>NC_092560.1:65147298-65484381 GCF_037038585.1 Patagioenas fasciata
AGCAGCTGGTGGTGTGCATGCTGAGGAAAAGCAGCGGGAGACAGTACAGCAATAAAAACAAGATGGGTGATGTGCAACTGCTGCCACTTCTTTTTATCTTAATGCGTTAAGCACCTCGTGTGCTAGACTTGAGATATTTGACATGTATGAATGACAGCAAGTGATTAAAATCTCATTTGAAAACAAACACCTGACAGTTCTGGCTGGTGTTTCTGTCGCTGAAAAATCTGTCCAAGCTGTTCTGGGGACTTAATGTCAGATAATGCCATGCTGGTGAGGCTGGTATAGAATAGACTTACATATTTGCTGTTTCTGATATAGACAAAAATGCTTTTGAACTATCCCATTCTGAAATTAAAAAAATTAAATTTAGTTTAAGTCCTAGACAGATGAATCTAACTTACTACTTAAGGTTTAGCACTTTCAGAACTCTTATTTTCAAACCCATGCATGCAACATGCTTTGAAATTTTTTATTGAAATTATAGTGAAACTGCAGTGGTAGAGTTTTTTTGTTTTTTTTTTTTTTTTTTGCCTCAGAGTGATACTAATTACCTTGTGTAGCCTAAGAAGATAATACAATATAAGACTTACCTATTTGAATTGAGGTATCAAACTCTTACCTAAAATTTTGCCCAGTTAGCCATGTTTTGACAGTGTTTAACATTAGGGAACTAAACTTCAGTGTGCTACTAATGGTGAGGAGGGGATACCAAGGCCACCTTAAATACCTGAAGTCCCCTAAGCGGTGGGGAATAGCTTGATGTATCCAGAGGATTCTGGTAAGTTGTGCCATGTTGCAGAGGGTGATGCTGGTTCCTTTCTGGTAGCCCCTGGAAGTTTGATGTGAGAAAGACCTATCCTAGTCCCACAGTTGGAGATTAGTTTATCGTTCACAAATTTAGTCACGCATCTAAAGATAATGTTTACTGGCACAGATTATATTCACATAGTTTCATTCTTTGTTCAGAGGTAGGTTATTGTTATTTCTAGGTAGATGTTCAGATTACAGTCTCAAATATGTGCACACTGCATGTTTAAACAGACCTTGGATGTTGTTGACCATGCAACAGGATGGACTGAAGATTGGTCTTCTTTTCTGGCAAATCTGAGGTTTATGTGTGTGTGATAGCTGGTTATAATTATCTGTTGAATGTGTGCCGCTGACTGAAATTTGGTCTTTCCTTTCTCATGATCAGAATTGAAAAGGAAACTCCACTGATGCAAAATATAGCTGTTTCTTTTTAAGAAAGACCATTAAAAATGAATAATGTCTCTTATTTTTAGTGGGCTTTGCAACTTTCTTGTTGGAAGGGGGCAGTTCTGTGCAGATGTTCCTGTTGCTTCTGCAGAGTGTAAATGAGGGACCCAGATGGGTTTTATCCTTCTGAACTTATTCTCTTTGCTAAAGGCGAATTTTAATTGAAGGCAGTTTCTCTAGGCTTCTTCCACAACTATGTGCAACTGAAGGATGTTAGCAGAAGCCTTTTTTCCAGTCCCTGCGCCAGGATTTATTTGCATCTGACTCATCCCCCATGTTAGCAGACAGGCAGAGGAAGCTGGTTTGAATTTAGAATTGCATCTGAAATCTGAAGATACTCATCTGTGGTTTATTCCTCTTGATGTTCCTTTGGTGTGAGGTTGAGAAGTGCTGTCTTTCTTACAGGTAGTAAACTTGCACAGCAGTGGCTTGCCTGAGTCTTACAGCCAGTCGTTAGCATTACTGGCAGAGGAGAAAGCTGTCTTGGACCAAGACCTGCAAGCTGTGCGCGGCTGGATGGTGCAGTACATAGTCCAAGCACAGGAAAGGTGCATGCAAAGAAAAAGTGCAGAGAATGATGTGATTGGGAGAAATACAACAGCTGATAAATCTGTTTCTGTTCGATGAGCTTTTCTTTGCTTGGAACTCTTATTTGGGACTCTCTTAGTTGTGGTTGTTTCAAAGTAAACTGAACTAAAGAAGTGTAGGTGAATCTGAAGGGTACAAGAGAAGTCCCTATTTTTTCTTCTTATGCGATGTCTTATAAAAAGCTGTTAATTGCCCTAGAAGAACTTAAGAAATAAACCTGCTCTTAGGCTCCAGGACTAGATTGCTGATTACCTGCAAAATAAATTAGGGAAGAACAGATACAAAATAGCAACAAAAATATTTTTTTCTCTCAAAGGATTATTTTATGTGGAAGTTTGTTGGAGACCATGTATGCCTAGTTATGTCTGGATGTTCATTCAAATTAAGGATCAGTCTCTAGGAAACAGGCTCTGTCTCCTGCATCATTTTTACCTTTTAAAAATGAGATTTTGCTGATTTCGTGTGTGTGTGAATAGCAGATATGGGGAAGCCATGTGTTCGGCCCCCTTCCTTGCAATCCTGTAATTCTGTTACTGAGAATTAGAAACATTAAAGCACTATTGTTGATGGGTTGTGCGTGTGGCTTCTGTTCTGTCTTTCTGTCTGTCTTCTTTCTACAGTTGCCACTCCATGCCACCTGATAGGATACATGAAGCTGTGTACTCTGTATTATTGATGGCTGTGCTGTGGGAAGATACTTTGGAGCAGAGTATGTAGTGCAGTTGTCAAATGTAGCGCTCCTACAACAGGTGGTGATCTGTGAGAAGAACCCGCAGCAAATTGAGTTGTTATATGTTTTTTATTGAAGAAATCTACAGTAACAGGTTTATTAAGGTTGAAAAATGCCTGCTGTAGTGTTGCGGCTACAACATGAGTGTGGAGTTGGGTGCATGTTGGATGACAACTTTAAAAGATTCAGTCATAGTTTTTTTTTGTATTAATTCTTTTCAAGTGTTCTGAACAACTCTTAATTGTTATCACTTCAGCTGTTTCTCATTGCTTGCTGTGTGGACCCATGTTTTGTTTAACGAGAACATAGTTATTCCTGAGGTTTTCTGTGCTCATCAGTGTGACTTTCGCAAAAATGCATGCATTTTTCACAAAGCTGAAGTGGCAAGGGTTGTAGTATTACCCAATTTCACATATTGAAGCTCTGAGTACAGAGAGATGAAAATCAGATGTGCCCACTCCTTTGAAATATTTGCCATAAAGTATCAGGAAGTTAATTTATACTCTCAATGGGAACATAAAGTCACAAGTTTTTGTATGTTCAGCTCCTGCCAGCTTTCATTGCAGATTGGATATCAAAAAAAGGAAGAGAGAAAATACAAAGTAATACATTATCAGGGGTCATTTATGAGGTTTTTTTGTTAGTGATGTGCCCGATATCAAATAAGAATGCTACAACAGATGCAGTGGTAAAATTAAATTATTGAAGATTGCTCTAAGAATAGCTCCTTTATTCTCTTCAATCATAGGCTCGCAGATATAAACAAATGGTGGTCTAATCACGCAACCTTTTTATTTCCCTTTTATAAAATATGGCAAGTTGTTATGAATGATTACAGCAGCAGAAGTGGACAGGAGAATCTGACTTTGTGCATTGTCCTGTGGCTGCAGCTCTACACATAAGGAGGAGAATCAGACATCAGTTACTTTTTATTTGCTTTGGGAGGTCCAAGTCAAAAATTAATTTTTTTCCAAGTCTGTAACAACCATGTCATTTTTTTGCCAATGTACTGTATATTGATATTGATATATGAAAAAAGTTAGTAAAATAATTGTGTGGGGCTTTGAGAAACTGTTGATTGTACTGGGGAAAACCAGAGTTATTGCATAAATTGAAGTGGAATGTGCCACTGTTCTTTCTGTTGATTTTATAACTTGGCTGATGAGAGAGATTTTATTCAGAAATAGCCCATAGCATAGTTGATATGATCCAAAATCTGGACTCGATACCATATTAGGTATAGTTGCAATCGGTTGCAATTTTTTTGGAATGATTACACATGAGGACTGGAATTTGGAATATGAACATGGTTATTAGCACATAAATGCCATTCTGATGGTTAGCTAGCATTTAGTTGTATGGGTAAACTACATTTTGTTTTAACAGAGTTTCTAACACTCCTAGTATCTTGCAGCACCAGCCTGTGAAGTTGTCACAGTGACTGAGCAAAGCTGATGTAATTTGGGTTAAAACCAATGCAATTCTGAGATGAAGCCTCACTATTTTGACTAATGGAGCTAGTGGAATTAAGGGGAAGAATGTAGACAGTATCGTAAAAAGTCTGTTGCACGTCACTGGCAGTGAAGACCTTGTCACTATGTCTGTGTACAGTTTCACCCATATTGCTGTTTTTAAACCAGTTAAGGATTCCTAATTAGCCAGCAAAGGTCTCATTTGGCTAATTGGAACCTCTGCTCCAGGAGCAACTTGAAATTGAAGGCAAACACAGCAGTAGGTGAGGCGCTGGGATAATTCCAGTTTAGCTGCTGCTTGCTAACTTTAGTTAGCAGTTACTGGAAACCGGGTATGGAGCATTAGCAAAGAGTGAGGGAGAGAGCTCCTAAGGGCCAGATAAACAAGCATTTCTGGCTCAGCTGTCTATGAGGGGATTCTGCAGGACAATAAGGACCTGCAAACAAGGCTTTGGGAAAGTGGTGCTATGCTCCAAAATACCTTTTTTTTTTTTTTTTTAAATAGCACTGCAGAAGTGACTGTATCAGAGCAGAATGATTTTTATCTGCCACACAGTGTATAACAGCACTATTGGCAGTAAACTTTGGGGGAAGAATGTGCTTGTGTTTTCCACCCCTGTTAAATTAAGGATTGGCCCCTTTTCTTAATGCATTTGTCCTGGGCCCACTTGACAAGACCTGTGCTCTTTAAATCCTGCTCTGAACACGGGCGATGTTTGCTGTGGAAAGCGCTGGCAGTTCTTGATGTCTGAATTCCTCTGTGTGTGCTTTGAAGAAGGGCAGGCTGCACAAGGCTGTTGTCTTCTTCTTAATGTCTGAGATACATGCCACTTTGTTTTGAAATAGTGTTGTCTCAGAGCTCTTGTTTCAGGCTTCCTGCAATCTCAAGCAAATATAAAGGTTCATACATAGACTCTGGCTGTGTTTTTACAAGTCTTTCACATCTGTAACAGCAAGAATCTAGCTTTAAAAACCAGAATGGTCTGAAGTGGTAGTATTTTCTATCTTTATTTTCTTGATGGGGTCCAGTTCTCTATGCTTTGGGAACAAATATAGTGTATGTAGCACTCTGTGCTCTAAACTAGCTTTCACATCACTATGCAATATAGAGATCCAAGAGAGAATGTATAATAAGCATCATCTGTATGAATTAGTAAAAATAGTACTGATGGAATGATGTCATTCTGGGGTAACATCTTTTGGTGTTTATGGAGTGTCATTTTTACAAACTGCTTTGTTATTTTTTATTTCTTTATTGCCACAATTTGCTAAAGATAATTACTGCTGTAATTCAGCTGGATTTGAACAGGATAGAAAATCTAATCTCTTGCAGGTCTACTTTTTGAGGTGTAGTAATAAAGACAGTGGAGGGAGGTCATATTTTCTGAGTAATGGCATTCATAGCAGCAGAAATTTACATGGAAGTATAAGAACTACATGGTGGATCAACTGATTGGTCCAGTATTTTATTTACTGCAATTTCAATGTTACGAAATGATCATCAAAGAGAAATAAATCAAAATAATACAATTATAAAACCCTAGATTAAAAAAGGAAAAAAAAAAGCTGCAGAAAATAAATTTCTGCTGCAGGAGAGAGATTCAGTTATGTAAGTTAAGGAGAATGTTTAGGCAAAACCAGGACAACTTCCCAATGAAATGCTTGTTATAGTTTGCTTCCAGCGCTTTACAGTTTTACATGTTTTATTAGTTGGACTGGTGAGGACTTACTGCAAATGATCATAATTTGGAAATAAAAAATATTCCAGAATCTCTATCCTTTCTTAAAATATCTTTCTTAAGAAATCACCTCAGCAGTGCCTGTTGGGCTGCAGTGTTATGCACACATGCTGAATTTCACATGAGTTAGATGGAGCTGCTGTGCCCCAGGTGTCTGAACTTCACACAGCAATACAGACTTAGTAGGAGTCTATTTTTTACAACTGAGTGTAGCAGTGGTGGGCAGCAAACCCTTATGTGGAAAACAATAGTCCAGTGGTATCCCAGATCCCTGTAAATGAGATGTATCTGACCAAACATGAGTGTCTCATGTGTAGATGTCCACCCCTCAGCTTGTCCAGACCAACTACGGGGCAAATGATGAGGAAGGACACCTCTGGAACACTTTCTCAGGTGCAGCTTGGCTCATCCCAAGATTGATGGTTCAGATCAGATGAACTTGCTGTTTTTCACTGATTATGAAAGAGGTCCTGAGGGCACAAGCTTAGAGGTATATGTTTACATTTGACCAGATGAGTTCCACATCTGGAATTTGATTTTGGCCTTGAAAAATACTGAATTATGGGTGGAGCTCATCGAATCAAATCTGCCCAACACTGGGAGGATTTTTGGTTTTTAATTTGTTTCTGCTTCTAAGAACAAGGTTAACATCTGGGACTCATTTTTACCAGCTTTGCCAGTCCATGGTGCCAGAGACAAGACACTGGAGGGCAGGGAGGGAACCTGAACGGATAGAAGCAACAATGAAAAGTCTCCCTAAGAAGTAAGTCAGTATGTGGCCTGTCCCCTAATGTAGCACTAAAGTAAACATTGGTTTACATGATTGAAGTTACAGTCCTGTAAACAATTAATGTGTAGCCACAAAATCTGTAGTTGCTTATCGGCTCTGCTGAGTAAGATCTTCTGAGTTACTTCAGAGACGCTTCTGAAGACTCTGCAGTCATCCTGCTGCAATAATGTGGGCTGATGGCAGTGTAAGTCCCTTTCCTTTCACAACCAGTGATCTGGTTTCTCTCTTGCTTTTGAAACTTGTGCTTGTGACATGTTTCAGCTTGGGATCACTGGCTCTCCAAGTCTTGTCAGGAGTCGTCTCAGTCACTGTTGCATTCACTGCAATCCAGTTCCCACTGATAGCAATTTTTGTACTCTACTAGATTTACATTAAACTCCCAGGAAACATAGTTTAGACAAGAATCAGAGCATAAACAAGACCATTATTGCACAGTAACTGCAGAAGTGTGGTCATGATTTAGACTGATGGCTAGCTGGAACTGGAAAATATACTTGCTTCTCCTGCTGTAAGACTACACATAATGAGTCTTCATGCTGTTCTTGCTTTTTTAAATTCCCTTCTGTTTCACGTCATTGCTAGAGGCTTCATAATACACCATATGAGCAATCGATTTTATTTGGACTCTGTACTGTTATTTGTTATTTCATGTATTGCATCAAAATGCAAGTCAGCCTGACTTGCATGTCAGAATAAAAAAAGGTACTTCCAAGTATTGCATTCTATATATTGCCAATTACAAGAGAATAGTGGTTTTCCATCAGACAGAGAGCAGATGCTTCTGATTGTGATGGTAACAAATGATTTATCAGTGAAGAAAAGGGATGGGGAAACATGGCTAGTCAATGCCAGGAGACTAGAGATCTTTAATTAAACCACCCACGGGCAGATTGGGCTAGCTGTCATTGTCTGGGAAGGAAAGCTGCTCCTTTCTACTTCAAACAGACAAAGACAGTCCTTTTCTCGAATCTTCATGAGTTAGTACTCCACAGAGGTGCACTGATTGGGTGCTGGTGTATTGAGCTACCATGAAAGGCTTCAAAACTATTTTTACTCCTGGCTATTGGCTGAATCCAGTATTTAAAAAAAAAAAAAAAGAAAACACAGACATTTTTCTAGCAAGCTAAATTGGTTTTCTGTTGAGCTATCATTGGATTTCAGTGTGTTAAGTGTCTCTTAAATCATGCTCTCAAACTCAGAAGGCTTGAGAAAGTTACACTTGTGAGGTTCAAAAGTTTCTCAAAAGATCAGAGAAAAACCTTTGATATTTACTGCGAAATCCTGCCTGCATAAATCCCTTGGTTAGGTTACCAGTTGTGCCGCTCCATATTCATGGTGGACTGCAGGACAGCAGTGCTACTTGGGATGTGTTTATTCTATCATGTTGGCCTTGCTGAAAGACCTCAGCTCAAGCCAGTTACAAATGCAGAATAAACTAGGCAATACTAACAGTTCAGTGTCAGTTTTGATTTCTGCTGCCTGCCTCTGCTAATTCCTGTTCCTTTTACCACACAAAGTTGCCCTGAATACTTTGCTCCAGAATCCTCCTTACTTGTTAACTGAAATTTTACATTAGACATCTCCTCAATCTGTGGTCCTTCTGTGGCTCATGGTTTCAATCATACTTGGGAGATGCCCGTCTCTTTCCACAGACAAAATCACAAAAGGCAGCACAACTCAAGAGTTACGTGTGTGATGATATAAACATGAGATCAAAAACTGATGTTGTCAAAGTGGTAGTGTTAATTCCAGTTAATAGTCACTGCTGTGCTGTAGTCTGTGGCAAGCAAAAGACTTGTCAAAACATCCTCCTGCTCTTCAGTCCTACACAATGATACACAAGCCCTGCTTATGGCAGCTTGCAAAACCCTCACTGGGTTTGATTATGGACAAGCAGCAGAACTTCTCATGAGCTCAAGGGCTCTGTGTGGTAGCACTTTCTGCTCCCCAGCCCTCTATGTGGGCTTGACCATTCTGATCCATTAAAATCTCTGAATCTTCAAAGATGCTTTGGTGTCTCAATGGGAAAGGGCTGAGTTCTGCTAAAGCAGTTTTAGAAGGAGTAAAGGAAACATGAAGAGAGGAAAGTAGAGTTTAAGGATATTCCTTGCACCAGTATGGCTTAAGTATTGGCCTTTCAGAAGGCTTCTTGCTCCTGTCCAGTTCTATTCAGTTTCTTCCACCCCACAGAAATTGTTTGGGATCCCACACACAGCACTAACTCCAGTAGCATTTGGGGAGTTCACCTGGGATGTAAGGATGTTCTGAACAGCACAGTAGAGCCTCTACAGTGAAGTCTGTCACACCAAAGAGTCCAGACCCACCTCCATCGGATCTTTGTTGTCACAAGGTGACATACTTGAACAACAGCTGAGGTCACCCCGACACCTACACCCCTTCTTCTGTGAAGGCTCTCACAGCTCCACCCTGTCAGCCCTCAGAATCAATCCTTGTCCTTCCAAAATTTTTTTCCCTTGATTGAGAACTAGATCAGGAGATGTTTTAAGGTTGATTTGGCAAACCCAGAGGCAGAATTCTGCTTTCTGCTACAGTGACCTTCAAGGCTAGTTCAGCAGAATCACAAACTTTGTTACTTAATTCCTGCCTTTACCCTGTGGAAACACAACATGTCATGACAATAGCATTGGCTTTGCCCACACCAAAAAGGTTTGATCTTGTTTGATCATGTACAAATGGACAACTAAGGCAGTACAGGCCAAAAGGCTGGCAGATGTGTAACTGCATCATGAAGAAATTTTTATCAAGAGGTAGTAAAATCAGGACTCACCTGAACAGCGGAATGAAAATACTCTGGGATATTTTTGAGACAAGATCACTGAACATCATACAGTTTTCCATGGATTCCTCTGAATGCTGTAAAAGATGCAATGTTCCTCTTCAGTGGTAAATTGCATAAACACATTCATTTAGTAAATGGTACATTACCAGATTCCAGATGCTGACAGGATCCTGCTGTGGTCAAAGTGGACAGGTCTGAATTTGGATAAAGACTTGATGGAAATTAATCCAAATGAATTTAGAATCATGGAATACTGTGGGTTGTAAGGGACCTTCAAAGGTCATGTAGTCCAACCTCCTGCAATGAGCAGGGACATCTTCAAATAGATCAGGTTGCTCACAGCCCCGTCCAGTCTGGCCTTGAATACTTTCAGGGACAGGACATCTGCCACCTTTCTGGGCAACTTCTGCCAGTGTGTCACCACCATTATTGTAAAGAATATGACATCTGTAGCCCTTCCTTTGTCCACTGATATAGTCACTCCATCACAGAGGGCTGCTTGGTTGGTCAGGCAGGACTTGCCCTTGGTGAAGCTGTGCTGGCTGTTCTGAATCACCTCCCTTGTTCTCCATGTGCCTTAGCGTATCTTCTAGGAGGATCTGATCCAGGATCTTCCCAAGCACAGAGGCGAGGCTAATGGGCTTGTATTATAGTTCCCAGGGCTCTCCTTTCCACCCTTTTTAAAAATGGGTGCAATTTTTCCCTTTTTCAAGTCTCCGGGGACTTTACCTGACTGCCACAAGTTTCCAAATCTCATCGAGAGTGGCTTGGCAACTACTTTTAATACCAAGGAGATGCCTGATTTTAATTACCCAGGAAAAGATTATATTTAATTTGCAGCATAGGGATTATGAAGCTTTTATGGAAATATGGAAACACCTTGTTGGAAAAGTAGTAAATGTTGCAAAGTAAAACCACATTAATGGAAAAAATCACCACAGAACTTGTTACAGTTTAAAAGGAGACTAATGCATTGCTATGCCTGGAGGATCAGAAGTGGCCTGCATACAAATATAAATAATTTTGTACACAGACAAACTTCAGACAATTGTCTCTGTAACAGATTGGCTTTCTAGTATGCTCCCGTTTCCTCTGTATTTAGTGTATGTTTAAGAGATTCTGGAGTCTGTCAGGCATTAAAATAATCACTTAATTGGTGGCTAGTCATAGAGGTTTACAGAAAGCAGGTTTTTGTGATAAATAGTGATCTTGGCCACCACTCAGAGGGTTTGCTGAGTAACTAAAGAGATAACACAGGATTCATGAGATCTTTGGAGCTTTGGCTATAACATGGATGTTTTGTGTTGCTGAAACTCAGAGGGAGGTCTGTAAGGACACACACATGCTCCATTGTGGCAAGTGGGTGTACATGGTATTGCTTGTCAGATATTTCTTCAAGCCATATCTCTAAAGGGAGCCCAAGCAGTAAAACAAATTTTACTCCTGTTGGGTATTACTCATTTTTATTGTTATTATTATCAAGAGTAATAGTTCACATGGCTCTAGGACTGGTTGTCTGAGTCACAGGCATTGTTTTAAGTTCTGTATAAACATCACCAAAACTTTATTCATTGCTGTAAGGCTGACTTTAGAACAAAAAGCAGCGGGATGAGTGCAGTTTGAAAATCCATGTTTTCCCTTGACAAATGGTACATTTGACATAGATTTTGGTGTTCTACCTTTTCCCTTCCACAAAGTGAATGTAGTTTTCTTACTGATTCTGAGGTCTTTTTCAGCCTTTCAGTTCTGAAACCCAACTGGCAGATCCCAGCAATTCTGCAAATGGTCCCAAAATGTGCAGATGGTGTGTTTCAGCAGTGGGGCAGCGTTTGCCACTGGGTATTAGTGTCAGCAGGCCAGAATCTGCCATTTCTTGGCTGTTAGTCTTACAGATAATTCAGCTGTGGCTTACACCGTATTGTACAAAAAATGCTTACAGAGCCTGTATGTATGAGGGATCCATGGCAGATGATCAATAAAATAGGCTCATATGCTCTGAACTTCTGTCTCTCTCTTTTTCTCATATACAGGCACACATATTTGCAGGAAGCTCAAGTATGTTATTTCTAAAGGATTTATGACTGTAGATGAAAATTATTTATCTTTGAAAAACACTAACATATATTTTTAACAACTGTTGCATCTGGAGGACTGCAAATTAGTTAAACTGACTTTTATTTGTTTATGCATTGCCAATAGAATGAGACAAAGGTCTGCTGGTTTGTTGCAAGTTGAGGATTAATTAAAAATTCCTGTGCTAAGAGTTCTCAGTTCTAGTCTAGCTGTAGCGCACAATTGCTCGAACCTTCTTCTTCATAATTACAGGGATCCAACTGAGGTCCTTGTTGTAATTCTCATGTTCCATGTGTGCTTTATTTTGCTCTGTGTGTGTAACTGCATCCTATGCTTGTCCTTTGTGTGCTTTCTGTACTTCACACTGCTGTGGCTGAGAGCTGGACATGATTTCAAACACTGGAGCTAGAGCTAATCTTTCATTTCTGCAGCTGTGTTACAGTCTTCCTGAATTAGCAGAATTATTATTCAAGGACAGCAGACAAGAAAATCCCAGCAGCTTCCCTGGAGCTGAGACTTGAACTATGGAGGAAAAAAAAAACTTTTGAAAAGACTGAAAACTAAGGCCACCGAAGAGAAAAGCAGAGCTCTTATCTTTAAACATTCCGAAATGCTTCTCATTGAAAGGTAATCAAAGGCTATGCCAAATTAATCAGATCAGATTATGTAGGGAAACTGACCGCAGGGTTTTGGACAGTTTTGGCAGTAAGTTCACAGAGAAGTCTAGAGCCTGAGGAGGAGATTAGCTGGACACTGGGTGGGCGGTCACAGGGGAAGGGCAGCTGTTACTGCCTCAGCAGCATTGGGCAGACCTGTTGAAGCTGTAACAAGGCACCTGTAAATCTTGATGTTTTGAAGAAAATTGTGGGGATGAGCCAGTCTGTGGAAGAACCTGCATCCTGGGCTAGGAGCAGGTGTTGTAGCTCTTGGAAAACAGCCAGCAGTGCTGGGGAAAGAAGCCTACTGAAAAGTGACTTTTAACAGCCAGTTCCACTAAACCACCTGTGTTTTTCCAGGTCAGCTCTGCCAGAACCTGCCTCAAAAGTCGTCTTTTACAAAACACTTGTTGGGGATCTGTAAGTGTGTTGAGTACGGAGCATAGAGCAAGGTCAAGCATATTGTAAAGTGGCAAAAGAAGGGATGGAGACAATGCATGTGTTTTGCATCTGAGCCTAGAGAGGATTATTCATTGCCTTTAGAATCTTCACTTAGTTTGTTGTGATATAGGCTGTTGGATTCATTCCTGCTGCCAATAAATCAAGGAGGTTGAGCAAGGCATGTGTTTAGTTCAGTGTTTGTTTTCTGTTTTTCATTGTTGGAGGGAAGAAAGACATAGCACTGACACAGCAACTTGACTTGAGGAAATCTCACCTGAATTGTTTTGAGAAGGAAAGAAAAGAGTTTTTGCTTGGCTACTGCAAGCCACTTGTTTTTTCAATGACGGTGTTTTCATTACTGATCCTTCAGTGCCTCTGTCATGATATGGCATCATCCCGTAAAAAAATTCTACTTTTAAAAATGTCTCTCTTAAAAAGCAACAATCTCATCTCTCATTTGTAAGCATTTCTGCAGTAAAATTCTGGTGTTGAGCTGTGCAACTCTGCCTAATAGTGAGAGCAGAGTGAATTGCTTATTGTACATACTATTTTTTGTGAGTACACCTTTGTTGGGGTGAATTATCAGTCATTCCATCCTAAATTCCTTTCTAAAATTGTTTCCAGTCATCTGACCCCACAAAAGCTAATGAGATTTTTATGAGCCAAATATATCTATCGTTTAAAGGACTTCTAAGTACATTTGAGTTCTGTCAGGACTGTATGTCGTCTAATACTTGTTATCTTCTATTTCTTTCCATTGTTATTAAGTTTTTGAATTTTCAGCGTTCTTAGACTAGGAAGAATCATGCTGAATGAGAGCTGAAGATAATAGTTATCTTTTAGGGTTGAGTAAACTTTCACTTTTTCCGTAAAACATTTTATTCTACAGAACTATGAGCATGCCTTTGGGAAAGCAAACATCTGCAAACATCTGCCTGATCTGTACAAGAAGTATTTTCTTGTTGTTTTGTATATCTTCCTACATATCACTGTATTGGCTTCACATAAAAAGTATGATACATCCTAAAGAAACAAAGTGCTGGATTCTTAGTAATGCTGAACATCTGTGCCTTTTTTTTCTTACAAGTTAAAAGAGATTTTCATAACTTCTTAATTCCTGAAAGATACATGCCAGTTTTAAAGACAAAATTTTAACATCCATTGAGCAAAAGAAGAGGTGATAGCAGAGCTTTAACAGAAAGTAAATGGGTTCTTTTACTATAGCACCTACCTCATTCAAAGAATGTTTTTCTGCTTCTTTTTTTTTCAGATAAATAGCCCAGTTCTTCTCTGTATTGTCTTTTTTTTTTGTTGTTGTTGTTGCTACAGGATACCCCATTCAAGCCTACAAGGCTGACTGCTGCTTTTAAGCAAGACGAAATGGAATGCTTTTGTGCCAGTGTTGTAATTCCAAAATAACAAAAGCAATCTCTTTGCAGGCAAAAAGTTATTTTGATGGAAAGTCTAATTCTTGAGTCAGTTCCAAATAAAAAAAAAGCTTTTTCAACAGGCAAAACTTATTTTTTTATAGAAATATTCTGCAAAAGAAACAAACACATGTCTATCAAAATACTTGAAAATAAAAATCCTAAACTCATCAGTTTTAGATTGAAATCTATCCCTTTGATCTCTGTGGGTGAGCCGCAGAATGGAGACATTTTAATTTTGAAAGCAGACAAAAGTGTATCCCCAAGAATGATTTGGGAAAAGGGGCACTTTTTAAAGGAAGTTAAGAACTGTGGCAGTACCAGGTCAGCCCAGAATTCCAGCCTGCCCCATAGTCAGCCTGGGGCAAGAAGGTCTAGTCTAAAGAGACGGAAAGGAGTGCACATGTCCTGCCATGGAGTCCCAGAAGGGCATCTTGGGCTGATGTTCTGACTAAAAGAAAACAGAAACCTGGAGTGTGAAAGGCACAATAGTAACAAGGCCCAAAGGCTCCAAAAGCAACCACGAAGGCTAAGCACCCGACTGAGAAAGCCTCTTTTTCTACTGGAAAATCTCCAACAAAGGCAGCACCTGAGCAGCAGATTGTGGTTTGCTTGTCGGTGGAGGATGTTAATTTGCCAGACCTTTGGCTTTGTTGAGCATGTCACTGACTTTCAGAAGGAAGTAGTGGTCAACAGCAGACTCCTGGGGAGACATTTAAGAACAGGGCTTGAAAACGAGGACATCTCCTAGACATGCAGTCTGTTTCTGAGCTGTAAGTAGTATTTTTCTGTTTAAAAATGCAGGCCTAATCTTCCCTAAAGTATTTATCCACCCGCTTCTCGTAGCTCTCTGAAACATTCTGATTTGCAATTTTCTGTGGCAAATGCTCCTTCAGCTTAAGCATGTCTTGGGTGAAAAAAACCTTCTTTTGCCTGCCAGCTTCTTTTGAAGCTTCATATTTCTAGTCCTAGAGCAAGTAGCAAATTGCCAGAAACTCTCCATTTTCTCTGTGGTGCTTGCTGCTTCCCAGTATTGTCTCTTTCCCAGCCCTTTCAGGTGCTCACTATATAGGGCCTTGCTCTGGAGAGCATTGAACTTGCTGATTTCACATCAGCTTCAGGAGGACCTTAAAGTATTCAGCACTTTAGAGGAGGTATTTATAGTTGGCATTTCATCAGATCAGGCTCCTAGCATGGGGGCCTTGGAATTAGTCGAGATTTTACTCTAGTTGTAGTATAAGTAATTTACTCAGTTACTGGTTTTGTACCAAATTTAATTTGTTTCTTATTATGTATATGTCCTGCAATGTTTTGAGCTGAAACATGGCTGTGAATAGATTGAGGAGTATTTCTTCATCTTGCAGGCTTTTGTTCTTATTGGGGTGTCGTTTTTTTTTTGCATAAGTGAAATTTCACAGTAACTGCACCTCTGAAAGAATTGTTAATGTTCTGCCTGCAAGCTGTTGCATCTCATGCGTGCAAGTAGTTTTGATGATACATCAGTGTGTGCTCAGTACCTCTCATATCAACAGAAATGGATTTCATCAGAAATCAAGCTTCAAGGGGGATTTAAGTCAATTTCAAAGCTAACTTAGGTGCTTTATGATTTTAAACTGACCTGAACACAACGCTGAGTCCAGTCAGCCTTCAGCTTTGGTATGCAAGGGAGTTGGGACTTGTACTAGATTTGTAAAAACATTTATGGTGCTGTGCCAGATGTGGTCACAAAGTCACTTTATTCTCCTTTCTCAGGCAGACAGAAGTAACTGGGAAAGTCAAATGAGTGGCATGTGATTGCCTCAGGCTAGCAGAAGTTTAGCACTTTGGTTGTGATTGGCACTTATCATTGTGCTGGTTCCCAGACTGCCATGTGCTAAATATCAGCTGTGTGCTGGAGACTGAACTTGTCCTCCAAGTCCTGGGACTCGGTTTGAACCTTCTTCTGAGGGTTTAATTTCATTTCTTCTACCAACTCCTTCCACATACCGTTTCTTACTCTCAGTCCTTTTTCAGAATGGCTGCTGGTTGTGATGCAAAATAACCTTTTCTCTGTAGTGTGTCACTCACTTGACACTGATATCTCCATGTGCCACAGATGCCCTCAACTAGGGACTGAATTTTGCTGTTTCATAAGGTATTTGGTTTCGATAAGCTCCCGCCCCCTTCATTCCTCCCCAGTGACCTTACAGGAAGCTGCAGGCAGAGTGTGGCTCTCAGCCTGCTGGGAGGTTGTACAGAGCAGATGGAGCAGCTGGTATTTCACATCACCCATGGAAACAAAGGGAGTGTCTGTCAAGCTCCAGTTGTTCAGCAGTTGCTATGATTCCTCCTGTAGGCACTGGAGCTGAAACTCCATGTCACAGTGCTGCTCCAAGCTTGTTCTTTGGTGTGGGGAAGTCACCTTTTAGAAAGACACTGAAAGCACAAAGATAAGTGAAGAAGAGACTGAGTGCATCAGTATGGGCTGCCTTTTAGGTCAACTTGATGTGACACTTTTATGATAAGTGGTGATACGACCCTTCCTAGGCCTGCTGAAATTCATTCGTAAGTCCTATCTGTGATGCACAGACAAAGGCTTCATGGGTTTGGAGAAGAGAAACAGAAGCCTTCTTTCCCATCACACCTATAGTCACAACTACAGACCTAAAATACGCTGTCTGCTCTTGATATCTCTGCTTGCTTTTGGACTGGACAGAATAAAGCTAGAAGAGCATCAGCAGGTAGATCAGTGTAGCCTGGTCCGATGTTGCTTTTCCTAACAGATTTCTGTTTCTTCAAGCAAAATTATTTCTGTGGAGTAGAAGAAGGTGGGGTGTGACCTTCCCTTGCTCTGCTCTTGAGGAGAGTAAAGCTTGTGCCAGGCTTTCATCCACTGGAAAATGGGGTAATTGTGCTTTCTTCCATCTCTCTGCACACGTTGTGGCAACTGTCATCATTTGTATCTCTGCTTTTCTGGCTGTTGACTAGGGTTCATGTGGGTCACAGTAATACAAACAATACTTGTCAATAGAAACAATGCCACTTGTCATTTGATCAAATATTGCATTCACTTATTCTCTAATAAAGTTTGAGCTCAGCAGTACTAACATTGTCATGCTCACTAGCTTGAAATTAGTTTTAGTATATAAGCGAGCAGGAAGCCAAAGCAGCCATGGTGCTTTCTGTCTCTAGGATTACACATCATGTCCACTCTGTGGAACTTCTTGCTTGTGTTTTTATTGTTAACAGAAAGCACAGTTTAGGCAAGGAACCTCTTGCCAATCTAGTGTTTAAATCTCCACTCTTCAGTGTTACATCAGCTTTGAATCATCAAACTTAATTTGATTTGCAAATTGTTAAAGTTAACTGGTTTCCAAATCCAAGCTATAGAGCTTATTCTACTATCAAAAGTCTCGGAGGGGATTTCAAGTGGTGGGTAGTACAAACCATTTCTATAGTGTTTATTTTCATGTCATAAGAGGCTGTTCTGATATTAATGAGATTTAAAAAACCCTATTTGTACAATATAAGTACCCTGGATATAGTGTTTTCTGAACAAGTTTCATCAGAAAGATATGAATTAGGTGTTCCAAGAGTATTTTCCAGGAATAAAACAGCTGTTGCTCTTTCCTGCTCTTACAAACTAAAGGTCATTTTTGGAGGAACTGGGCAACCTTTTTGTTTTCTCTCAGAACACTGGCAGTTGCCAAATTGTTTTTGGATCCCAAATGAAGTCAAAACTTGCTGGAGTCTGACCCTTCCCTGACTAGAGTCGAATGAAGCCTCTTGCACCTGGAGATACAGCTTACTTTTTTTGCAGCACTAGTTACCATTGAAACTTCCAATACAAAAACAGGGGAGGAGAGGGGGGGAGGAATCAAGTATGGATAAGAGGAAAAGTCAAAGACTCAGAAAGGTGTTGTGTTATTCTTCACAAAAGAGTGTCTTTCAGGATGGATAGCAAAGCTTATTGATCTTTAATTTAGATTTAACTTTCTATTAGATTCATCCTGAGGTAGAGCTTGAGGCTATATTGTGTGCTTTTTTGTACTCCTTCCTTGATGGAATGCCCTGTGTGACCTTGCTGATTTTTGCAGGACGAAAACAATCTGGGTATGCTTTATCCTAAGGAGTGGCGTACCTTGCTGTGTGGATGGGCTTAGAGGGCAAACCCAGCCCCATCCGCTCAGCCGGTCCCAGCGGGGTGTTTCCTCTCTTCGGGCTTTGGACAGGCTGGGCAGCCCGAAGGACCGCAACGTTGTCTTTTCCAAAGACACAATGGACTTGCCAGCAGTAGAGTGGCAAGGAAATTTTGACAGGAGTCGTCCCAGATCTCAGGAGTGCTCTGGGCTTCAGAGTGCCTGTGTTGGTCTGTCACTCATCTGCAATGTGGAAGTCATACTGGTAAATAGAATAAGGGTTCAAACTGTGTTGGAGCTAATGGATTAAGGATCAGCTATGCTGTGCAGTCTCCCTGCTGGATGCTCAGCCTGTGGCAAACACGGGCTTGTTTCAATTTAATATCACCAGCACTGGAAGCTGTGTAAGATTTATTAAATGCCATCTTTGCTGTATTTTAAGACCATAAAAATGTATAGTTACTAAGTCTTCTCTAATGGACAATGAATTTTCACCCTGTTGGAATTTAATGGTGTGTCTGAGCTTTAGATGCAGCAAAGGAGGACAGTTCTGGCTTAAGCAGATCAAATGGGACATACTTCAAAAAGTGGAAAATGAGAATGTAGAAGGAAGCTGAAAGACTGTTGGGGAATTGAATGACATGAAGTGACTGCTGCTGGGCACTGTGACACAGAGGTGCAGAAGCTATAGGAGCACAGCTTCATGTTCCTCATGAACTGCTGGAGATTTCAAAACAGAAGCCTGCACAGAGACTAACGAGGCTCTAAGCAACTTCACGGCCACACAGTTATCATCCTTCATTTGTGGATCTTGTATCATAAGAAAAGAAGTAAGATCGGGTATTTGTACAATGGAAATGTAGCTGCAGCCAACAGGGCACCTACAAGTGAATGTGTGGATAAGATACCTGGGCTGTTTCTTCTAAGGATAATCAGAAAAGTTGTAGGAAGTAATATATGTTTTTTAGGATGGACAATAAAGATTGATAGTGGAGGATGCCATGATCTTAGTTACGAACAAAGATGTCTTTTAAAATTATATGTTCCAAGTTATTTTTTTTTTCATGTGAGTGTGCTCAAATCCCCACAGATTAATTTCACAGAGAATTTCCTCAAGTATAGATGAACATAACCAGGGTACTTCAGATTCTGTAAGAGATGCAAAGCTTGCAGTGAGCTGCATGTGCATAGAAATTACTCCAGTAGTATTAATGAACTGTTTCTGGGGCACAGCAAAGGAGTAACCGAACACAGGATTTGGACTGTTTGCTGCTTTTACACATTTTTATAAAAAACGGGGTTATAATGCCTTAGCTTCTTGAAACAGATTGTAGATAACCTTCATCCAAGTCCCCATCTGCACTAAAGTGTGAGAAGAGGAATTAATCTGTTCTGCTCAAATGCAGTAACAAGAAGAACTGAAGCTGAGTGTAGTCACCAGCAAGCTGATGCCGTACTAGAGTAAGGATTCTCTGCCAAGTCTCTCAGCTGAGTGATTGTGTATTGTGAGTAGTTGTATGGTACCTGATTGACGTGGCCAGAGAAACTTGACTTTTTTCCTTTGCTGAGGGTATGTCCCCAGCCAGAAAGACCCTTATCTCTGAAGTATCCAGGACTCATGTCTGGCCATTAAGCGCCTGGGAACTGGGGGATATCACACACCTCCTCCTCCCAGCTGAGGATGTAGGTGAAAATCTCATGTGGACCCTCATGTCACTGGATTTGAGTTCTGGCTGAGATAAGAACAGATGATGATTCAGAGAAAGATTATTGGGAAGAAAAAATGGCCTATAGAAAGCAAATAAGTCATAAGCTGGAAAAAGAAAATAAACTTAGCATGTGTAATGTTTGCAGGTAAATTAATTCACCAGTTTAGTTTTGATTATTTGCATCTAAAGTTCTCAGATCATGCATGTTTCCCATGGCACAATTTTTTCTTAAATTAGAAAATTATTTTCTTCAAACTGAATTTCTCTTACTATGCTTTACAGTTATAATAACCAACTGGAGCAAAGTACTTAAAAGATAAAAACAGCATCTTGTTTTATTTTTGTTTCATATTGCTTCTAAAAACTCAACATGTTTTCAGAGTCCATTGTTGCTGTATTGTCAGAAATACTGCTGCCTGCTTTCAGTGAGTTACATATTGTTCTCACTACAGATGTTATTTTTCGGCATTATTGTTAACATACTTGGTTGTATAGCTTTAGATGGCAAATTGTTGTTTTTTTCCCCCTCCCTTTTTTTCCTGACATACACCCACTAATTCCAGCCACTCCTGTCTGGGATAACATTGCAATTGCAAAACCGTAGCCAAGGCTAAAGCTGCTCCTTTCCCTTCCCACAGGATTTGGCTTCAGCTTCTCACGTGGAATTGATTGAAAAAATTCTGCCAGAAAATATATTTCGACAAAAACCCCAAACTTCTGACTAAAATAAATATGTTAAAAATATCTGCCTTCCAATGGAAAACACAAATTTTTAGTGGAAATCAAAGAAGTTGGTTGAAAAATTTGAGTAAGAAATGTCCCAGGATCGCCATGTCCTCCTGGCAAAGGACATGCAGCGTGGGAGATATGACGTGTCCAGGGAGCTGTTCATGTCAAAATACAAGGCACTTGGACTAAAAATCTCATTGAGGAATGTAGCAACTCTTACGTATACGGTCTGGGAAACGTTTTTGGCCATATGTTAGAATCTTGGGGTGAAGGGAGAGATTTAAAGGAGGAAAGAACAACAATTTAGAAAAAAAAAAAAAGTGGTAGATCTTAAGATTTTCCCCTGTGGGCATAGAGGGAAATAAACACACAGGCAAATCCACCCCATACCACACACACACACACCCCCCTCCTACCCTGCACCTCCTGTTTTCTGACCATTCTATTAGTATTTTACATGGTAGCTTTTAATAAAGAAGCTTAAGTGAGGGAAACTTGGTTGTGGTCTTTTTTTATGTGGTGAAAACTAAACTCTGTAGTGAGTATAAATATTCCTGGCTTATTTCCAATGAGGCCCTCATAATAGTGCTCCTTTGTGTATTCTGGGGCCGTGTGAATGCATTCAAAAGTGGATGATGCTACAAACTGATTAAAAAATCATATATTGTATGTATATATAGCTTGAAATCTGGACTTTAAATGAAAAATGCTTCCTATTATATTTGTGTATCAGAAAAGAACAGATATAAAGAGCAAAACTAAAGAAGTACTGAAGTGGCAAAAGGAATTTTGCTGGTTCTGAGTGCTTTGAAGTAACTTTAATGTGAAGATTGCTGATGTTTTCTGCCCCTTGGTCTCAACATTCCAGTTCTCATTGTGCAGACTGTGCAGGATGAAAGTGCAAGTGCAAAGCACAAGTTCAGTAAGTGCTGGAAGTCTCTGGAAGCTGTTGGAGAGCACATCTGTGTGCTGGAAGTGGACTCTTACAATCACTTCATCCCAAGCAGTGCTAGCAAGTATGGCACATTTCCCATTCTGATTTCCTTAACTAGCTTTACCCCATACATTCACACTGGTATCTCTGTAACACATTTCTCTATAATCCAGAGCAGGAAATTGAATTAATAAAAAAATATTGTTTCCTCCAGTAGAGTAGCATTTGAAATGCTTTTCTATTTTTTTTTTTTCTTTTTAACAATAATGGACCATGTTTGAGAACCTCATTTTTCAGGGTTAAAACCATGATAATTTTACTAACTAGTGCTAATGTATAGGGTCTTTCTACTTCCAACTGGTAGACTGTGTAATTGATATTTTTTTTTTTTAATTTATAGCTTAAGTTATAACTTCTGTCTGCTCTTCTTTATGATTCTGGGCAGGAAAGTGTCCAGATCTGGGCTTCCCAGTTTAAGAAGGTTTAAGAATTACTGGATGGCAGAGATGGTAGCAGAGAGCTACAAAGATGATGAGGGGTCTGGTGTGTCTTTCTTATGAGGAGAGACTGAGAGAGCTGGGTCTGTTCAGCCTGAAGAAAAGAAGGCTGAGAGGCCATCTCATCAGTGTTTATAAGTATCTCAAGGGTGGGTGTCAAGAAGATGGAACCACACTCTTTTCAGTGGTGTCCAACGACAGGATGGGGAGCAGCAGAAGCACAGGAGACTCCATCTGAATCCAGGGAGAAACTTCTTTATTTTGAGCGTGGCAGAGCACTGGAACAGGCTGCCCAGAGAGGTTGTGGAGTCTCCTTCTCTGGAGACATTCAAAAGACGCCTGGACACATTCCTGTGTGATCTGCTCTAGGTGCAGATGCTTTAGCAGGTGGGTTGGACTAGGTGATTTCCAGAGATCCTTTCCAACCTCAACCAGTCTGTGAGTCTGTGAATGAAAATCATGGTTCCTACTTGACAGTCAATCAGTCAAAAATAGAATAGTTTCAGGATGAACAAAGCCATAAAGAATTTTGATTTAGAAGATACATAAACGTCTAACTGATCTTCCAGTTACTTCTGGGAATAGCCATGAGAAGAACTTTTCTTCTGAAGGGTATCAGCTCTTCTTCTTGTTGTAGTGTAAAAGTAGAACTGTCAGAAGTTTTTAGACTTTCAAAAAATTACATGTTACTAGAATTAGGGGAAAGTTTTGAGACACGATCCAGAACTGATCTTTTACATGAGCTAAACATTGTGTTGTCTTCTTATAGCTGGTAAGTTTAGGCACACAGTGCAATCATTTTCAGATGATAAAAGTAGAGCATATCAAGTGTTCCCTGATGAATTTTGCTGATGGCACCAAACTGAGTGGGGAAGTGGACACTTCCGAAGGGAGAGACACCCTGCAGGAAGACCTGGAAATGCTGGGTGAGTGGGCTAACAAGAACCTTATGAAGTTCAACAAGGACAAGAGTAGGGTCTTGCACCTGGGCAAATATAATCCAGACATGTGGCAGAGGCTGGGATGTACCCAGTTGTGAAGCAGCTCTGTGGAAAGGAGCCTGAGTGTCCTGGTGAACAGCAAGATCGATATGAGTGAACAATAGGCTGCTGTGGCACAGAAAGCCAACAAGATGCTGGTCTGTATAACCAAGGGCATCACCAGCAGAGGCAAGGAAGTAATTGTTCCGCTCTATGCAGTGCTTGTCAGGCCACACCTGGAATACTGTGTTCAGTTTTGGTCCCCGCTATACAAAAAATATGTGGACAGGCTGTAGAGTTTCCCGAGAAGGGCCACAGAGATGAAGTTGGGAAGTTGCCATACTGTGTTCAGTTTTGGTCCCCATTATATAAAAAAAATTGTGGACAGGCTGTAGAGAGTCCAGAGAAAGGCCACAGAGATGATCAAAGGGCTGGGAAGTTGCCATGTGAGGAAAGGCTGAGAGAACTGGACTTGTTCGGCCTTGAGAAAAGAAGGCTTAGGGGGGACCTGCTCACCAATGTTCCGGTACTTAAAGAGTGGATGCAAGGAAGATGGAGACTCCCTTTCTACAAGGAGTCACATCAAAAAGAAGAGGGGTAATAGGTACATGTTATTCCTGGGGAGGTTCCAATTTGATATGAGGAAGATTTTTCTCAGTGAGAAGAATCAGCCATTGGAAGAATCTCCCCAGGGAAGTGATAGATTCTCCAACACTGGACACTTCGAAGATTCATCTGGACAGGGTGCTGGGCCATCTTCTCCAGACCGTGCTTTTGCTGAGAACGGTTGGACCAAATGATCTTTGAGGTCCCTTCCAACCAGATATTCTATGATTCTACAGTTTTTTACAGATGTTTAGAGGATATGAAGTAGTGAATGTTTTCGGTATCACTCTTCAGTTACTTTTGCAGTCATGAATGTAACACGTCTGTGCAGAAAGGTCTGCAGTTCCTGAGCCTTCCTAAATTATCTTTGGCTTATGGTACTTAAGGTAACACAGGACATAGACCATTTCTGTACCACTTTTACAGAGGTCTGCTGAAGACACTGGTCTGAAGAACCCTTATTTCCTCTTGGACTGGTGGCTGGGAGCAGTAATAGAGACCACAGAATCTATTCAGATAATTTTGGTTTTTCTATTTTAATCTTCTCTTCCAGCTTACTTTCTCCACATGCTGTAGCACTGTGAGAACTGTAGGTGCACGATAAATTAGGGCAAGGCATGCACTGATTTCAGACTAACAACATGGCGAGAGACTACCCATATGTTGAAACTGTTAGGGAAGAGGGAGCACTCAGGGATGTTTGGTAATGTGCTGACTGATGGGTTCAGAGAGAGGTGATCTCTTCTGGTTACAATATCCCATCTCTGCCCTGTATCAGGGAGCACATCGAGGCAGCTCCCTTTACGGGACAGAGTGCAGATAGCACTAAAATGCTATGTAGGGTGTAATGGTGTTTCTCTTATTTTGTATTGTAGAGATGAGGGTTTCATCCAATTTTCAAATTCCTTCAGAAACTGCTAGAGCACAAAGTTCAAGTGAAAGGAAAGATTGCTTAGAAAGATCTTACTTTATTGGGGAATTTGTTACAAACAGAGCAGGCAGGTGGTTTTGTTTGTTTGTTTGTTTTAATAAATTCTACTACTACTAGAATTTGGGATCCATGGGAACATTGAAGGAAATTATGTTTTTGTTACAGTTTGTTTTTTGTCACTTTATCTAGAGGTGTAATACCTGGAAAACTGTCTATTCTGCTGAATCTTTTGTGTAAGAACAGTAACACGCCACCTCAGCCCTTTCTTTGCAGATGTTTCAGATACTGCAAGTAGAGCAGTGAGCTTTAGTCTGTAGACTGACATAAAACAGGAGAAACTTTCACACAACAGCGATGATCTATAGCTTAGTTTTTCAGTGAGGATTCCTAAATGCTGAATGTATGTTCAGTCTTATGGTGAACATAAATTAATCAAGATGGAGGGTTCACACTACAATGAATTCAGAGGCAATGCAGGTTCAATGTATCCCTACTCCTCCTTCCTCCCTCATCAGACTGCACTCTGGAGGGACTTGTGGCCATAATTCGATGTCAGGAACAAGTAGTTGGGGATGAGAAGGAGGCAAGGGTACCTTGTTCCCAAACTCTTTGTTGGCTTAAATCAAGAGCTTGATGTGAAACACTGGCCTACTGACTAGTAGTCTTGAATTCAAAGGAGCAAGTGTGAAGGAAGCATCTTCCTGTCCCAAGAACCAATTTTCGGCTGAGGTTGATAGAGTTTTTCAGTGGTCATCATGAGATCAGAGCATAAACCAGAGAAACTTCAACATGTCATATCTGTGCTTCAGAAATGTTTGGTCATTGGGCTGGTGGGTACAGTTGCACTCTCTTTGGTGACAAATCTGGTTTATCTGCTTCTGTGCTGTCCTATCAGTTGTTTATGGGGACACACCATTGCACTAGTGCCTGAAATATCTGTGTGGGTGCACCCAGTGGTATTGCCGATCCAACTATGGAGAGCTGTGCATAACCTGAAAATACACCTGGGGTGCTTCTTGAGCTTTATCCTGACCAGTAGTTCTAGCTCCAGTTTAGTTTTGCTACTCTACAGGCTTAGCTGAATTTCAGTAAGCAGAGATTTTCTGATAGTCCCATGATGTCAGGAGCTGTTGTGGCAAGTTGAACTGTGAGCTGACGACTCTCTGTAAAGTCCAGCATGTCTCTGTGCTAAAACAGGCCCTCAAACTTCTTCGTGCTCTGCAGTGACTTTAGTCTGGGTGTCAGGTGTGGGAGCAGCCTTTATCTTCCCAAGATTCAGCAATCTGTAACCAAGAAATATGAAAATTCTCACTGTTATCAACCTCTTTTAAAGAACAAATATATTGGAACAGGGATGGCTTGGGATAGAGTTGTTATAGCAAAAAGCTGTAAGACTGTGAAAACACATATTCTATACTGAAAAATTATAATCTTAAGAAAGCAATAATTAAAATCAATGAGAATTTCTAAATCCAGGTTCTGATGTAGCCGATTGTTTACTAGCTCATTAAACAACCTTTACTGCCATCTCTGTGTGTGCAAGTGCAGTATGAAATATGATTTTTTTTTTTTTATTCTTCTGCTCCATACAGAGCTTGGATGGAGAGCTGAATTTTAACATGCAAGCATTTCTGGGTCAGCTTGGGAAATGAAGTCACTACTAATATGCTTCATTTTTTTATGACTGCTGGCCTTTTTTCTTACAGATGCAACATTGACACAATAACCCAGTGGTTAGTCAACCTCCCCTATAAAATCAGGGTCTGCAGTAAAGGTGGTTCTTCCTGGTTCTACCTGGATTAAAAAACACAACAGGAAGTTAAGGCCAAATAAACCAGACTGTCAGAATGCCCAGGGAAGATCAAATCCTGTGGAATGAAAAGGAGTGAGCAAAGATTTGTGACAAGCTTTGATTCCTTGAGCAGCAGGAAAAAAAGCCACATCTACTGATTTGCTGGTCTAGCCTCTGTGTAGGCATAGCTGCCCTGTAGATTCATGCTTGCCTGACATCTTTATCCAATCCGAACATAGGATTTATTGCTTTTGTAGTGCATCTTGGCTCCAATGTCAAAAGTAGCCTTCATGGAAAAAGAAACCTGAGTATTTTTGGATCTCAAGTTTATGAATGAGAAGCCTTGATTTCATTTTTCTTAGAAATGAAACAAAAAAAATGTACAAACAGTAACTGTAATCCCAGATGAGCAAGCGTGTGACTTCGAGTCCTGAGCCTGTGAAACACTGTGGATGTAATTTGAATTGCACTGCAAAAACTGGAAGGAGTTTCTGCTCTTAAGAACTGTTGGGCAAATTCCATGAAATGACAATAACAGTTACTTATTTGTACAAGTTTGCTGTGGGATGTATTGAGTCTGTGACAATGAGATTGGATGCAGAAGGAATCTGTCAGAGGGGACTTTGAAGCACATTGTGTGAAGATCTCACTGACCTGCCTTTGGGCTCCTAGAACATAAATCCTATGGTTGCTTATTTTTGAAAAATGCTTTTCCTCTATTTGTAGGATTTCCTCTTTGATCCTTAGCCTCATACTGGCTTTCCCAGCTGTCCAGGAAAACTGGAAGACCTTGGAGTGTTTCAAAAGAATCTTTACATTTGTCTGTCCTTGTAAGTTTGAATACAGCAGCTGCAGGAACACAGTGTTGCTGCATTTCTTCCTGCTCTAGAGTGATTTAAGAAGGCTGCACTGACTGCAGCAAGAAAGTGCAGAGGAAATTAAGCCATAAAAGTGGGATACCTCAGCTGATCAATTGGTGTGGGCTGGGATGTCAGTAGATTCTTTGCTTTAGATTCAGTACTGCTCTGCATGTATTGAAGTGGAAGGGCTGTACAATGGGTTTGCAATGTTAACAATCCCTGAAAAAATGCCAAGACACAAGAGACCAAAACCGTGTCTGATTGCATGTGTCTCTTGGATCATGGATGTCAAAGGCCCTGTAGCTTAGTCAAAGCTGGGAGGTTGATGCAGAGATTATAGCATGAAAAAAGTTACAACCTTTGTTAGGCAGATCTATTGTATGATCACAATAGCTTGCTGTAATTCATGAAAAACTACTTATTTCTTTTATTGGAAGCCTGGAGGCCAGGGGGGTTTGTAGTCTGAGTCAAGTGTGGACCACACAGTCTAGCCCATCTGATGGGTTGTGTAATTTGATTGTGGAATTGCAGCTAGGAGCAGAATTACGCTTTACATTTATGAAGCAGCTTCTATTCAGGGCTTGTTTTCTGGGGAATGTATGCAAAACACCAGAGGAACAAGACACAACTCCTCCTAGTGCATCATGTTTGACAAATTAACTTTTGACCTTTCAGTGACTTTGTACAAAATGGGAGCATCTGCCTCAGTATACAGAATTTCATGTTATTAGGAAGAAGATAGTTTTTCTATTCCCCTTTGGACTGTTACGCATTTGTGAGGTACAAAGCAATCTTGATGTATGCAGCAAAATAATGCTGAAAACCTGTTGGTTTTGTATTTCTGTGGTGTAATGACTGGCTTATGAAAAAAACTCAGGGATGATGATACGAAAAGAGTTTATTTTATTTTTGACTTCCAGTACTGGACAGTAGAGATTAACTCTTTTGTGCTTATTTTCAGACTGGATATTTCCATCTGCCCCATGGGGATTACTTCATTGAGCCCATTAAAAAGCATCCACAGAAGGAGGGAACACCCCATCCCCATGTTATCTATGGGACGAATATCCATCAAAATGCTTTAAGGAGAAGACGAGCAATCCTGGTGGAAAAAGAAAAAGCATGTGGATTGAATGGTACAAATATTGCTGGATCTCTGCCTACTTGCTGCCTACTTGCCCTGCCTGCTTGCTTTGTGCATCTTTTTAAGCAGCTTTAATTTTCCAGTGGTCTCTGACTTTCCTTCTGGCAGTTTTTTTTTTAATTCTGTAAAAAGAGATTATGCAAAATGAGAGCATCTCAGTCAAAACACCTTAGAAGCCACCCATCTACGTTGCTTTCTGAAAACTTAAATCCCTCTTATGAGAGCTGGCATATGTTTTTCAGTGTTGAAGCTTTCTACCCCAAATGCTATCCTCATCTTGAAATATCTCCCCTCAAATCTATGGTTTAAATTTAGGATTTCTAGATTCTCTGAGTTAGTTACCAGAATATTTAAAGACTTTTATTTGTTTCTGAAAGAGTGCAGGGCATCAACAAGAAGGTGTTTTTGGTAGAAGTAAAAATATCTTAAATATCAGTGTAGTAATACTCAGCATTATGTCTTTTGGGAAAACAAACTAATGCACTATCCTGGAAAGGAAGAGTGTATTGAGAGGGTAGATAACATCTTGTAATTACAATATTAGTTCCTTTATTCAGTAAAATTATTTACTTGATTGACTTCATACCAAAAATGTGCAGATCTTGCATTGGTTCCTTGATGTTTGAAGCCTTCAAGCTGAGGCTGCACCAAACTTTAGAAAAGGTGCAGTATTGGTAGGGAGAATGAGCAATGACTGTAATGATGGATGGCTTTAGTTTGTACAAATAGAGATGCAGAAAACTCAGGGGTATGTTTCTGTCTTTTTCACAGGTTAATGGTTAAAGAGCAGTTGATTCTTTTCCAGAGGTGGGAAAAAAAAAAAGGAGGAATGTAGAAATTTCTGATCGTCATTCATGATTACTGCTGAAGTTTGACTGCTGTGTGATATGAATAGATAAATTAAAGAAGCAAACAGCAACTCAGCCCCACTATATTTCTGGTCATAGACCTGCTTTGCATTTCTTGCTTGCTGTCCAAGAGCAGTGTGAAGTGATAGCTGGGGAAAACTAGAAAGCTCATGTCAGGGGAGAGCTATTCAATCTTCTGTGATACTAGGTAGGTGAGGATAAGGGGAAGCCATAAGAATTAATATGAATGCTGTTCCTTATTACTTTTCATCAAATAAAAATATATCCACTTATTAGACAAATAACCCTGAAGCTGAAAAGCCATGAATTTCTAATGTTGATGTCTATTTTGCCTTAAATCTAAAATTTCTCCCTAATTTTCTGTTTCCTCTGATGACTACTGGCATAGATGAGAGGAATTAGTTTAGATTTGCCTGTGAAAAGTGAGGAAGTGTTCTTGCCTACTATTATCCAGGTTTCTTTTATGGATGAAATAACATCTGTAAGTTATCTTTAAGTATGGAGAGGAGACCATAGGAGATACAAGGGGTCATGCTATGTATCTGCTTTGTGTAGCCTGCTTATTTTCCTTCTATGTCTCACTTTTTACCTCTTGTATCTTTCTTCAAAGTCCTGTAGAATGAGACAGAAGAAGATTGCCTGTACCTGGACACTGGGAAAGGTTGAGTGTAGCTTCTCTGAGATTTTGTCACTTAGACTAGCTAAGTTTGCTCTAGTGGGCCTTTGAATTTAAAGTGCCTGTCTGATGGTATTCAGTTTAATGTGACAGAACTATTCCTTGTGGTAATATGTTCATGGTAGTCTAGGCTAACAAAGGAAATGTGTTTTGAATTAATGAAGTAATAAACTGTCATTTATGTTTCTATGTTTAACGGACTCAACAAGCCTGTAGAGGCAATGTCTGCTTTTGGTGAAACAGAAATCTTCACTGTCACAAAAGTTACCTCATCAGTGTGAAAAAGTGCATGGGGAAAATAAAAAATTTCCTTCATTGCATTTTTGTCTTTTGTGTGACAGGAATAATCATTGTTTCCTGTAAAGACCTTAACTCTTAATTTGTGTGTTATGTTTTATTATCTCGCTTCTGTTGTAGCTAGCTCTTCAACCAGGGTAGAAAAAAGAAAGAAGTCAGAGTAATCTCCTGTTTACATTATGCATTGTTAAAGAACAGTTCCTCCTGTTAGGAGTGAAATACAGAACAAAAAGGAAAAGTGAGTTAATTCTTGCTTTCTGTGCAAAATATATTCACTACACAGGCTTTGGGTAATACTTGGTGCATAAATAAATTTTAAAGGTGGTAAACTGACTCTTCCCCCTTTTCAAGACCTCAAGCACTTCACACTGTCAAGTTTGATGCCAGAAGTCTGGTACACCCACATGATATCACAGATGGTCCAGACTAATGTCTTTTGGGATCCCTTTAAAGCAAAACATTTTCAGTTTACAGGTCACATTTAATTGTACAAATGAATTCTATTTTACAGATTTTAATTCATGACTATTTTGCATTCTCAGCCCTAGCTTTGTACCCACTGGGCTGCAGTTTAACTGATGAAGAGTTGCCTGCGATGTCACTGATAAGAACTGGTTTTCAAAATCAAGCGTTTTGACCTTGTTGGTGAAGATTCATAGTAAAGAGTATCTGCTTTTGTTTGTTTGAGCTCTGATTCTGTTTTCTTTTTAAACTTAAGCTAAGACAGTTGAGTAATTCCTAAGACTAAAGCTTGGGAAACCCTTTGCACGTCCAGGCTAAAATGTAGTGGTGTTTTTTGCTTGGAAAAGTTGAACCACCTGGATGCTTTCAAGTCAGCACACAAAACTGCATGGCAATAATAGTAGTTTTTTAGTCAGAACTAATCTGTCTGTCAGACGAGGAATATAAAGACTAGTTGTATAGGAAAAATCAAGAGAGAGGAATTAGTGTATGAGGGAGTAGGTAGAGGATGCTGACCTCTTGTGCAGTCTTTTTCAAGAAGCCCTGTGCAGCATGCTCACAGCTTTTACTGTGGCAACAACTACACGAACCTGCAGGCTGCAACCTGCTTATCATCCATCTCATCTACATACAGCAATATTTTGGCATAATTGACATTTTTGTGCTCTTGCAATGATCATATTAATTAGTTTATAACTTGTAGTATCCTTAACAGTTTCTGTTAGTTGGAGAAATGTATGTAAATTAAAACTTAGGTTTATGCTGTACACTTCCACTGCTGCTAAGGCAACTGCCAGATGACTCAGTCATTAGCTGCATGCAGAACTGAGTGCTAGTCTTGAAAGCAGCATAACAATACTGTACCTTGCAAGCTTCTTTCTTACTATGTCATTTGAAATCTGTGTGAGAAGTAGTAAAAGTGATATATGAAAAGTGGCCCCTAGCTTTATAAATAACTTTTCTAATCATTTATGCCTGTAGGAGAGGAAAATAAGGATTTAGGGATTTGTTTTTTTTTTTTCTAAATAGGTTATCTTAAAAACTTGACAGTGCTCAGAGATATAATGAAGAGAAAAGGAATTACTCTCCTTTCCACAGAATAAGAAAAGATCTCCTTCAATTTCTTTCTGTTTGTTTTCGTGCAGTCTGCCACAAGGTGTTCGTTTGACTGTGAGATGCAAAATGGAGAAATTTTGTGAAGTTTACGAATGAAAATGCAGTCAAGTAATGCAGCCTTTCCTGACTCAGTGCTATGGAGGGAACTAATACGATACAAATAGATGGAATCCTTTTTCTTGGACTGGTGAAGTGGTCAGGTTGCTGGCATTTAGAAAGAGGGTCGTTGAGTTTGTTCAGACTGCAACCCAGTGATTGCTGCAGGAAGCTGTAATATATAACTAAGGAAAGAAAGGTTTAGGGTATTAAAACAGGTCTCTGAGATTGCTTCATTGGAGCTTTAGATGTATAGAAATTGCTTTATGCTTTGCCCTAATTTTGACATTGAAAAGATTTGATAGATGGATGCTACACAGATCAGAAGTTAGGATTAGTTTGGGTTGTACATGAACCTCCAAGTCCTTGTCTGCAGAGGACTTATAAGTCCTATAACTGACAATTTTGCATTTGGAGCAATTTTGCATTGAAGCTGTGGTGGGATGAGGCTGGGGTGGGAGTGAGGAGACAAGGGCTGTGTGCTGTGTGGAGGGGTTTCTGTTAGATGGAGATTTGTTGTTGAACCAACCAGGCCCAAAGGAATTTCAAGGCCAACTCAAAAGCTGAAAACAGGACCTGCCGTGGGAGAGAAGCAGTTCTACAATAACAAGGCCTCAACATGACGTAAATCAACGGACTTATCAGCAGTGAGACTCCAGCATGTGGACAGCTCGTGAACATAGATGATATCCAATTAGTGAATGCATGATTGGAGCATGGATGCGTGATCAGAGAATAGTTGCATATACAAGGAGGCTTGTTTCTGTAATAAATGTCGCTAGCATGATTCACATTGAATCGGTGTGCAGGGTACTTCATTCGCTCCAACAGTCCTGTGTGAAATGAGTGGGGAGGTAAGGGCAGCTGAAGAAGCAGAGCAACATTATCTGTGAAAAAATGGGGTTTAAGTCTTTTGAATGATGGCTTGGTGGCATACTTCATTTAACAGGTGACTAGAATGCCATTAAGCTGTTTAGATAAAAGTTACCTTTTATTCTTCCTAAAGGTCGCGTCTGAGTGCAGGATTTTATTCACTCGTGGTCTTGCTTTTTGATGATTTACTTGATACTGCCAGACCATTCTCTTATGTTTTTTTCTGTCTTGCAAGTGTACAGCATGAATTGTTTGTCTTGGCTTTTGACAATGAAGTCCTTTGTTTAACCACTTGGAAGAAGGAAGGAACGAAAAATAGCCCAGGACACTGTTTTATTCTCGAAGGATAGCCTATCTTTTTTTGGAAGAACATTGTGGCCAATGTAAGCAGCCTTGCTTGCTGGCAGAACCCCTGGTACATACTGTGTAGCTTCTGTATCTTTTAAAGAATGATGCTGACATTTTTCCAGTATTTGTTTACCCAGTATTTAACAACATAAATTACTATTCAGCTTAATTTGCTTAATTTCTCCCAAACACAGAGACTATTATTCTTAGGGTAGCAACTTCACACATTGAATTGTAGTAACTGAGATTAATTTTATGTAGAGGGAAGAGTACATTTCTCCCTGCATGCCTCTGCATACTAGGAACCGGCTCTACTAACCTGTTTAAAAGATGCTTGCCATGAAAAAAGAGCAACTAAATACATTCAGTCGGAATGACCTCCATTTTAAAGCAGGAAAAACAGAACAAGCAGCTTGCAGGAGTACATGGAGTCTCTCTCATCTCTGGTACAGTAGGCATTGAACTGGAAACAGTGAGTGCCTGCTTGTGCGGACAGCAGGAGGTTCACATTTCAGAGGTGAGGTACCTGGGAAACAAAGACATGACTGCTGGTTTGTTATAGCAGTGGATGAAACAGTTGCTAGAAACTGATGTCAAAAGATTTCACCCCCCACCCTCAAAAAAGCTCATGAAATGAAGACAGAAGATTCTAACTTTCGGGTTTCAGGAAGAACTTTTTTTTCAGTTGCTTTCTGGAGTTTATTAGAAGCTAATCAGAGATAAGATAGAATTTTCCATTGTCTTGTGCTTTCCTTCTCCAGAAGAAGGAAGAGTTCCTCTTCTGTTTCTAAAATATCTGGATTCTATGCCTGGGAGATAAGAATGATTGAACTTAAACTTTAAAACATCTGACATATGATATTAAGAAGAGTTCTGTCTTCATGTCACTTTGCTGTCAAAAATACTGTTACTAGAATTGCACGTTCTAACAGATGAGCAGATAGAGATGTGTGGCCTTCTTGCTAAACAATAAAAACAATCCCAGGTTTAATTAGCATACAGGTGTTTAAACAATATGTTTACTATTAATTGAACTTTAGGTTTTAAGGACACAGGATAAGGTTCTTTTCTCTTAACTTGAGTAGCCTAGCAGTTAAATACTTGAGTTTAAGTTAGTTGTGTTACAAGTTAGCTCCTTTTATAGTGGAGTAGAACAGTCATTGTCAAAGGCTGATTCATCCTATCCTAAGATATCATTTTTGACTTTTGGGATGAATTGTCCTTGGGAGCTTCCTAGGCTTTAGTTACAGGCAGTAGAAATACTGGCAGAGGAGAAAGGGATAGAATGCTATATTTTGTATAATTCTTCCTCTCCGGTTAAGTGAGTACAGAGTCAGAGCTAAAACTTTGACCAAGCAGATCCAAAATCTTTGCTGAACAAACGCCAGAGAAAGCTCAATGCTGGCAGAGTGCTGGCACCTACTTTCCCAGTCCCTGATTGTGTTCTCATATTTTTTATCTTTTCCACTGGAATTTAACTCTTGGTATTTCACTAGCTTCTACTAACTAAGACAAGGTGCTTTCCATAACTACTTGTGTTGTGCTGGAGATCAGGGAGAAAAATGTGAAAATGGGAGGTTGTTGTTATAATGTAACAGTAGACACTTGTCACCAAAAAGCATCAGAAATGTGATATCCTTCCTCACTCAGTCACTGAATACATTTTAAAGTTCAGTGACAGGCCATTTTCTAAATAACATGAGTCAAAACTATAAGGAGGGAAAAATCTGTGTCATTGTGCTTCTGAGGAGTCTTTCTGTTCAGTCTCTGTGTCACTGGAAAGAAATATTGTTTACTCCACTGTGGTTGCTCACTGCATTTGCTTTCCTGTAGTTTAAAAGGTAGATTGTGATCTCTTCCGTGTCTTCTGTGAAACCTTAACTACTCCTTAACCACTGATCAGATTGAGGAGTGTCAGTCAGGAGCCAGACTGAATTTATTCAGCATTTCTAACTGTGTACTGTTATAGAGGGATTTATTCTGCTCTTGCTCTGTGTCTACAGCTTTCCTTATCAAACTGTGTGTGATGCTAATGCACTTCCTGAGTATGTCCATTGATTGGGTAAACAAATGCTTTGATAATGTAAATGGCAAATTGCTGCAGTATTATTTGAAGTGCAGTAGCATGCTTTAAAAGTAAACTATTACATGTGACATGCCATTGCTTTCTCTTTCATAGGATAACACTGGCCTTGAACAATTGTAAACCTTATTGCCACAGTTGAAACAGAAAACCCAGAAAGCTTCATTTTGTTGCAGGAGTTTGAAAATTTCCTCTGTACACTTGACCCATTAATAGGAGTAGTATTGGCAAAGCTGTTCAGCCTTCATTCTGGTTAGTGCCAGATTTCTCAGTCATACTGAACTCTCTGTGAACTTTCTAAGAAGAAACTGCAATTACCTTATTATTTCTGGGCAGATCACAGGTCTCTGATTCTTCTGAGAACTGTTGGACTTGTGCTGGGGGGCCTAATGCACTGATACGGGCTCAGTGTTCACAATTATTTTCCCTGAAGTCTTCATGTCCCCGATGAGCCTCTGGCAGCCTCCTGTCATTTGTGACCCACTTCAAACAGGTGTCTGAGCACAGTTTTTCTGCATGAAGCACAGCGTCCTTCTGGCTTTTGCACTCCTTTCTTGGGGCTGGTGTTCTTCACTCCATGCTCCCAGCATCTGCTTGGACTTGGATGCATTTTATGTACTTGGAGAGACTCCTCTGGATGAATTGTACTTTAAAGGAGATCACAATACTCCTCTCAGCATAGATTTTAGCTTTATGATTAGTTGGGAACAAGGGGAACTGCATAACTTACGAGGTTATGAGATTTTTTTCTACCCTTCACTGCTTCAGTCATCTTGTAGAGAACTGCAAGCTTTCTCCTTTTTAGGGAGAAGTGGGGCCATATCAGAACTTATTGCACTCCATACATAATTACTCGGTAGCATGTTCTGGGGTGCACAGATCCTGTCTCTACTCCTGATTATCTGCTCAGTGTAGGATGGAGTTCTCAACTTCAGTGATGGGTGCTCATGGGGACAATTCTCATGAGTAATTTCTGGCCATGTTGAGTAGCTTGGGATGTTGTGTTTAGTCAACACTGTTTCACTGAGCAGCAGTCTGCAAAGAGCATCCTTGGAAGTCTTGAGATGTCGTTTCCGACACAGATCTTTATGTCCGAACGATCTTTACATTTGGTCACTGAAAACAAAGATCTGCCTCAACACAGATTTAGTGAGCCACTGGACTTGCTAGCTGGATTTGATTTGTGGTGAAACACTTCTAGTAGGTTGAGGTATGTTCTTTGGTTTCACAGTGCTTATGTGAAGAATATGTGTTGCAGGATATCTTTGCAAATAATACCTCTTCACTTTCTGCTATTTCTGAACTGTTGTGAAAAAAACTATGTAAATAGCAGACCAGAGGGACACTATTCACTTAAATGTCATGCAGAATTATACATGCTTTTTTTTTTCTAGAAAAAGGAATTGCCCAACAGAAGTAGGCATCCACCTTTATGTAAAAAAGTGGCCAGAAGATTGCCATGTTGAAAGATACAGAGAATGTTTTCAGTTGATGCCCTTAAATACTGCACTTGTTTGAAGACTTTGTGGAACCATTTGTTGCATATCCAGGTTTCCGTATGGAAGAGCATAAAAGAGAATATTGTGGGTTTTTTTGCCATGATCTCTTCTACACTTTCTGCTTTTCTTCTCTTGCAAATACTCAGTTTAAACTTAATTCAGCAAACATCAGATAGCTTAGCTGAGAAGACTATGTATTCCTGTCTGGTTTAAACAACTAGTGGTGGAGGCTTTGTACACGTGAATTAGGCTGGTAAATTAGAAAAAGTCTCTTCTAAACCATTCTAACCAGTCTCAAGAAACACTGTGCCAAAATGAATTTTTGTGCAAAATAGAAAGTCTTGTTGTCCTTTATTCATTTCTTCTTTTTTTTTTTTTTGAAAAAAAAAAAAAAAAGTCTTGTTTAATATTTTGCTCAGCTGCAAAACACTGTTTTAGTTGAAGCTGCAGGAAGATGTATTTTTGTATTTTAAATACTTTTTAAACACGATTAAAACATAGTCTCAGTCTGAGTCTTCCACTCTGCCAAAGTTGGAATTAGCAGCAAATTTCTTGCCTGCCTGAGCTCTAAACCAAGCTGTGTCAAGTTCCTTCCCCTCTGGTCTGCATTATTGCCAGTTGAGCCACCAGTCTGGATTCCCCTCAGCTCTGTGGAGATTTGGATTTGGATCAAAGTCTTCTTTCAGGTGGTGCAGTTTTAACAAGGGATCATTCCTGACATTTTCGTTATTACTTGTCTGACATTCTCTAGGTAAAGTATTCACTGAACCACTCTCTGCTTTGTGGTATTTTCTTTTCAATATGCCAGTTGCATCCATTGCCCATTGTGACGTACTTCTGTCAGTCAGGTCTTCCTCAGAGGAGATGGAAGGAGATGAGAGGGATGAAATTTCATCTATTTGGGAGGTAACCAGGAAGAAGAACAGTAAAAGAAGGGAGTTCCCTGCAAAGCCCAGTCCCTTTGGCAGGCAGCTCAAAGTTATTCAGGCAATGGTAGCCTTAACATTGGTGAGTGAATTATTAACAGCCCCCTTCTCAGCTGGTGAGTGTAACCTGGTTTTATCCATCATTATTCATTTTGGGGGTATTTTTCTCTCCTGAAGCTATAATTAATCATACTATTTTATCATGTGTGTGAAATGGATGTTCCTTTCAGGTACCTGCATTTTTTCTCCTTCTGATTGTATGCATTTACTTATCTTTATACAATAATTTCAGGGCTACCTGGAAAGAAGAGGAGCCAGGTATTTTCTGCAAATGAAAACTGAGATTGTCATTTGGAAAATAATAGAGGCTTTGCTTGATTCTCTTCCACAGGAGTGCAAATTTCAAAGCTCAAACCCAGTTCTAAGCAAACACTTTCAAACTTCTCAGCATTTTACTGTGGGAGTACCAATAGCTCCTGTTTGTGAAGGAATCTGGCGTGGTTTTCTGTAGGAAGAGAACCATAGGGAGTCCTGTTAATTATAGTGGGTGGTATTGGTGAGCCTCCGCCCTATGCATGACAAAAATGAGAGCAAATTAATGGGACTGTGACATCCAAGAGGGTATAATGCCCCTGATAACCAGTCTCTGACAGGAAAACAGAAAAAGTCACTCTCAACTTTCTGGCTAAAACTGGAAATATGCTTTAACCTGTGCAGTGGTACTCATGAGGAGCTGAGAATGGCATCCCAAGACGATGTTATGCTAACAGGAGTGCTTGTGTGAGGTGCCTGGTGGCAGGAGCCCTTAACATTTCATGTGCAAAGACACTGTCATCTGCCTCCCCTGAGATGTCTTAATGTCATTTGCACTCTTCCTCCCTTTACTCCTTCTGGCAGTTTGCAGACACCTGTGTCAGCTCTCCCCAGTCACAGGGCAGAGTAGTTGGGTGACGGGCTGTCCCTGCCCTGCTGTCACAGCCCCAGGTGTCTGTGCGTGGGTGCCTCTTTAGGGGCTTCGTCGAAAATGCTGTTACTGGAACACGCTTCTAAGAATAGAAAAAAAAAGAAAGGTAGGTGAGATTTTCAAGACGTCATATTAGCATAATGCATTTCGTTAACTCCCAGAAAGACCAACCCCTGCTCAGGCTCAGGGGGATCCTCACCTGTGAGAGCTGATCTCACACTGCTGGTGTTTGCTGCAGGGGCACAGCAGGGTTGGGGCTGAGGCTTTGAAGGCGGAATTGCTCTAGTAACGTCATCTGAAATACAAGACATTTGGCCTCTGCCAAGGACAAGGAGGCCCCTCAGAGTGCTAGCGTGTTTTTTCCTTTGAGCGGACTAGTGGGATTTGGGTATATTTTAAATACAACAGAGAAGTTGAATGGAAAAAACAACAGCTGGTCCAGAGAAAGGCCAAGTAAACTCTGTTGTATAAGCCTAGAGGTAAAAAGATTATAGCATATGCAGCATTTCTTAAAGATTTCATATCAAACCTTGGAAAAAAAACCTTTTATTCCAAGATTAATTCCAGACTTCTATACCTTAGCAATTTGAATTTAAACCAAACTAATTAAAAAGCATAGTTTAACTACCACTTCCAAGACCTATTCTGTAAGTGGCCATTTCTCTTTTACAACACAAACTTTATACATTAGTTTAGTTGGGGTACTTTACATTTCTTAAACTATCTTTGGAACATTTAAAATTGACTTTTATTTTCCTAACCAATTCAAGCTTCTGGAGTCATGGGTGAACTATTTTCCTTGTGTAACAAACTGCTGTGCCAGGAACGCTCACTTGCGTGTGAATAGTGCATTCATGAGAACTTGACCTCTGTATCTGCAGCATGCCTTCAGCAATAAGGTCTTCAGACAGGTGCATCAAGATTGGAGATAGGGGAAAATGTGACACAGAATTTCACTGACTTGACACCTGCCACCCAGCACTGTCCATTCCCCCATCTTGCTTTCAAATTTTGTCTCATATCACAGTGCCCGAAATATTGAATCATTCAGGGTGTTTCTAAGGGTGACTGATGAGCAAAGGAATAGGATCCAGCCATTCTCTCCATTTTTCACTGTTGCTCCAGCATGACGGCTTATGCTCATCTTGGTCCTCACAGTCCCTTCATAGTGAAAGTAAGTAATGATAGCTTTGAGTGATATCTGGAAAAAGTACTATTTTCTCTGTAATTCTAGATTAAGGAAGGAAAGGGGAAAAAAAACCAGTTTAAATTAAATCTTGTAAATTTAATGTTAGAAGGCAAACACCAGGACTTGTGCAGTCTATTACAATAGCTAATTCATTCTGTTATAAACTAAGGGCAGTAGTTATTTGGTTGCTCTGTTAGTTCAGATGAGCGCTTTCTGAACGTTACCATCTATTGGTGTCTTCAGACTGATTTGTCATTTCTGGGATTTTATGTAGTAAAACTCAATGGTAGTGGGTGAAATAGGGATGCTCCTGAATTTTCCTGTGGGCTTGGGTTGTGCTATGGAAACTACTGTGGTACTGCCATATTTCCAAGAGATCTGGAGGTCCTGAGAAGGCAGCAGGACAGGCACAGTGACAGCCTGAGTTGAAGCAGAACTGTCAGCTAAGACATGTTTGCCGGGTGTGTTTGTTTGCACTTCATTTTGGATGCACGGGTCAGCTTTACTTGCTCTCTAATCACACTACGTGATCCACCACGGTATGTTTTATTCCCCATCGCAGGGGAAGGCACGGAGGAAGCTGCTCCTCCTGAATCTGCAGAACTGCAGAGCGGCTGTGGGTGCAGGGTGCTGGAAGCACTCCTAAGCTGGCTGTGCCAGTACAGGGCTCTCAACACAGATTAATCTTTGTAAATTCTCAGGAGAGTTTGGCACTGTGACTTGAACTTTGTGGTGTCTGCTGTGCCATGTCCAGTGTGCTGCAGTAATTTCTGTTTTGTCCTGTGTAAACTTACATTTAGCTGAATTAATGAACAGTTTGCAAATGGGACCATTGGAGAACATCTGAGAATAGCAATAATACATGAAATAGCTAATATGGATACAAAATTGGGCTTTCATCTTTGCTTTACTAACAGCCAAGGACGCTAGTTTTTCAACAGTTTTGGAGTATTTGGAAAGTACTGGTTACTGTCTTGCTTTTTAGCTTTTAAAACCCCTTTCCAATCCTCTTAGTTCACACGACCTATTAACTGGAATAAACTATATTCTCCATGCTAACTCATGGCAAGTTAAGAATGCTGGACATTAGTAATTGATGTTGGAGAATAGTGTTTCTGAGCCTTTTTGTAGTTGCAAGATCAGTTGGTTTGGGTGAGAAAAAAAAAAAAAGTATATTATACAGTTTTCATTTATGTCCAGCTAAAAATTGGCTAAACTTTGAGTGATCATTTGTGGCTTTTATTTTGTTGGCTTGCTTATACATGTAGAAATGTCTGGTTTTTTTGAACTGTCTTGTAGATGCCTCATGGATCATCAGCGGCCAATAAACACTGCTACAGAACTCTTCAGACAGTCTGTAACTTAATGAGGTCAACCCTAATAGTTAAGACTAGTTAAATGACAAATTTGAGCTATACTGGATGCCACTGCTAGGTTTAACCTCTTGCCATGTTATTCCCAATCTCCTATCACATGAATACCATCAGTTTTTGTTCTCCTTTGGCTTGGGAGTGAATGAAGCAAATACTAGTCTTATAAAGAGATGTGAAATGTAATCTATTTTGAGGTTATAGCAAAAATAATCTCTATGTGTAGAAAACAGTGAGATGATTATCTATAAGGTAGAGGTCCACTGTACTGGTAATATTGCCCAAGTGCAAAAAGATCTGCAAAATTTCTTCTTCTAGTGACAATAACTGAGATGGAAAGAACTGCCATTGACTTCCAGAAGACGGTTTGCTATTTGGAAGCTAGAGACAGTCAATTATTATGGAATATTGTTAAGTTTCTGTTTCTTTATAGAAACTATTTAGGCTGTGAGCTCTCCTCATGTCAGCAAACTTTATACAGAGAACATGAAACTCCTTGGTTAAGTACAAGACTCTACCCCAACAGCTGTTAGATTTTCTGCACGCACTCAGTATATGTAGATAATGTTCATTCATGGTACCCAGTAGCATGTATGGAGTGGGGGATATATTCTATAGGCTTGGCAACAGTTTGAAAAGATAAAGAGCTCATACCTGTTGGTGAGCTAAGTAATTTTGAGACGACTTAAAGGGTCTATTTCCATCTCTAAATATTTCTGGACTCTGTTCTGTCCTCAGTCAGCCCATGTATAGATAAGTGGGCCCTGTCCCAGTATGAAATTTGATGTGATTCATTCTTTCATTTGATGTGATTCATTCCTTCACAGTTCACCTAGGACACGTCAAATTTCAGCTCAAGCTTTTGACCTGGAGTCGTGTCCTGAGTTCCTATATTTTTGTAACACTCATGTTACAAATGTGGTGACAAAAATTTGCCATTTGCAAAGTGAAGTGATCGCTTCCCTCGGCTGAAAAATCTCTCAATGATTCAACTCTTCAGCCAGGAGAATATGGCTAATTAATTCACAAGGTCAAAGAAGGTCTGACAGGCACAACTGCCTGCTTGCTGGTTCTGACAGAACTATCTGGCACTTTCTGGGGCATGAGCTGAGCAGTGCTTTCCAAGCTGTCTTTGACCCAGAACAAGCCCAAGCAGAGCAGAGGCAGCGGGTCAGGGCGTGCTGACATCTGAGAGAGTTTGCCCTAAAAATGGCATGAGGGGTTCAGAATGCCTGGGCATGCTCATGGGAGTCATAGGTGAGCTGCAACCTTGCAGAGTATTTAACAGGGGGGAGCTCTTCAGTGTTTTGGGAAGAAAAGAGGTGTAGTTCCAACAAGAGATGCGAAAGAACACAAAGAGATCTGGCCAAGCAAGAGGACAGAGTTAGGTGATATGATATAGATTCAGTTCAGTAACTGTGTTTTTTACAGACAGTTACAAATCAAACAACTGAAATTCAGTTCTTGTTAACTGGGAATTATCTTAGTGAGGGTGAAGCTCTGAGCTGGAGCCGGGCTGCAGCCCACAGGGAGGTTGCATCCTGTTTTGAGACCACCCATCTGGCTTGGTAAACACAGGAGTGGTGGCATCTTGCAGCTGCTCTGTGCTGCCTGTGTGTGTTTGCCTCTGAATTCCTGTCCCACCAAGAGAGGAGGCAGGAACAGCTGGTCCCAGTTGGTTCTTTACTGATCATTTGCAAGCACAGAGACACAAGTGACTGGTTTTGCTGTATTTAGTGAAGGGAAACGATGAGCCAGAGAGGAGTCCCTGTGGTGCACAAGTTGGCTCTTGGAGACCTGGAGAAGGCTCTTAATCCCATCTGACATTTTTGATTCTGCGTGTGGGAACAAAAGCAGGCAAAATAGTGCTAGGCATATTGATTTTGTCATGATGGTGACAGTACAGTGAGGATGTTGTGATGGGTATCAATGTGGAGGCACTCCTTCTACAGTTGCTGCAAGGCAGAAAAAGCCATTGTGGGCACCCTGGGTGTACGGAGCAGCAGTCTGTCCTCTCCGGGGAGGGGCAGGGAAACCTCAGGGTGCTTGCAGAGAGCTCAGCAAGACGGCAAGTGGCAAAAGAGGCCTCTTGTTTCCACCCAGGGAGAATCCCAAACCCTCTCATTCTGCTTTGCACTTGTTTATACCTGGTCAAAGCACAGAAAACTTACACCCCAGCCAAAGGATGGACCAGTGTGGAAGGAAGCAGATGTTCTTGACCACAGGCGAGCATTGTGATCATGTACCCACCTCCTTTGCTGTATTTCATCTTGTGGGTCTGTTGGGAAACAGAACAAAACGTTTTTTAATTTTAAGACTTCGGTAGGTATCCGCACCGTGCAGAATTTGCTGTCTGATAAAAGAGGAGCTGCACATTTCTAGAGTAAAATGTTTGCACAGGGAAATGCACCAGTTTATTTATAATCCCTGAATCAAATGCGATTATTCTCAGTTATTCTTTCTTGAAGAGAGGACTGCTAATGTTCTCCAGTTTTAGATTCCGTTAGTATTGTGAATTTAAATATGTAAGTGTGGGTACATAAGCTGCCTTAATGGCTTTTGCCCCAGAGGAATGGCTTTCTGCAGCCCCGGTGATACAGCACCTGCCTGCTGCTGGGTGCACACGCTTATTGAAGCCCAGGAGGGGAAGGCCTCTTTCAGCTGCCTCTCACATTCTGTAGTGGCTGGTTGGAATCTGCACAGCTTGAAAACCGTGTTTTTCTCTTGTCTTAACCACACACATAAAGAGCAAATTTACATCTAAATCACACACACTGCCTAGATCCTTGGAATTACAAGCCTTATTAGTCCTTTCCCTTGCCTCTTCCAGCAATTTTTTGCTTTTTTCTGACACTTTTTCTTGCATCGATACTTTCTGTCTGCCATTCCTACTTTCTCACCAATTCTTGAAGGTTGGCATTAGGACAGCCTGCAGTGAGTGTCTGTTGTGAAAATCCCTTAGGTAACTTTGAAGAACTAATGGGCACTCCGGAGCCTTGTGCTGCCAGTTTCTGGATACTGCTCATTGGTAACTGCCTTCCATATGTCCAAGAAGCTCCAAGTATCTTTACAGAGTTTCAACTCTTTCACTGCTGGATTCTGTAGTGCCTGCACAAAGCTACCTGCAATATGCAAGCTTTGGGAATAGAAGTATAGAATAATTTAGGCTGGAAAAGACCTCCAAGATCATTAAGCCCACCCAGAAACCTAACACTGCCTAGTCCACCCTAAACCATGTCCTTAAGATGAAGTTTCTCCAAGTACTAGGTTAATGCATAGAAAAATAACTTTGTTCTAATGCATCACATTAATATTTTGACTAAAATAAGAAGAATCAGCCACTGAAGTTACCAAGTGAATGAGAGTGGAAAGTTCAAATGACACTGAGTAATGTACTCCAAGAAAACATCTCATGCAGCTGTTAAGTGTTTGTTGTCCCTTTTTGACTTGAGTTTAATCCTTGGGGGAAAAAATTAAAATATTCAGGCAGAAAGAAAATTGTGGTTGTAAAACGTAGGCAGATCCAGGCATCACTGTTTCCCATGACGTTGTTCTCCATGTACCTCCTGATGCCCAGAACATTTATCATTCCATTCTTCCAGCATCAGTGGTAATGAGCAGCAGACACAATCAACAGCAGTATCTGATTAAGTGCATCAGTCAACACAGGTCCTATTTTAGCTTCATTTTGTATTTGGGTGGTGTGACTCCACTGATACTTCATGTTTTTGACAGCAGGAATGTTAAATTTAAACAAAACTTACAAAGTTGTAAGCTTTCTTTCCCTGTGCTTGTTTTTTTTTTGGGACTTGGGAGTTGTCAACATGGGGAAGTACGTGATAAAATAGCTGTAATAGTTTCCTGTGTGAACAGTGCTTCACACTCAAAAAGCATTAGTGTGATTTAGCGTAGCCTGTTTGAGAAATACTTATAAAAAGAGGTGTTTTGGTTACCTGTTCTGTTTTAAATTCATATCCGTTCTTCCTTGTTTAACAACAATTTTTCCATATAGCATATGAACCCTTGTTTCTCACATCATCAGCATCCAGGCTTTGTTTTGTTAGGAATATTTGTAACCATGACTGTATGTATAAGAAGATACTATGAGTAAAGATTTCTAGTCTATTTGTGTTCACTGAGCTTTTCTAGGTAGTTGCCCTATTTATTTCAGCAGAGAGAGTTAGAACAGGGGAAAGGATTCACTTACTGTATTCGAGTTTTGTAAATGACTAGTAAATCGGATATTGGAGTTGCTCTCCTCCTTCTTGAGTGAAAGAGGAGAATGTGTGGTGTCTAGAGCACTGTCCTGGGAAATCCCAGGTCCTTTGTTAGGTCTAGCCCAAAGTTGATGGGATAATAATAACTTTTTAGAAAACTGCGTTGGTTTCTTCTGCCTTACTAGCCTTTTAATTCTTATTAGCTGAGTCACTCCTCGGCCTTTCCTTTATTTAGTCTATGGTTGAAGTTGAGTATGTTTTTTAGTGATAGGTTAATGTTATTAATGATCATTTTGTGTGTTTATTAATTTTCCCTTGTACAATGACTCTTTCAACAGTCTTTGTTGACTTCTTGAAGAACTCACTGCAAAACTATAGTATTTTTGTTAATACTTAAACTAAAGGCACATCTTAGAACAAAGTGGTGGTTGTAGGAAAAATTATAATATAGCAAGTTCTGAACAGTGTGTTCATACCTCACATCCAGAGATGCAACAATATGGCTGTAAGTAATATAGAAAGAGTTCTTACACAAAGAGAAAGGGGAGGCTAGAAAGCAAAGATGTAAATCAGTACTACTATATTTTGCCTGACAGCCTTCAGTCATAGGCTGCATTCTCGTCTTCTGAGAATTTCCAGACATTTTCATGTTTCTTCAAAACCCTGTTTATCTCCAAAGGCATTGAAAGGTGGCTGTGTGCAGTTAGCACCTTGAGCTCCCTCCGTGTTGCATTGAATGCTGCGCTCTTCCTTGAGCAACACCTGCAGGGAACAAAGGTGGAAAAAAGCCTTTGATATGGAAACCTTTAAGTGAGGTGAATCATATCTGTTCTTTGAGGGAGTTTGGGTGGAAAAAGAAAGCAGAAATTAACAAAAAAAAAAAACATAGTCAAGCAGCATTCTGAGTGCAGAGTTGTTCAAAGTGAAGAACTTCAATGTTTTTATAGTGACACTATTAATATTATTTCTTAAATATTAGAAAGCTCGTTCTTAATAGGAACTGACAAATTTTGATATAGTTCTTTTGTCACCTAATGAAAGGCCTGCAGCTTTAACCTGTACTGGACAAGTTTGTACAATACTGTTTTTTCATGTATAGTTGAGACTTACAGTTAACTTAAAATCTTTCCTTGTAGCTGAGAGTAAAGGGTCTTGAATGTTGTTGAATTAGTCACATGGGATTAGTATAGATAGTTTCAGGGACATTTTTATTTTCACAAAAAAAAAAAAGTGGGTTTTGATTTTAAAAATGAACCATTTTGCTGAAATTCATCAGCCATTTCTAACTAGAAGTTGGTGGAATGTTGTCATCTGCACCATTTCTCCTGCACCATTTCTCCTGCTTAGGCAGTGATATGGCAGGGTCTCATGAATGACTTATGGAACATTGTATGTGACTCATTTAGCTGATGAGGTTTTCTAATAAAAGCCTTACATCTGCAAAATTATCTCCCAGAACTGACAGGAACTTCTGAGTATTGCTGCTTGAATTCCATGCAGTTTGTTAGCTGAATCTCTTACCAAACTTCTTTTACTTTAATGTCAGTGTATCTTTACAGCACTACTTTCACTCCTGTTCTTAAGGACTCTACCACTATACCTGCCTGTGTCATATATCTTTCTCAAAAACACATGGAAACACCCAGGGTTCAAGAACCCCCTTTTTCTCTTCTGCTACTTGTGGAGTGTTCTGTGCTCAGCAGCTGTGATGGAACAGTATGGGGAGCAGACTTTTCGCAGACAGCACTGCACATTACGAGGTTTCAGACCATCCATTACTTCCACTTCATGGGTATTCCTGAACTGGTGGGTTTCTGGTCAAGACTTCTATTCCTGCTCATGCCTGGGATTTCTCACCAAATCTGAAATAACTAGCAACACTTTGCTAATTTAAGGTAAAAGCAAGATTATTTTACTTCAGAATTAAAAGCTTAGCAAGAGACAGTTATCATTTGGAGAAACATAAAAGCAGAAGTAGAACCACACTTCATAGTTGCCTGTATGTTAGTGTTCCTCCAAGATGTTCTCCCTCTGCTTCATCTAACCATAAAAGCTGACAGGAGACGTCACACAGCAGGGATCCAGTCCTGAGGTGACACCTTTCCAAGTGAAATCCCTACACTGGAGGAGATTGGTCACTGAGGAGAGAGTTTTGTCAGCAGTCAGCAAGTCGTCTTGCTACTTGACATTAATTTTCAGAACTGAAATATCTTCTGAGATTTCTTGCAGTACATATCCTCATGCTTAACCAGGACTCCAACCTTTGCCCTCATGATTGTTCACTGTTGCAGTCTGTGTGGCTTTGGACTTTTTTACCTCTAGTGCTATCACTTGTCGAGACAATTCAAAAAAAGATCTTTGCTGAATGTGCATACAAAACCTGACAACCGGTGTGATATTTTATTTTGTCATAAATTAATCACTTAATCAGCAGCCTGAAGAGAATTTTTTGTCCACGTAGCTGTGGGAAAGGTTTTTCTCAGCATGAACCGCTTAAAAATGTAGATACTGAGAACTGCACTTCACAGAAAAAAGAATACTGAAAAACATGCAAATACACAAGAGACAGTAATGAATGCAGCTCATAAATAGCCCCTCAGAGGGGTGACTGTTGCAGTAACTGAACAAAGACTGAGGGAGACAGGAGGAGTGAAGTGCAGAGCCCTGGTTAGTGGGATAGAGGTTACAGTAGTGAGAGTGAAATTCACTCCTCTTAAAACCCTCCAAACACCAAACAAACAAACCCAAATAAACCACCCGCTTATTTTTCTTTGTCCTTACACACAAATTATATTCTTCCTTGCAGACAAGGAGCTATTATTCCATACAGCTCGTTTTTTGTGATTAAGATACAAAAATGTATGCCTTTCTTTGTCCCTTGGCTCGGTGGCAAGGCAACTTTCTTTATTAACTAGTTTTTTTTACTAGCTGACAAATCTACAGGACAGAGTTATTTGTGTGGGTGTGCAGGATGACACTGACAAGTGATTTGGGTTGATAATCACAATGGAAATTGATATTCTTGGGCTCTTTATAGTGACAGTGTGTGGATAGTAAAAATTATAAGCTTGCATGTTTATTGGGCTTTTATTACATTTGTATAGAACAAAGAACCATAACATTGAACAAGTTGTACTTTCAGCATCTTTTAAAATGCAAATGACGGTTCATGTAAAAAGAAATCTACTTACAGCTATATTTATCTGTATATTCTATTTATTTATTATATTCTAAGTCTATAAAATGATACGCTTACATATTTATTGGGCTTTCATTACGTTTATTCAATTTTATAGTTCTTTGTCCAATACAAGTTGTACTTTAAGCATCTTTTGAAATGCAAATGCCAGTTAATGTAAAAAGAAATCTACTTATAACTATATTTTTCTATGTGTGTATTTTATTTATTTATTATATTCTAAGTCTACAATGTAGAATACATTACGTTCTGCATATTATATTAATTCACCTTTGTACAGTGTCCTTCAAAAGGTGGTCCAGGGAGGTACAGGTTTCCATCTAGCTGAGTGAACCTGGCTGGGGTAGGTTTGCAGACTTGAGTGCTTCCTGGTGGTTTGTACCTGGTGCCACCTGAGGTCCTGAACTGGTACCACAATGAAGTGCTAACTGGTCACAGTGCGTGTGTCAACTAATGGAAATGCTGTGCTGCACACTTGTGCATCACAACTCTGCTCTTAATATGTAAGGTGGCTGCTGTGCTTTTGGTTATTAATGTGGCATTTCAGTTTTATACATAAAATGTTACCAGTACCAGCGTCTCTTTTTCTAGGCATCTTTCAGGCTGATCTCAGAGAACCCATTTGTAAAAATACATACATCTTCTGTTGTACATATACAACAAGCCAAGATATCAATTACTTTTTTACTCTGGGAGATGTATTATATGCATTCTAATTGGATATTAATGGTCCAAAGGTGCCACATTTTGTAGACATGCAAGACACCGTGGTACATCCTGGCTGAACTTGGATCTTCTAAAGGGCAATCAGTGTGCCCATGCCAGGGCCACAACGTACCTCCTGAAGGCATGAACACAAGATTTGAGACCTAGCTGCCATGTCAGCCATTCTCCAAGGGAAGAATGGTCTGGCTAACTGTCCCTTAACACTTGGTAGTGCTTAGAGATAGAGGTAATGCTGGATATCCATCCCCTGCCACACAGTAGTGGCACTTATGCTGGACAGACTGTAGGCACTTTGAGGCAGGAGCTGTCATTCTGGTCTGGGAATTTGCCTCCTCTGGAATAAGAACATCCTCTTCTGTAAACGAGATACCAAAGGACTATTGCAGTATCTGTAACAGCAACAAGTGCTCCTGTTCCTTTCTAGGACTCAAGGAATCCCAGCACTGTAGAAGTGTTTCTCTGGCTTCTGCGCTGGAAAAATGCCACCATTTGCTGTCAAACTGGCATCTCACTTCTTTCAGGCCTAGTGATATTTACATTCCTGCTATTTCCCTGGTAACACAGTCAGCTGGCATTCAAAGCTAAAGTGATTGGAGAGCAATTAGCACCACTGAGCGCAGTGCAAGGTTGCTAGCAACTCTACAGAGCAAGTGTGCCTTCTGGAAAGGATTTGGATGCACAGATCCCAAAATTGTAGTGGAAGCGCTAATCAGGTCTCGCCTGTCAGTCAGACAAGGTGACAGCGGCTGAGGAGCCTGCAGCCGTGTGCTGCCTGGTGTTTAGATGACACCTACTGGTGAAGCGTTCCTGCTCTTTGGGGATGTTTTCCACGCACAGAACAGACAGTTCATGGTGTGCCAAGGGACGAGTCTTAACGTGTCACCCTGCTGAGAGTAAGAGCTGCCTGTGGAGAAAGGTTATCCATTTTCTTAGACTATGAACTGGTGTCATTACAGAGTTTGAAGCCAAACTCCAGAAGAGAAATTATTTGAAAATGGCATTCCCAATCCAATTTTTTAAGCTTGTTTCTGTCTTGCATCTTAATCCTTTGTGTTTGAGTAGGGTTAACTTCTGGATGCATGTTTAATTAATCTGTGAGGGTATTCAGAACTTTGCTGGGCAGGGCCATCAACTTCCTGGTGTCACTTTGGAGTTGATCCTGCTTGGTCAGGTAGGTGGCAGCCAGAAATCCCTTCCAACCTATATTGTCCTGTGATTCCTGATTGCTACTGCTCTGTCTGCAAGCTTTACAGCCATACACTTCAAATCAAGCTTGAAAACATTTTGAAGCCAGCATTGCTTCTTACTCTTCCAGATACCCTCAGCTTTTTCGAACAGCAGCAGCATCGAAGGGAGAAATGGGAACAAGATCATATGGCTGTCAGAAAGGTTTCTCGGCGCTCTGTCAGCAAAGAGCGATGGGTGGAGACACTTGTGGTTGCAGACAGTAAGATGGTTGAATATCATGGAAGTGACCATGTGGAATCATATATCCTCACTATAATGAATATGGTATGTACAGTATTTCCTTTTTGTAGCTAGATGAATGAAGCAAATTTTAACTTCATTAACAGATCACCTTGAAGCAAGTCTGTAATATTGTGCACTAAAAGAAATGGAGTATCATTCATATATATTCATTAAAACTTGGTATTTTAAAGCATTTTTTCCTTATGTTTTGCATAGACATCACTTTTCTCTGGATTCGAAGTGAGAGAAGTCTCATAGCTCTAAATGCTAGCATTAGTTTTCTTTCCACTGAAATTCCCTATCTCCCCTGTTTGCTTATGGATGATTTCAGGTAACTACAGCAACAGAAATTCTACAGTTTTAAACTTATGGATTCTTTGCTGTATCTGTGGATGAGAAGTGCACACAGGAGCCCACTGGAAATTGTACGAACATAGTACACAATGTAGCAAGAGCTATAATTTTGTGTTACTCGTTTGGACACAAATGTAAGCAGCACGATAAGAGCTACTATGAAGAAAGTTGACTCTCCCAGTTAAAAGCAATACAGCTGTTTTTCTGGATCAGTGTCCTGCTTCCAATACAAAGTCCACATAATTAAAAAAAAAAAAAAAAAAAGAAAAAAAAGAAAAGTTTAACTTTTGATGTTTTCCTGAGTGGCAAGTTTCAAAGTGTAAGTAGACCTGCAAAAAGCAATAGTGAGGCTACTTACAGATATGTCTTCTGTTCTTATCTGTATCATAGTAGATATTGACCTTGGAGAGTCTATTGAGGATCTCTTCTATGTCCTTATCATGGTATGTGTGAAATTAATCATAGTGTCATTCTAGCCATGGAAACTGATTCCTCCCTTGTGTTTACACAGTATGTTCCTGACTGTACCTGAGCAGCCTGGCTAGCTACTGAAGCAGTGAGCCTCTCTAAACAGACACAAACCTGATTTGAGCATGTGAGGTGTTGTTCACACAGGGAAAGTATGTAGAATAAAACCCTGCCATGATCTGAATCAGGAACAAACAAGTCTTAATGTTTTTCCTGCAATTTCTACCAGAGATGATAGGGTTACCCACAATGATTCAATTTCCAGTCTAATACCTTGAAAAAGGCCTGTATCCAAATCAGACCTTTGTATTCAAAACCACATTTTCCACTTTATTTTGGTAATTTCTCCCTTAACAATCTTCTCCAAAAGAGTTTTGACCTAAACAAAATCCATTTCATCCATTTGCGTTAATATTTCTTGTGATATATGGCATAGCTCACAGATAGATTACGATTATCTTCTTTCCCTTTCCTCCTGCCTAATTCAACATTGTGGTGATGTTTATTACATTTTATTTGGGTCAAATTTTTGCTGAGTTCAGTTTTTGCTCTTTTTTTTTTGTTAATGTGGATTTTTTTTTAATGGATTCATTATCCTTGCTTTTGTTCCTACCATCCACATCTGTCCTGTGAAAACACAAGTATCCATCACTTAACTGATTTCTGTTTGCCTGGCATTGACTTCTTTATGCTTTGTTGTGACAGAAGCTGATTCCTATCAAATCAAAACAGGATTATTTGATAAGCTGGTTCTTATGCACGCTCAATAGACCTCTCCATCAGTGTTACATGATTCTAAATATTACTTTCTTCTCTGCTAAGCTTTTTCAAGAACTCTGAAGTGGCTTAGATGACAATGAAGGAGACAGGCCCAAAATTGGTGCATTTCTCTATCTGGGAAATGGATGTATAATAAAATAATCTTGTACCTGCTTTTGCTCTTTAGCTTTGTAACTTTTGCCAAATCCTGTATCATCACTCTTTTGGCAGAGCTGCCCATTGCACAAGTTCTAACATCTGCTGCATTTCAGTAAACACATAAATGCTTTGAGGATTTAGGAACCAACACCCCTGCCTCCTACCCCAAGATGGACAGTGTGCTTTGAAGTAAATGTCGTGTTTTCCCTCTAAAGTCCTGTTCTGCTATAGAGGAATCAGTTAATCTCATACCTCCTGGCTCTGGCACAGGTCGCAGGGTTGTTCCATGATCCAAGTATTGGCAATGCAATTCACATTGTGCTGGTCCGGCTCATCCTCTTTGAGGAGGAGGAGGTAAGGTTTTTATTTTCCTCAAAATCTCACTTGTGAAACTTGGAAGTTCAATGCATTGAGTCATAGTTACGGAGAGAAGGGTTTATTTGTTTAAAATAGTGTGTTAGTTTTACTCTTCTATTAATCTTTGGCATTTCTGGTTTTTGAACGAATGTTGCCCCAGACAGTGAAGTATTTAGCTCATGATTTTAGGTATTTCTGCACAAAATCACCAAGGAAAATGTAATTAAAATGGGCAAATTAGGAATGGGGAAATGGAATCTCCCCAGTGTCAAAAAAAACATGGGATGCCAGGGAAGACTAGATGAGAAACAGAAATTAATGTATGTGTCATTGCTCAGAATCTAATTAACTAGCATTACCTGAAGTGCATTATAAAGACTAATGTTAGAGTATTTGCAGGACTCTGAAAAGGTAAATCTGTTGTGCAACTCCAACACACATTTTTCTTTTTAGGTCTTTTTCAAAACTCAAAAATGATAAATGAGTAGATGCTAATTGATGTGAACTAGCTATATATTGGTAGCTTCTGATGTCTGTCATTCACAAATATGTTGCTACACGCTTAAATACATGCTGATTGTCATCATTTTATAGTTGTTCTTGAAACACTCTGTACGGCGTAGCCTGCTCTGACTGCAGGAACACATTGGGGGTATTTTCTCATTTTTATGACCACAAGCCAGATGGTCCCAATGCTATTGAAAGCAGTGAACCAAGCCATAGACCCGGGTTATATCTTTTGAAGTAATTATTAGGATAAAGTCTATCTTAATAGTCCTCGGTGTAAGAATATGCAGGCCAAAGACTGTAGTTCACATCTTAACAGGACAATTGGATCCTGAAGTCCATGGTGGTCTCCAGTGAAGATTATTTCCTAAATTTTTTATGGCTATTTTGAAAATAAACCATGGATTCCTGTTCAGTTAAGCATGGCAGTGTTGGAAGCAGTAGTGTTGGGCAACTTTAAAAATTTGTTTTTAAGTTACCCAGAAGTTACTATCTGTTACCAATGTTTTTAGATATTTTGTAAGAAGTTTAAAGTTAAGTAGATTAAGCTGAGACAACATACAGTGAATGCCCAAGACCAGAAATGGGAAAAAATATTTTTGAATGAATGTATTTTACATTTTTTTTTTCAGAAGAAATTTAAGTAACTTGCATGTATACCATATAATAAGATGAGGAAGAAAATTCTTGTCTCTCTTTGGAATTGAAAAATATTGTGAAAGAAATACACCCTTTGAAGCATAATTGTTCCTTTAGCATGAGATTGTTCACATACTGTTCAGTGACAAACTTGAGCATGAAGTCCCTTACTAATTAATCTTTACCTTCTCTTTAGAGGAAAACTGGCTTTCAAGAGAATGTAAAAAGTTTGTCTGAAGGTTTCAGTTCTGTGTTGGATTTTATGAAGCTCACTTTCCAAAAAATATGTACATTTCTACATTTAACTTTTCCTTTAGCTGCACCATTACAAAAATGTCAACATTTAAACTTAATATTCAAGATGTTAGATAAGTACATGTCATTTGTCCTAATGATAGCTCTAGCTTTAAGCAAAAACGTAACCAATTACATTTCAGAAATTACCTGGCTTAACAGCTAACATCACTGACTTATTATTGCAATGCACTGTGGTCTTTACAATAATATTTTCCTTCATTTCCCATTAGCAAGGCTTGAAGATAGTTCATCATGCTGATAAGACACTGGCCAGCTTCTGCAAATGGCAGAAGAGTGTCAATCCCAAGAGTGACGTTAACCCAACACACCATGACGTGGCCGTCCTCCTGACCAGGTATGACAGCAGTTCAGTGGCTGTGACTGACTATTGCTTAGTTGCATTTTTTTTTTTTACGATAGTGTTTTTTTACAGGCTTATATCATCCTTTATTTCATGCCGCACAGAACGGAGTGAAGTGGTCTGATGAAGACATGCTGTTTCTGAAACGCAGTGTTAATGAAAAATAGCATAGTGTGAGCATGCTTGACACTCATACAAGTAGAGAATATGAGCTATGTTATAAAACTTTGGCTAAAATTAGAGCTCCTGTACCTTTTAACAGGATTGTTTTTCATTTGTTTTCAGAGTACATAGAACACTTCATGTATGCATGTAGGTTTTTTTTATTAGAGATGCATCCTAGTCAGGAAATTGAGATCTGCATGTCCCAAGAGACTAGTAATTTGCAGAGCTCATGCCATTTTCCCTGCTTGATCCTCTCTCATTTTGCACTCAGTCACTTCTCTGTTCTCCTTTAAGGGAATGTACCAAAACAACGTAGTGCACAGAGGAACAACTCCATAATGACAAATCCTAAAATAATATACAGATACAGTTCAGAATGGAGGAGGATTTTGTGAATACAGTGATTTATTTTAAGCTTCAAAGTGTATGGTTTTAAAATATTATCTACATATCTAAAGAGACACAAAACATTTTTATGTGTGAGCAAGGGAGGCACAGGAAACGTAAAGGTGGTGACTGAGGTTACACAGGGATTTTGTGGCAGTGCATGAAACAGAACTTCTAAAGATTCACAAGAATGGATCCAGTTTGGACACAACTGAGAGAAGAGATTGGGTTTAAGGTGTGCAAAAAAAAGTCAAAAGTTAAAGTCTGTTACACAAACCAAACAAACAAAGCCACAATTCCCCACTCCCCCAAAGTGGTGCAGTACACTAGAGAATCAACAAGTCTTAAAATAAGAATGAGAAAAAGAAGTTTCACAATGATGTGTGGTTTACCTCTCCAAATAAACTAGCTTCAAACACTTCCCTTAAATGAGGTTGAGGGTTTGTTGGATAGCCACTAGCCCTTCAACAGCTACAGATGCATCATACTTGGCAGTGCTGCTGTGTAGGATCAAAATCTCTGATCTGCCACATACCCCAGGAGAAGGCTTTCTTACAGTGGGATATTCCTTGGGCAAAGAGCCTGGGATTCAGCTGTGCTGCCTTCACCATGTTGACTGAACCGGGAGAAGAAAAAACACCCTGACCCTCACAGGGGATCTGTCTCATTTCCTCCTTTGCAGGTTATAGACTTTGGGATCACCATCAGGCATGTACTAGAAAACTTTGGATGTGCTATAACAAAAATGCTGTTAGAGGTGGAAGTTTTAAAACTTTTTCTTATGCAAGTTGACAATAAACATATGTATTTAGGCACTACAGCAATGTAAATATTGACTAGAAATTATAGCAGTATGATAGCAGCAGAACAAATGTACGTTGTTCTTGCATATGTGTAAAAATGTTGGCATTATGCTTTGCTTAAAATGCAAATTAGCATTAGTACATTGTGAGATGGAGACTTACCACTCAGTGTGACACTCTACTGTTGCTTTTAAGCTGTTTTAATGTCAAATCTTTTTTATGATTCTAGAAAGGACATTTGTGCTGGCATGAATCGTCCATGTGAAACCTTAGGTTTGTCTCACCTGTCAGGCATGTGTCAACCTCACAGAAGCTGTAATATCAATGAAGATTCTGGCCTTCCATTGGCTTTCACTATTGCTCATGAACTTGGACACAGGTACAGTTTAAAGTGGAGGGGGAAGGGAGAACTAGCTGAGTTAAATTTATTATTTGTACATTAATACTCAAACCACCAGACAGAAACAAAATGAGTGAATTAATGTCTCTGTTATTTAAATCAAAACTGTGCTTCTTTTTCCTAAGCAAAGGAATAAGAGATTCTTAAACCTCTGACCTTTTTCTTATATTTACATCTATTCAGTCTCCACCTTTTAACAGTCTACTGGGGCAATGCATCAGGATGAAATAATTAAGCTATATAGAAGCGTCACTTAGTCATCCTAATTTTTCAAAGCATACAGTGAATTTGTGATTACTTTAGATGGTCTCCAGATGAATCCAGATAGTTTATATAAAACCTATCTCTTTCATTGTATCGAAATATTTCAATATTGCAGATTAGGTGGAAACCATTTTTAATTCAAGCAGTCAAACTTAGTGGAAATACCAAATATTTATTCTCCTTTCTGACAAACAACTGAAGTCACTTTGGGGCATTTCTTCATAACTGGTATCTTCTATATAGTAATATTCCTATTGTGGATACACTTAGGTCAAGTCAACTGAAGTTCCTGGGTGATTAGCCTTGGACATGGCTAAACGTTTTTTATGATTGGGTATTTTTGCTTGAAACTAGATTTCTCAGTATTTCCATCTTCGAAGGGTGTTCTGGCAGGTTAGTTGGTTTATTAAACTCACATGAGAAAAATCTGATTGTTGAACCTGTTTTGACACTGAGTTCTTTTCCCAAGGGTACGGATTTATCTCATGGATACTCCAGTTTGGCTACAATGCTTGCACTTTTCAACTGGGCCATATTGCTTGGCTAGGTGACACATTCACAGCTGTATCTACAATCATGGTACTTTCATTATGCACCCAACCACAGATCAGTATGAAGTCTGTATTTCCTCGTGGGAAATAATAATAGTAATCGTCATCATCATTTGATACAAAGATTAATGAAGTATTGACCCTGTCACCCATTAACTGGCCTTTCCTTATTCAACATCTCACTTGCCAGAAAGGAAGTAGTATAAGTAAAAAATACTGAAATAATTACAACCGCATCTGGGAGCTTTGGGTTTTATTACTTGATCCCCACAACTGATTGCTGACAGGGAGCTTTTTTTGTTAGCACTATTTAGCAGAAGACACTTCTTCTCCACGGAGCTATGTATGTCTTTCTCCTGGTCTAGGCTGGGTGGCTGGCAACTCATTGTTCTTGGGATGCTGTGGGACAAAGTACTGCTACACTTGCCTCTGCAGGAGTGATGCAGGGCCGTGTCTGTAAGAATTGTCTCCACAAAGAAAATTGAATACCGTATGGTTTGTTGTTAACATGAAACCATCCTCCCCTAAAGCTGTGTTAGAATATGAGTGTTGAAAAGTTCAAATATGAACAGTAAAAGTCAACAAACAGGTGAACAAAAAAATGAGAAGAGAGCTGTGCACACGTTCCTTAGATGGATGTCAAAAGTCAACTCTTCCCCATGCTGTCCCTCTAAATGTTCACTGCCTCCTGTGTCAACAGTTCGTGGAAAAGAGCCTGTCAATGAGGGGATACAGTTGCTTTTATACCTCAGATCCATTACTGAAGTTTATTCAGACTGAAATTGTGCCCTGCTTTTGGAACATTTGAGTCATAGTACAATTACATTTCCCAGAAACAAAGTCTTAAGTGGTTTGAACTCACTTTGTCTTATTCGTGACTCAATCACACCCTGAGTCAGTTTTTGCTGCTCTTTCATACAAGGGCTTACACACCTTCAGATGTTAACAGTGTAGATGTCAACATCTTCATATATCAATATCTTTGTATGTTAGTATTTCAGATAATCTCCTTCATGATGAAATGACTTGGAGGAATGTATGTTTAATCAGCCGGATCCCACCCAAAGCTTTCAATGTTTATGACTTTTGCAAGTTGTTGAATAAAGAAATCCCTTAATAAGTCAGGGAAGCTCAGAGAACCGTGTTGGGAAGACCTGCTGTGGAGGTCTGTTTGTAAGGTACAGTTTGAAAAAGCTAATTAGGAAGGACTGGAACTTGGAGGCTTGTTCACTGAATGATCAGTAACTTGGAAAACGGCATCTCTGTCTTAAAAGAGGTTTAAAAAGAAACAAGCAATATAGACGTGATTACAAGACTCTGTAAGACAATGTGACAAAGCCTGATCTTAAAGTGGTACAAGTATGCAGTACTTGGGCTCCAAGAGCTAGGAAGCTCCTAGCATTAGCAACTTTAACGTAACTAGGGCTTAAACTGTGACTCCTGGCCCAACTGTATAATAGTGTTTTGATTCCCTTAAAAATACTCCTGAATATAGTCTCTGGCAGTCTGTTATTTGTTTTGTGCTGGATGATATTGCTGTGCCTAACAGGCATGTTTGAAAGCCTGTTGGAATGTAGACGTTTTCTAGAATTTGGGTCAGATCCTTTATGTACTTTTTTTAGTAAAAGTTATCTACAGCCCACCGGGGAACAAGCAACCTGTGTCAGAAGCAACCATAGAGTCTTTTTTAAGCACAGCGTGGAACACATAGATAGATTTTGTGCTACAACCAATCAGCTGGAATTACTAGGTTTGTTGCTTTGTTTGTTTGTTTTTTAATCTCCAGTTTTGGTATCCAGCACGATGGAAAAGAAAATGACTGTGAGCCTGCTGGAAAACGCCCATATATTATGTCCCGACAGTTGCAATATGATCCTACTCCACTCACCTGGTCCCAATGCAGCAAGGAATACATCACACGTTTCCTAGAGTGAGTGGTCAGGTTGTAACATTTCCCTGGAATGAGTACAATTGTGTATGAGAAGTTTATGCAGAGTTTAAAGGAAATCCTGTATTATTACATTACTAGATGTGGGTTTTTGTAGTGTGCTTGAGTTAATTCCCATGGAGAACATACCCTAGGTTTCTTGCTCACTTAGTATTTGGGAAAAGCTCCATTATATTCTTACTTTCTGGAAGTTAACTAAAGTCTTGGCATATCAGCTCAGGTGTGATGCAACCTGCACTTTTTTGGAGTTATTGGGAAGAAAGAAGCCTTTCCATCAAGAACTCTAATGGAACATCATAAACCTTGCCTTTGGCCACAATGACATGGGCTTGAATTCAACTACTTGTTCAAATTCGTTATGTTCTTTCTAAAGGCAACAATAGGGTATAACTTTAAGCAGAGCCTGTTGTGTGCTCTGAAGCCACTCTGCGAACTGTAGTGACCTCATATTATTTCTACTTTGACAAACTATATTTTGCCTTTGTAACCCTCCCTGATTAGATGGAGTGCTGTTTTTAGCAGCAATTTAGATTATTTTAGCTGGAATCTGGAGGTACTATTTCCAAAGGCTGTGTAGAAATGACCATTAAGAATTAGATATTGAAAGTCTTTACAAAAGTACCAAAAAAGTGTGGTTCTGTTTGTTTCTGTTTTTTTGTTTGGTTCGTTGGTTGGTTGGTTTGTTTTGTTTGGGTTTTTTGTGTTTTTGTTTGTTGGTTTGTTTTAATGCAATTTTTATCTTTTAGCCGTGGGTGGGGATACTGTCTGGATGATATCCCCCAAAAAGAAGTGTTGAAGTCCCCGATCATTGCTCCTGGAGTGATCTATGATGTGCATCACCAGTGCCAGCTTCAGTACGGTTCCAATGCTACTTTCTGTGAAGATGTGGATGTAAGTGCTCTATGTTTTCCTTCATTCTCCTAATAATAACTTAAGCTTCTTGAACAATGTGGAAGTGCAGGCAGTGAACCTCCACTGCTAACTAGAAATGCAGCATGTTCAGAGTCTCACAGACTAGATGTGCAGTGCAGGTGTTGCCTAACACTGTTTTAATTCCACTCTACAGATTCTGTGAGTGGTTGCCTTGTATTTTGCAAGACCTTTACTGGATCTAGCCACATATCTGTTGTTAAATGCCTGTCTTTCAGCAGTGGAGTAATTTTGGTTTTAAACTTATAATACAGTCTTAGGTAAATTATCAATAAACTTTAAATCTCATTTTAAGAAATGAAGATGCTTCAACCTTATAGCTTTAAACTGACCAAATCATTCTAGAAACAAGTTTTCAGTCCCAGGAAGAGTTTTCTGAAGAAATTAGGGCTGTGATCTGTTCCCACGTGTCCTGATTTTTCACACTGTTGATGCTCTGACTAATTAAAGGCAATTTCAGTCCATGTGCCTTGAAGAATCTTTATTTTCCCATCAAACATGAGATATTCTTGTGGAAATGCATAATTTAAAATGTACCCTGGGGTTTGTCTCACAGTACAGCAAAGCAGCATTGTGTGGAGATGCAAGGGAGCAGTGTAGTCATAGCAGCACATCTCTCTACAAGAGCTAGGAGCCACTGCAGAGTAGCAGGTTATATTATCTAAGGTGCAGTAGCACTTTAACTGTGCCTAGCATGTTCAGGGCTGTTTGGCTGCTTGCAGCGTTTTTCTACATGGAACAGTTCAGAAACAGTGTTTTCAAGTGTTAGTCTAGCTAAGAGATCACTATTTTTTGCTGTGTTTTGGACAGCAATCTGCAGCAAACATTGCAGACAACATCCAGCTTGCGTGCGCTGTTAAACACAGCTGTGGCATTGTGGCTGTCAGCAGTGCTGGCGTGTTTTTTAGGCAAGGTATTGCACACAGCTGTAGACTGTGGACTGCCAGTGTTGACTGTTTATTCAATTTGGATAATTATGTGTATTCTCATCCACCCTTCTATTAGGGAGATTACTTCTGATTAATCTTCTCAGCCTTAATAGGTAACATGATTACCGATGTTGAACTGCAACTACTGAATCTGAAGCAGGTATTGAAAGATTGCTTTCATTACCCACTGTTCCAGTTTCCTCCATTACTATTATTTGTCTGTTGGTACAGATAGAATATTATAGTATAATTTTGCAGGATTGGTTCCTTCTGTCTCTCCTTGGGTTTGAACCTACTAAGCTGTTACATTCAGCATCTCCTGGTTAACCAATTTTACAGGTAGACATATGTTAGAAAATTAATTAGAATCGTCTGATTTTGTGTTTTACTGGAAAGCCTGTGTTTTGCAGGTAGCTGCACTGGCAGGGAAAGGAATTGTGAACAGTATACTCTGACTGGCAAGTTGAATGATCAGTATAGTCATTTTGTCTAAGAGGTCTGACTGTTCTTTGCCTTTCCACTGTTTACTTAGTGCTCACTCACTCACCAGGCTATATTTGTTCTGTACCTTTAATGTCTGACTGAAATTGATCCACAGATTCTTTTTCTTTCTTTTTGAAAGAATCTGTATTTAACTGAAGATACCCAAGAGTTCAGTGATTTCACTTAGAAGAGGCTGAGATGTAGAATTCGGATAGTGCTTTCTGCAAACCATTTAGGTAGTAAGTCCTCTAAGCATTTCACGAAGTACATAAATATTGTCCCTCTAATAACGAAAAGATGATCAAATACAGATTAGGGGGAGGAGTGGTAGGTACACCGATAGCTTTCTATAGAAGAGGCTGTGGGAGCTCAGAATCCTTATCACCCTCTCTTTATCTCCAAAACTTCCACTGACTGCAGTGAAACTGGATTTTTTTGGACTTGACTTTCTTTAAGGCACAGACTGTGGTCTCATAGGTTGGGTGGAAAGTGTATGCTGTATTGCTGATGATACAAATTGCTTGTCTTGCAGTGAGTAATTGATAATGAATTTCTGGCTGTTACCTCAAATGCACACAGTAAACAGTGCTTTTTCTTGCACTGCTATTATTCCAGTATTCTTGAAGATGGAAAAAAGCTCTGGTATGTGGAGATAAATATGGAAACATTCTTACAAAGCTAAAGAATTTCCTCCATGAACTTGGAAATCTGGGAGTGCACCTCATAAAAATGTGAAAAGCTGTATTCAAGTTTTGTGCCTTTCTCTTGTATCTGAAGCTCAGTGCAGGACTGCACTTTATACACTAAAAAAGCATGAAACATCTGTATACAAGAGTTAAAAACAATGAATTCATTTAATAATGACTGAAAACTCATCAGCCAGAACACTTGGGTAGCTCTGCCTTAAGAACCTGACACTGATGGCTTCGCAAAGAGTTGCTGAGCTACTCTTGAACTATTAATAGGGAACTGCAAACCAACATATGACTTGTATACAAAATCAGCTAAATGAGCCAAGATGCAATGCCCCAGACATTGTGTTGCAGCCGGAGATTTGAAGTGATTTGAGATGTTCTGTGCTATCAACTTTTTTTTGGGTGTTCCAGATGAAAACCAAGGTGAACACAAAGTAGAAGTGAGTAAAAGGTAACTCTATCAAACCAGACTTTGCCCAAGCCTTTCTGTTTTAAATAGAAGCAGGTCAGAAACCAACAGCCAAGTTTTACGTTTCATACTCAGCCAGATGTTGCTGCTAGCTCATTGTGGCTAGATTTTCACAAGTACCCAGCTTCTGTATTGGTTCCCAAACCTGGCATGTTGTTTGCTCTGAGAATCCCAGTGGGAGCTGCTAGTGGGACCCTTCTTATTGATGCCATTCTCTGATGGTATTTACAACTGTCCCTGCTTCACAGGTGAATGCTGCCAGCTCTGTTCCCTCTCCCAGTGCTGAACTCGGCAGTTCAAACACCCTGAGCCAACACCTGGCCCAGAGCCCCTGGGCTTTTCCTTCTGCTCTTCCATTTGGGAGTGCACTGTCTCTGGGACACCCCTGTTTTCTCCAACTTGGAAGTGGTCTTCCGCACAAAGCCCTGCTTATTCAGGAGTTCCCAAGCATGCAGGGAACTATGTGTGAACCAAAAGAGAAACTGTTGTGCATGTGAACTGGAAGAGGGAATAGCCCTGGATGTCTGTCCTCACTCTTCAGAGAATACTTGTGATTGAGTGAAGAAGACTTGTTCTATGTTAGCTGTACAACTTCTTGCCCCGCTAACTTTAGTAACTCTCAGGATTTTCTGTCCCTTCCGTGGGGCTGGCCACTTGCTGCTGTGTGAGCAGCAGCTGAAATGCTGTGCTTTACTGGCAAGGTACTGCGTTAAACTGGCACCAGGTTCTGAGTAACTTCAGTGCAAGTATTCCCTAACCAGAGCCCTTACTCTACCCAGCTCATTAGTCTTTTTTCTCTGCCAGCTAGCCTGGACTTCTTCTTTTAAATCACTCCTTTGCTGTCTGCTTGGTTGATGTTTTAACATACCTTTGTTTTGATTGCTTTCTTTTTGGGACCTCCACAAATATTAAACTGGCTGTTGTACTTGGAGGCACAACATTGCTTTTACTTGCATGGCTACCTTCTCTAACCTTTGATTGCACTTTTCAGGCAGACAGCAAAGCAGAACTGAACGTTGTTTTCATTAGTACTCTTCAAATCAAAATAGTAAAAACTCTGTCCACTTTTACTTTAAACAGTAGTGCCCAAACTTTGTAAAGTAATTTTTCTTGTGTGTAGCTGGGAGCTGAGCAGCCAATGAGGAGAATATTTAAACTCACATGGTTCAAGTAGTTCACTTCATAGAAAGTATTCACTGATTTGTATTTGTCAAATAGTCCCTCCATGTACATTAATGAGGAGTGCCTAAATTTGGACCCGTTGTGGGAAATGCAGCTTTGTAAATGGATGTACAAAACTGTGGGAGATTTTTGAAAATCTTGACCATAGGAGTTCAGCTCTGCTTCAGACTGCCGTGGTTTTCTTTCTTTTCTAGAACCTTTGCCAAACGCTGTGGTGCTCGGTGAAGGGTTCCTGCCGCTCCAAACTGGATGCAGCTGCAGATGGAACACAGTGCGGAGAAGACAAGGTGACTGTAGGCCACGCTGCCTGCCAAAGGGCAGTGAGGGAACCATGAGTAGCTCTGTCACCATTCAGCGTGAAGGAGGGGCATCCTGTGACATCTCCATTTACATTTCTATTCAAGTTTTCGACCTTCAGGGACTGAAATAACAAGTAATTCACAATAATATTTTCCTGTGATGATAATCTCAGGCTGTTTGTCCTTTCTCTCCTCTCTGCAGTGGTGCTTCTCTGGTGAGTGCATCACAGTAGGCAAGACTCCTGAAGCAGTCCATGGTGGATGGGGCGTTTGGTCGTCCTGGTCCCACTGTACGAGGACATGTGGGGCAGGAGTTCAGAGCGCAGAGAGACCATGTGATAACCCAGAGTAAGCTGAGTCCACAATCTCTTCATACCTTTTATTCAAGACCTTTGGGATACTTATGATGTTGGAGTCATTTTTGTATGATACTGTGTTATTGGCAAGTGCCACAGGCGCTGAACATCTGTCCTTCCCAGTTAAGCATACCTGTGTGAAATTCAGTTGGCTCACCTTTTGCGTCGTCATCTCATTCTTTAATTTTTAGTCTCCATGGAAATTATTTCTACACAAAATTTTAAAAAACCCTGTTAGTTAGCAGTCAGTTTTTACAGAAGTAATAGAAATGTTGCTTTAAAAATACTGCCATGAATAAATAGATGTCCTCAAACACCAGATGAGAACAATAACTAACAATCTGTTCCTGAGGGAAATAAAGGACTCACCTTTCATTTTTTATTCTAGTCATCAGCTTTGTTTGAACTCCCAACACATGAGTTGATAGCTACAGAAAATGGAGGGCAGAATTTTCTAATACATACGTGAGTTCATGATGACCCCACATCTGATTTTCAGAGACCTTTAAGAGGATGCCTAACAGCAGAAATCGCTTGGCTATTCTGGAAGAAGTGTCAAACATTCTGGAAAATATGGTATTTTGAGGGAGTTTGCTTCATAAGGTATTTTGTTTTGAGCTCAGCCAGGCAATGTACCAGGCACTTCTTTGGCACACAAGGGATATCTAGATCTGTGTGTTCCATACTGACATGTCTGAATACTTAAACATGCGAATGGTATCTCTACCCTGTCAAAGATTCAGATTCACCTTTTTATCCCATTGGAACCTGAAAGCTCTTTTGCTTTTTGCTCTTTTAAAACTACTTTTTACCTAAAATCTCACATCCCAATCTCGATGTTCCTTTTCTAGACCACAGTTTGGAGGAGACTACTGCACTGGAGAAAGAAAACGCTATCGCATGTGTAACATTAGCCCCTGTCGCAAAGGCTTGCCAACCTTTCGTCAGATGCAGTGCAGTGAATTTGACACAGTTCCCTACCAGAATGAATTCTACCACTGGGTTCCCATTTACAACACAGGTACGAAACTACAGATTTTTTAATATCCTGTATAAAAAAGTCGAATATCCAGACCTCTGAGAAATTTCTATGAGGGTAAGAAGTCACTGAATTTTAAGTCTTTTAATTAGAGAGAAAAGTCTGGTTTGCCTCCATAAGCAGGTGTGAATTTTATGTATACACAAAGGTAGTGGTTCTCCTCTACACATAGAAGTTCTTGCAAAGCTTTACTGATAGGAGTTTTGAGTGTAACTAGCTCAGTTCCTGGAAAGATATTACACTAAGAAAAGCTGTTTAAGTCACATCTATACTAATTGTTTTGAGTAGACCTAAACCATCTTTTCCAGTGTCAACTGCAGAACGAGAAGTACAGTGGTTTGGTGTAGAGCTGCATGTTTGGGCCTTTAGGCACCGCTGCACCTAATGAGCAAAGCTCTTCCACTGCACAAACGTGGCTTTACTACCTCCAAATTCAGATCTGCGTGGTAAGTGTAGCTGGTACTACACTGAGGAAATAATATAGTGCCTCAACTGGTTCAGTAATGTACTAACGGGTATATTGTAGAGACAAAATTGATGCCTCTGCCTTATAACTTGCTCTCTAACAGCTAGTTACTAAATACAAGGGTAATAATTATTACCATGCAGTTTGATTTTTGGTGTATGTATAAATGTAAGAAGTAGACAGCCAGTAGAAGCTATTAATATAATTATTTTAAGAAAAAATGAACCATTTAGTGGAGCTCAAGATTTGGCTTCATTTGCCAGTAGTATTTCTCAGCCTGTTCATTGCATTTTCACAGTTATTGGCAGTTCTGAATAGGTTTCCTAAATTTCAACTACTGTTTCAATTTCATATAACAAATACACCATTGAAGATGAACCTGGAGCAGACTTCCAGGAAAATTTCTGATGAAAGAAAATGTGGTTGGTGGAACAGACTTTTTCAGAAGGACACCCAGTAAAATAAACCATGGTAAATGGTAACATTCTAAGGCTTAGTCCAAAGCCAAACTCACAAAGTGTCTTCTGCAGTCCTCTGTCACTGAAATTGGGATTCCAGTCCTCTCTGTTACTCACATGTACCACTGATGGGTACACCTTCAGTTCAGTTCGTGTCCTCTTTAGGACAGTGCTGTAGAACTGGTAGTTCTGCATGTTCATTTGTTGCAGAAGGTCTGCTCTTAAAGGGCATTTAGAATCATGAATCAAGTGCTTCCTGCACACTGGAAGGCAGGCCTGTGGTGTGTCCATGTCATATTTCAAATAGAAGTGATTGGAGCTTTACAGATAAACCATTTATCTTTAAAATGCTGGTTTGTTGAGCCTGATATATTTCATCTGGAACATCCTGGGCTTCAGTGACCTTTTGCAAAATCCTTCGAATACCAAGCAAATATTTCTTCTGTGACTTAAAAAAGGTTTTTGACTGTTTTCACCTCTTTTCTCAACAACAGAACTTGAGTCTAGAGTAACGTGTCTCCCCTGTGATCTGTGAGATCCTTAATGTTTGTAACTTTATTCTTACATTCCAGTAACAACACTTGAAGTGTTTTCTTGCTGCTAAACTTTTAATTTACCAGAATCCTGGATTCCTCAGATAGACAGGCTCTCCTAGGAACTTTCACCTAGACAGGGAGCTGGCCAAGTCCAGTGTTGATCCGTCATTGGACATCATCATTGTATGACTGAGGGTGTGTGGCTGTCGTGGGCACACAGCTTCTAGTACAGCCCCTGACATTACCTACTGCTTCGAAATATATCTGAGAGTTTTGTACCCATCTCAGTTTCACCTTCCGTTGTTTGCTAAAGGTGTCCTGGGCAAAACAGTTTCAAAGAGGGTCATGAGACAGTGCTCTCCCAGTGAGGTGGAGCAGTGTAAGCCTTTCTTCTGAGTGTTTGTCTTAGACCAAGACTTTAAACAACAGCAAACCAATGGTGCCACATGAAAAAAGAGTTGACGTTTCATGGTCATGGAGACTTAATTAACATGTCTGCCATATGTCCACCAGCCTTTGTTAGTGTATCCATTAACTGGTGCCATCCCATTTCAAAGACTTATCAGAGCAGTCTGTTACTACTTCAGCTTGCTGCCAAGAAGATATTTCCTTGTGTTTCATTATGAGGCATTATCTTCTTATGCTGCACATGGGACATAAGGGGAAAAGAAAATGTCATGAAGCTTTCCTTAACCCTGAGTACATGTAACACATTTTGTGTGGAAACTTCTAGTTGAGAAGGTGAAACCCTGAGCTACACATTTTGTGGCATTCTATGCATTCATTGTTTCCTCATCTGACTGGAAAAATGGTAAATGATAGTTAGAATTGTGTCTCCTGGCTTTAATCTCATAGCTTACATAAACCAATTCTAATGAATGTCACATAATTGAACACCTTGAATGTCCTTTTCTCTCGTATAAATTGTACCTTTATAAGAGGACAAACTCTTTTTTGAATAGTTTATAATTTAAAATAAGGTGAGATGCAACAAACAGCTTTAACAAGCAGCCTGGCAGAACAATGAATGATATCCACTGTTATACAGGCTAATGATATTTAAGGTTCTAGTTTGGATTTTTCCATCATGTTTTAAATGAGTTTGGGCCTGTTGGAGAACTTGCATAGTCCTATTGTGGAGTTGCCCTGGAGCAGAGAAACCCACCTACCTTATGCTGGAGCACCTGAGTATCCCTGGGAGCCTCAACATGAAGGGGACATCCAGCAGCTCTAACCAGGATATATTCTGAACTGTTCTCATTACCCAGACCCCTTCTTTGACACTTTAGTCAGGCATTGGTGCTAATGCACTTCTTTTGCCATCAGACTGACCCCACATTTATTTATTTCCTGCCTTTTGACAAATTACGTTTATCTCAATCTGATGATTTCTCAGGGTCTAACTTTCATGTAGTGACTCCTACCCTGAATCATATAAATACCTTTCTTTTCTCAATCAGTGCCGGGAAGATCTCACGTACTGTCAGATAGGGGTTATGTATCTAAAATGTTTAAAACTTTGTATTTTTTCCCAAGTATGTACCTGTATCAAATAACATCTGTACTGGTGCAGTCACAGGGGCTGAGCTAACAGCACAAGATAATGCTGCTACTGCTTTAAAATTAAACTTTCTTTGGAGATCCAGGCTTGGTGAAAGTGGTAATGTAGCTTTGCCTCGGCTTTATTTTCCCATTTTGTCTGTGTTTGGTAATTACCTTCTCTGATTTACTTTGTTTTGTATTTTCTCCTTCAGCCCTGAGTTCTCACAGAGGTGAGGCCTCGAAGAGAACAGGCCCACCTCTTTTCTTCCTTGTGAGGTTGGAAGAAATATTGAGGCCTTATCGTCTGCTGACAGACACATTAATCACGTCCTTCTCAGTCAGGTTAAGCTGGATCCTTCCTGCATGTGAACTCATGGGAGTCAGCTGCGGGGGAAACAAATTTAAATTGGGAGGGGAATGTGTTCCTTTCTAGTCACCTTGACATTGTTCTGTTTACATTTGGTGAATATGAACTCTGTTATAAAATACACAGGGGAAAAAAATCTTATGCCTGAATTTTAGGTCAGTTTAGCTGACTCGCTTCCTTGGTCCCATTTTGATTATAGATAAGTCACTGGGTGCTTAGGGGAGCTGTGTGGCTTGGGATTCCATTACGTCTGGGTTTCCTTTATGTATTAAAGGGTTTATCTTGTTGTTCAAATCAGCAGCGTAATCTTGGTGCAGGATGTGTGCACTCTGGAAAAAAACAGGGTGTAATTTTTCTGGGCTTTTGAGTGTTAGTGGCACCTCAGCTAAAATCTCAAGTGGTAACACACTGCCAGAAGGATGCAACCAAACAGGAACAAGTTTGCAGGAGAGCAACGTGAAAGCCAAGTGACTTGAAAAAAATAGTTTATGAAAAAGACTGAGAAAATCAAGTTTTGCTCTAGAAAAAAAAAAAATAAAAGAAGGCTGAGTGAATTGAATGCTAGCTATTTGAAGAGAGTTTCTAAAGATATATTTCATGCATATGCCTGAGTTAGTTGAGATTGAGGCTGGCAAGACTGCATGGCTCTGTGAGGTGTTGTGCTTGGGTCTGGAAGAAGCTGCTGATGTCCATGCAGTCCCGTGTCCATGCTAACTGACTCTGAAAAGCAGAATTTCGTGGTCCTATCAGCTCAGTTTGAATGTAGCTCTTCTGCTTTCGAACTTGGATTTGAAGTCAAGTGTTTTGTCATTGTATTTCATACTGCAACTTCCACCCTCTCCCCTCAAGTAATGCAGGAATCCCCAAAGAGAACAGGATTCAGCAGTTCTTCATGTCTGTAAGTGGTAGCATAAGCAGAAACAGTCAAAACAACACAAGGGAACTTTAGGTTACTGAGTAAGAAAATCTTCATTGCTGTATGGGTGGTTAAACATTCGAGCAGGTTACCTAGAGGGTTTGAGGCATTAATGTTTTCATTGTAGTTTAAGTACGATCTACTCAGGAGCAATTCAGTGTGAACAGGATTGTGTGAACATGGTCATGACTGAGTGTTCGCAGATTGGATCTTGTATTTCATGCATATGCTGGCTTGCAAGAATTTTGGTATATTTTGGCCTAGAAGTTACTAAGATTACAGCCTTTTTGTTAAAGTCTCATCATGAATTAATCAAATTTGGTGAAGTAACTGAAACTAAACCAGCTGCTTTAATGAGTTCCTTCTGAGCAACCCTAGTGCTCATATTGATCTTAGTTTAGTTTTTTTAGATTTTCAGGACTAAAATAAGATTTAGAAAATCTGAATTCGATGCCAGTCTGCTTTCAAGTTCTTCCATCATTTTGTAAAGTGTGTTTATTTTGCTTGTGTATCAGTTATCTATCTTAAAATAGGAGATAAAAGTACTTTCTGCATCTGTATCTGTTTTGTGTTTAAACTATTAGACTTTTTGATGAGAGTGGCTGATTCTGATATGGTTTATTTGCAGCCCTAGAATAATGGAGCCATGATCATTTGTCAGGTCCCTGAACTGAGATGTAGAAAAATCAAGGATAGATAAGTAAATGAACTTAGAAAATGAATGGCTAATACGGTGCTAGAATAATTTCCTCAGTGATGCTCTAACCATCCTTCTATGCAGACGAATATCGAAATAACTAAAGAATGATGGTTTTGTAGGACTGAGTTTGTGAGGAAGGATCAATACTCTCTCATTGTCAATGGGCCTCAGAAGAAAAATGGTAGGAAGGTAGGATCTGATTTTAGATTAGTTACTACAGTTAGGAAAACCAAGAAAACTTTCATGCCTAGGAAGTCCTTCTTTGAATCATGACCCTTTGCAGGTCCGAAAGTTTGCTTGTTATTTATTTTTACATTTTATTTTGGTATAGTAAGGGAATTCTCTCTCTCTGCAAACTTCTTCTGAGTTATATACTTAGATTCATCATAGTTAGGACAGGAATATGTCAGCAGTCAGCACTGCCTGCTTTTTCTTGCTAAATAATTTCCGAGGTAGAATTGGATACTATCTTGCTTGTTATGTCAACACACAGCTAAGGAGGAGGTACAGATATCCAACTGCTGTTCTACGTGTATTCCGTTAGGAACAATGTAAAAGCTGAAATGACTTTCTGCAAAGTCTGTGGCCATCAGAATCAATTCTGAACTGGTAACAGAGTAGCTGGAAAACTGGGGTTCTCCTTTCCATAATGGTAATGTGATTTGAATTTAAAAAATGGTGAATTGAGAAGGTAAGCAAAGTGGGACAAAATTTAGAGCACTAAGCTAATCAAATTAGCCACACAGCCAGAAGAAGGTTTCTGCAGATAAAAGTAAAATTAATTGTGTCACTTATTGTAACAGTTCTTATCAGAACCACCAATGGATGTTGTGGCTGGCAGTTTTCACAGAGGGGCTGAGGACTGATAAGGGTTACAAAATTTATGTTCTTGCCTGAGACTCTTCGATAGCTTGATCTCTGTTGATATTCTTGAACGTGACTCATATCACCTTGAATTCCACCAGTGTTATAACCTTGGTCCATGTGTATCTTCTGCCTCTAATCCCTCTGTTGCCTCTTACAGAGGCCTCTTTGTTTCAGAAGCCACAAGTATGACATTCTTGTCAGTCCTAAGAAGCTAATTTAGCTCTAAGAGGTAAAAGACAAGAGGTAAAACACAAAACTGCTCATTAAGGTTTTGGATTTCCTTCAGTGTCCCTCTTAAAATTCTAGTTTGATCCCAGTTCTGCAGAGGTGCTGTTTGCATGAATGAGATTAATATTTTCAAAGTTAAGACTGTATAGGCTTCAGTCCTTGAACTGCAAGGACTTCGGGGGAAGGAGCTGCTGTCACTTGCATGCACTGTGTGGTGCTGTGTATATGTTGGTACTGTACCAACCAGAGCAATGAAAGTGAACATCCCCCTTCAAAAGCATATACCTTTTTGTAGGAAATTATTTAGTTTCTTTGCATTGCCCAAATTTTAATTTCTCTCATTACTAGAAATTCCTCCAGTTTTAAAAATGTTTATTTGTATGACACAATCAAAGGCAGCAAAGGAGGAAGGGGTGGAAGAGGGAGAAAGAAATTCATTAGGCATTATCTAGAAGATGTATAGTTACCCTGCATCCCTCTGAGATCAAAGGGATGGCTTTTGTCCACTCTGACAGGCACAGAATGAAACTGTCACTCAGCAGAGACACTTCTGCAGCACAGAGGAAGATGGTATTAAAATAGTTCAGTAATGGTGCCTTGAAGCATCTTCAACTGACCAGCAGTTTTAAGGCCCAGTGCTTTTCTCGGCAAAGCATTTCAGCTTGATGAGCATGACCAGATTGCTCTGGAGTCTTCTTATGCACCAAAATCACAAGACAGTTCTGTTTGCTGTCCCTCATAGCTATGGCAGTGGATGGTTTTTTTTCAGTCAGATACTTCTAGCTCTACTGGAGGGTTTCTAGGGGAGTGATAGAAGGGCAGGGATTGTATCTGTCTTTGCTTTGACCCTAGTTTCTGTTTGAACTAATTTTCAGTTTATACAACTATTTATCAAACTTGTGTCCTTTGACTTTTCAAAGCCTGAGTTTCAAAATTTCCCATTCCCAAGGGCCAGTGTCTGTGAGGGAGGGCACTGTGTGTTTGAGTCTTCTTACTTCATGGATGGATTAGACTGGTCCCATTGGAGAGAGACTTGTTTCAGAGAACTATGGATTGCTTTTGCTGCAGCGATTCCGTTCCCTGTTGCTTCCATGCACATCTACCCAAGCAGACATCAAGAATAGAGGGTGCTAGCAAGGACCCTCAGCTGGTGACCATAAGACATGTTGGCCATACTGGAGCACCCTTGAAGTCTTATGAAGATGAGCTAAGGACTCTTGAGGTAACAGAAGCCAACAGGGAAACACCAGTGAAATACTTCAAAGGAAGTAGTGACGCAGCTGGCAGCCCAGCTAAGTGCCTCTACGTCAATGCTAACAGCGTGGGCAGCAAGCCAGAGGAACTGGAAGCCACCGTGCTGCTAGAAAGCTGCGGCCTAGTTGCCATTACTGAAACTTGGGGGGATGGATCACATGACTGGAGTACGATGATGGGTGGCTACAGGCTGTTCAGAAGGGACAGACAAGGATGGAAGGGTGGAGGGGTTGCACTCTTCATCAAGAGATGGATTGGGTGTGAAGAGCTGTCTCTGAAGAACAGCCACGAGCACATTGAATGCTTACGGGTAAGAATCAGAGACCGAGGTAGCAAAGAGAACTTTGTTGGTAGTGTTTACTACAGGCTGCCTGATCAGAGGGAGACGGTTGATGAAGCCTTCTTACTGCAGATACAGGAGGTATTGCACTCTCATGGTTTTGTCCTGCTGTGGGACTTCAGCCACCATCTGCTGGAAAAGTAGCATGGTGAGCTGTGGGCAATCTGGGAGACTCCTACAGTGCATTGGGGGTAACTTCTGCAGCCAGGTCTTAGACAGCCTGACCAGGAGAGATGCAATACTGGACCAGATGGTCACCAACACAAGTGAGCTAATTGGTAATATCAAGATTGGAGGCAGGCAGGGCTGCACTGATCAGGCACTTGTGGAGTTTGCAGTGTGAGCAGAGCGGCATGGGTGAAGAGCAAAGTCAGGACTCTGAATTTCAGGAAAGCCAACTTCAGCTGTTCAAGGAGTTAGTCAACAGGTACCCCTGGGAAACTGCCCTCAGGGACAAGGGAGCAAAACAGAGCTGGCAGGTCTTTAAGGACACTTTCCATAGAGCACAAGAGCTTGTGATTCCCAGGTGTAAGAAATTGGGTAAGGAGGGCAAGAGACTGGCATGACTGAGTTGAGACCTGCTGATCAGAATAAAGGGAAGGAAATGCACAGGCAGTGAAAGCAGGGACAGGTGTCCTGGGAAGAGTACAGGGACACTGCCCAGTTGTGCAGAGATGGGGTCAGGAAGGCCAAGGCGCAGCTGGAGCTGAACTTGGCAAGGGACGCAAAGAACAACAAGAAGGGCTTCTGCAGATGTGTTAATTAGAAAAGGAAGGTCAAAGGAAGTGTGCTCCACCAATGAGCAAGAGGTACTCAACAGCTTTCTTGCCTCAGTCTTCACTGACAAGCTCTCTTCCCACACTTCTCGAGTGGAAAATGAACTGCGAGATGAGGACTGGAGGAGGAAAGTCCCTCCAAGGGTAAGTGAGGATCAGGTTCATGACCACTCAAGGAACCTGAATAGGTCCATGGGATCTGAGGGAATTGTCAGATGTAGTTGCCGAGCCACTCTCCATTATGTTTGAGAAGTCATGGCAGTCAGGCAAAGTCTGTGGACGCTGGAAAAAGCAACATTACTCCCATTTTTAAAAATAGTAGAAAGGAGGACACTGGAAAGGCACATGGAGGACAGGGAGGCAATTTGAGACAGCCAGCATGGATTTACTGAGGGCAATTCCTGCCTGACCAGTCTAGTGGCCTTCCATGATGTAGTGACTACATCAGTGGACGAAGGAAGGGCCACTGTTGTCATCTATCTGGACTTCTATAAGGCATTTGACACCATCTCCCACAACATCCTTCTCTCTAAATTAGAGACATACGGATTTGATGGATGAGCTATTCGGTGGGTAAGGAACTGGATAAGGCCAGCAGCATCCTGGCTTGTATCAGAACTAGCATGGCCAGCAGGACCAGGTCAGTGATTATGCCACTGTACTTGGCACTGGTGAGGCTGTATCTCAAATCCTGTGTTCAGTTTTGGGCCCCTCACTACAGGAAGTACATTGAGGTGCTGGAGAGAGTTCAGAGAAAGGCACTGAAGCTGGTGAGGTGTCTGGAGCACAAGTCTGATGAGGAGCAGCTGAGGGAACTGGGGCTGTTCAGCCTGGAGAAAAGGAGGCTGAGGGGAGACCTTATCACTGTCTATAACTACCTGACAGGAGGTTGTAGCATGGATGGTGTTGTTCTCTTCTCCCAAGTAGCAAGTGACAGGACAAGAAGAAATGGCCCCAAGTTGTGCCAGGGAAGGTTTAGATTGGATGTTAGGAAAAACTGCTTCACCGAAACAGTTCTCAAACATGGGAACAGACTGCCCAGGAACTGCTGGAGTCACCATCCCTGAAGGTATTTAAAAGACAAGTAGGTGGAGCATTTAGTGGCGAACTTGACAGTGTTAGGTTAATGTCTGGACTTGATGATTTTAAATGGTTTTTCAACCTAAATGATTCTGTGATTCTATGATGGGCTGTATATTCACATCCAGAGAGTAGTGGCTAACAGCTTAATGTGTGGATGGAGATCAGCAATGAGTGGTTTCCATCAGGGGTCTGTACTGGGACTGGTACTGTTAAGTACCTTCATCAATGACGTAGACAGTGGGACTGAGTGCCCCATCAGCAAGTTTGTGGATGATACCAAGCCGAGTGGTGCAGCTGACATGCGTGAGGGCTGGGATGCCATTATTAAGTGCCAGCAGATAGCTGAAAATAAGCAGTGATGTGACACTCTCCTGACATGCAGAAGATCAGATGCAACCATTTCACTGCACTCTGAGAGAGGGTGGCAGCAGTGATAAGCAGTTATAAATGATCTCTGAAATCACTTAGTCATCAACTGATGGAAAACTGTTGCTTGTCAGTGTCTTCGGCAATCTCACCCCCAGATTCTTCCTTTCCTCTTATTATTGCCATTTGTTTCTGCTGGTTTACCTTCCTTTTCTCCACCAGAGCTTTGACTCAGTCAGCTGGTTGCTCACGTACCAGTGATGGCAAGTTGGGAGGTGTGAGGGCACCAGCCTCCAGCTGCTTCCCCAAAGTCCACGAAGTGGCATTTCTCAGGCCCCTGTCACTCTGTTAGCAATATGACCCGGCTCTGGTAACTGCTTCTGATTAGGACATTTCTTTCAGCAAATGTCAGCCAGGAAAAATGAGTTTGTGGTTTACTAAAGGCATCCTGTCATTCCCTGTGCATTACAGTTCAGTGTTCCACTGAAGTATTTCCTGAGAAAGCATCTTTGTTTTCCTTTCAGCAAACCCCTGTGAGCTCCACTGTCGCCCAATAAATGGCCATTTTTCAGAGAAGATGCTTGATGCGGTTACTGATGGTACTCCTTGCTTTGAAGGAAGGCACAGCCGAGATATCTGTATTAATGGCATGTGTAAGGTATTGGGTATGTTTGCATGTTTCTTTCTCTACAATTTTATAAAGTTATGGGAAAATGTTTAACAATTTTTTTTAAGACTGAGGCCAGATACTCGATTTTATTACATTTTTAATGATCATGGAAACAAGTTGATAGAAAGAGTTTTCTAAGTGGTCATAAGAGTCATTTCTATGCTTTTTAATGAACCCAATAAACTGAGTGGTAATTACTTTTGCTACCTTTGAAGTCTTCTCTTCCTCTTCCATTATTTTAAAATATCAGTTTAGGAAAATCTATTTCTTTTTGATGAAATGTTTTTACAAAGGATTATAGCTTTAACATTGCAATTGGCATCACTACTCTCTGTGGCTTTATTACAAAAATACAGTTTAACATTACACATTATGTAGTTCTGAAGTGACTTGTAATAAGATTGGATGTTTGCACTTGAAGACAGTAAAATTATTTTTGTTTACAACAGTAAATTGAATAACGCTGTACAATGAGATAACAGGCAAACACAAAGTATATGATTCAATAATGTTCTGTTTGTTGAAGAATAAATGTAAAGTTCTCTGCATATTCTGCAGGTTCATAGTAGGTTTCCAGGATGATGTGTGTGTGTGTGGCATTTGAGGGTGTGTTCTGTAAATGCTATAATACAGTCATAACATTGCTTTTAGTGAATTTCTCATAAATAAAACAAGTACTTTACTTGTAGAGGATGTATTACAACTACAGTTTATTTCTCAAAACTGGGGATTTGTGTCCTGTACCCTCCTGAGGCCTGATATTTCTTTTGCTTTTAATGTCATTTGAAACAAAAGCAGACGTGGTGTCTTGTGGAAACTACATTAGCTTGTTGTAGGGAGCTTGGGATTGAATGTCCTAAGCCAATGAGTCATATAAAAATGCAGTTAGAAGGGACTTCAAGAAGTCCCTTCATCTCTTTACAAAATAATTTTCCTTTTATGTAAATTTTTGCATTCTTCTCTTGAAGACTTAAAGTGGTGGGAACTCCACATTTTTAGTAGGCAATTGGCATATACTATTTGGAGACTTTCTGTATTAGTAGAATGCTAGTGTTTCAGAGAGCAGCAATAAAAACTTTTTTTATAAAGTTTCCTTACAGGGTATATGTTTGTGAAAGGGAGTTACTGAGGCCCTACTCAGGTTTACAAATGCAAAGATACTGTACTTGACTTCACTGAGAGCCAGGATGGGCTGACCTGGCCATGAGCAGCTCAAGCCAGCTCGAAACAAACCTTTAACATATCGAAGCGTGTAGTCGATGTTGCATACCACAGCAGTGCTTTTGACTTTCCCTCAGAAGGCTGTCTTTGTGATGTTATACTTTCATTTTCTGATTTCCAGACCAAATGGACTGGACTCATTACAATTAATTTTAGTTTCTGTATGCTTTCTGTATTGAACCTTTCCTGTGACAGCTCAAATTCATGACTGTGTTAGAAATGGCAAAAGTCAATTCATCAGAAGCAACAGATCAGAGATGAAAGGAAAGATAATTTTAATTGCAGTTTGTAGATATTAGATATACTTTATCATAAATACTTGTGGGGACTTGAAGCCTTTCTAAAATATTCCCTCCAAGGTAATGGTGTTAGCATAAATACAGTTCTGTCAGTGTTTCACATGCTGACTGTTGCTTCACATCTTCTGACAGATTTAATTGGAATCAGAATCATGGAGTAAACTTAATCATGAAACTGCCACAAATGAGAGCAAATGATGAATAGGTAACCCAAATAGCTCACGTTTCTGAAAGACGGCGTGCTTTTATCTGAAATATGTACCAAATATAACATTTGAGGAGAAGCTTTTTCAAGTATTTCCATATAATTCACTAATATTTTAGTCCAACTAGTTAAACACCATACATACATTACAGGTCATGGCGAATATATCTGGAAATGCATCTAATATAATGAGTCTGGTACATGAATTCTTGCACTCCGATAGCAACATGTTACTGATTACGTGAAAAAGCAGTTCACAAAAAGTAGTGACAGTGTCTGTTAAAGCCCTAGTCTGGTTTGCAGCACTGTGTCTCATAAAAGCACTTCACGGTTTTTCGGAGTACTAAAATAACACTTTCCTTAGGTCTGAAATTGAATGAAAATTTCAGATGATGATATGGGTGAGGTGTTGTATGTTAGAACCACTGTACATATCGCTCACATCTATTTGGTATGCAGAGTAGATCTTTTTTAACAAGAAAGTTCAGTTTTCCTAGTGAATATGTCAAAACAAGATAGGTAGACTCAAATTCAATCAAGAATTTAAAATCCTAAATTCTGGCTTTGTGGTTTGCCATGGTTTTATTCAGAGCAACAAGAGAAATTGGTCTTACCTAGATGGCTAAATGTGGATTGAGATGCCTCATTTTAGCTACCTGTGGTATACTGGCTGCTGTTCTAGCCACCTTGGCAAAGCCATAATGTGCATCTTCAAGTGACAAGTAAGTACGAACAGATACTAGTGCTAATTCACTTGGCCAATATATGGGTCCTAATTTTTCAGAAAAGCTCTCTATGCCTCAGTGCAATAGGAAGCCTTACCACTGAGGTGTTGATATGGTGTTCCTTTAGAACTTGCCTTATCAGTTCAAGGACAAACTAGAACTGTTAATTCATTTGAGGACCTGGCATATAAAATAGCTGGGTCCTCTCTCTGCTTTGTGCTTAACATGACAGAAGAGTTCCCTGAACGTCTATAACGCCACTAAATTGCTCAGTGCTGGAACCAGCGACTGCAAAGGAGAATCTCAAAGCCACGTGCCTGCAGTTGCAACCAGTTGTTGGGGGTTTTGGTTTGGTTTGGTTTGGTTTGGTTTGGTTTGGTTTGGTTTGGTTTGGTTTGGTCTTTCCAGCTGATGCTAATAAGGGGATGGAAGATGCAGTCCCTTTTGCACCTAACCTGGCCTTCAGATATCTTAGACCCACTCCTGTCATGATGTCTGACTTATAAACAGTTTTGAGTGAAGGCAGCCAACAAGATCTGTCAGTAACTTCATCTCAAATGATCAAGATATATCATGACTAGTTTGCCATTTAACTGTATTGCTCCATACACATCTTTTGGGGTTCACTTTTTTCCCTTTATATAGAAGATCTTTAGAGTACATACCCTATGTTCCTGTTTTGGAAATTATACATCACAAATAGACTCTTAATTCTCACTAGAGCGGCTGTTTGCTGCCCATGTTAATAAGCAAAGATACTGCCACCGAAGGATGTTTGCTGAGCCCTGATACATACAAGATGGAGGAGTTTGGTTAAATATAAGTCATGGCATGGTCTAAAAGTGAAAGCTGATGTGGTATATGCACGGAGAGTGTGCAGACACTGAGAGTGGAGGACCTGAATCTGTGCTGTTTCTAACAGGAATTAATCTCTGGCTCAGAATTTTAGTAGGTTTAAATGACCCTCAGTCATGCAAATCTGTGAGCTGTTCTCTGTGGTGATTTGCAACCATTATGTTGAGGGACTAACATTGTATTGAAGAATAACATAGCTACATAGTACTGGGAAGAAAAGTGTCTTTTCTTTTTTTTTTTTTTCTTTTGCTGTAAAGAAGATTGCACATCTCAGGTTTTTTGTGGTACTTCTCACTATGGTTCAATCTCCTCTTCCCACTGCCAGCCCAACAGGACATTCATTTAGCCCCATCTAGACAAATTATAAGAGAAATAGGCACATCAAGACACATTTCTCCCCATTCGAGGCAATATCATGGTCAACAAGACACGAACATGATTTCTTTATTTGGAGACCAGTGTGGGAGGCAAATGGAAGGAAGAGCTTAAAAGCCCAATGTAGCACCCACGTAACTTTGATATTCAGGCAGTACATCCAGGCTGTACCCCTCAGTGACAGCAAGGACGTTTTGTATCTGCTCCCCCGCTGCCATTCTCACAGAAAAGTCTCTCCTTCTGGAAGTGGCAAAAGGGTGGTATCTCTGGCTGTTTTCCCTTTACTCACAGAGCAGCAGGAAAGAAATTGTTTCCCCTTCCTGCAGTGCAACCAGGCGATTCACGTCATTATTTCTGCCTCCACACTGTGTGGTGGGACCAGTAACAAAGTCAGTCTCAGGTGCATCAGAAAGGCTCTTGGTGAACAGGGAAATGGCAAAGGGCTGCATGGAGCAATGCTAATTTGCAACGCACAAGCCGAGGCACAGCAGTGGATGCAGTAGCACAGCGTGTTTCACTGACAGAGGGTGCACAAGGATGTATGTGTGCAAAAGAATCAGAGTCTGATTCCTGCTGATTTCTTTTCCTGTTTTAATAACATGCATTTAGTCTCCATATCCCTTTTAACAGGCAATTTGGCAGAAATTTGAGGCACATTATTTAAGACAGTTTTAGAAATATATGGCTATGTAGAAGAATTGGAAGAATGAGGAAAGCCAAGTGAAAGGGAAGAGGAAGCAGCTAGAAATTACTCTAATGAATGACAAAAATAATGTGATATTCACTGGAGTGGGAAAGTAAAACATGACCTGGAAATTAAAGTTCATGTAAATGTATTTAGAATTAATAACTACTGAAGCTACTTACTGTGACTCACGAGAACATACACTTTGCGATGGGCATTAACGGCCTTGTAAGGTGATGACCTGTTGCCAGATATGAAGGTCATTGCACCACCAGCAGCACCCCAGAGCTATGGAATAAAATGAAGGCTTTATTTGCTGTGACCTGCCAGAATTGTCTACTGTGCCTCATTCCTGGGGATCCCCATACCACACTGTGCTACATGTGTGGGTAAGGCAATGATATCTGATCATATACAAACTGTGTTTCATGTATCAGAAGAAAAACAAAATACAAGTTTCTGTGGTTGTAACTGGAAGGGACAAAGGGATTCCCTTCATGTCATAGTGATGTCAGATGTTGATGCCATGAGTATGTTGCTGAGGGAAGTGTATGGTGAAGTGGGAAAGTTCTGAGCCAGTTCTGACTGGGCTGATGCAGAGTATAGCCCATGCAGAGACTCAGAATTGTCACCCCAAAGGCAGGGAAGTGATGATGCTGTGGTGCTGCTACTGACACATTTGCTAGTGCAAAAATGATACAATTTGAAGGCATGCCTGTTTTTTTCAGAAGTTCTAAAGAGACACTCCAAAATACTCATTATTAATATTTTCTAATAGCAAAACACAAAATGAAGTGTTCCATTTCCAGATTTTCCTTTTCATAGTTTTCAAGAATATTTTTTATGGTAAGGTGAAATCTGAAAAATCAAAATTGCAATGACAAATCTCTGTCAGCCTGAAAAATTTTCTCCCCAGCTTTCTGTTTAATAGTGAATGTGTGCATAAAATAGAATATAAACTTCAACTTGTAGGACTCCCCAGGGCAGCTGCTCTGGTCTAATAATAAATCTGATAACAATGGCTTTACTAACTGTTGTAGATGATTAACAAATGTACTCATAGTACAGCAAATATACTTCAGAATGCATATCTTTAAGAAAATAGCTACACAACTACCTCTTTTGATTCTTACGAAACATTAAATATAAACTACAGTGCATCCTTAGCTAACAGGTGAAGAGTCAAATCTGAACTCTTAGAGAGATAAAGAACCATCCTGCAGTTACCACAGTGGTGTCTGAGTACTGTGAGTGCTTTGTGAAATAAATCCTTGATCAAATAACTATGCGCTTTGAGGCAAAAATGTAGTCACGAACCTTCTCAGCATGTGCTTATCTCTGTAACATTCTGTACTGCTCATAAATGTGGTCGTTGAGGCCGAGATTGGCCTATGTGAAAGACCTTACAAAGCTTTCCCTTTTTTGACAGTCACCTTCTCTGAAAAGAGGTCAAAGCTGAGGCTGGTGCAGAACCTTTGGCATGTCTGTTGTTTTCAGAGCAGGAATCAGAAGCACTGGCCAAGTATTGGCATTAAGTGATGGAGGAGTCTTTTTTTGAATCCTCTGTAAAAGTGCAAGTGACAGTTTAACACTGTTTGTAACTTGAGGCTTTTCCTTGCTTCCATTTTTACCACTTCTCTAGCTGTTCATTAAGTCGCTGGCACATGGAGGAAAAGTTCAGTGCTTCTTGAGCTAAAAAAGACAGAAATGTATTAGAGAATGAAGGAGCCTTTATACTTAGATTGATCTAGTAGATGGATTTTCCTGACAGAAACTTACAGAACATTGCAGCAGATTGTGTACTGAAGATATAAAATAAAATCAAAATCAAAAGAGGGGATACTCAGATTTTCATACAGGGTGTTAGAGAAACTGGCCTTATCACACATGAAAACTTCTTTTGCGAAAAATCAGCCAAGGAAAACTTTACATACTACCAGACTTATGGTTGTTCATCTAAATAACAGGCCTCAAGATGTCTTAGATACCATCAACAACCATTAAGTGTTGGACATCAGGTTGTGTTCTGCAACCTTGCTACTTTTGAGAGAGAGGTGAAAAACACCCCAAAACTAGATGAAGATTTTACTGAGGTTTAAAGAAGTTAGAGCACTGAATTTTTTGTTTTGGCAAGGAGCGAATTTTGTCATGTCTCAAAATCAGTAACTTTTTTTCTCTCTGTAGCAAGCATGAACTGAAAAATCAGTCTTTACCAGAACTTTCTCTTTGACTCATTGCCCTATGCTGGCAAGCTGGAGAAGCAGCTGTCACACCTATAAAATTTCAGGCCTGCTGAAGAGGGTTTGTCTGCAGTAGTGGTGCTGCACTGACTGACTGCCATGAAAAGCTGGCACAGAGCTTTCATTTCTGTCACTGGGTTGTGCTCCTGAGAATCCATGGTTGCTTCTACGACATAAACAAGCAGACACAAATCCTACATGTGTTGGCCTGTCCTAGATGTCGAAGCTGTTTTGGTGGCACATTTCCATCTCAAGTAACTGATCACTACTCAATGATTTGATTATATGGTGGTGGTTTTGGTGTTTTTTTTTTTCACCTTCATATTAATACATATGAGTTTGACTTAGATATAACAATCTGTACTGTTAGTTTGTTGATATAGGATATATACTTTTCCACAATTGATTCCCTCTTTCTTGGAAAAGCAGAGTACTCTGAAGGCAGTGATACGGGATATTGAGTATTTCATCATGGAGAGTACATTTATTCTGAAAATGTTTTTCTTTCTAGACTGTTGGCTGTGATTATGAGATAAATTCCAATGCAACTGAAGACCAGTGTGGAGTTTGCCTGGGAGACGGCTCTGCTTGTCGTACAGTGAAGATGATATTTAATCAAAGTGAAGGATTTGGTAAAATAGGTTATTTTTTTACACTCTTCAGCTGATATAGTGATTTCTCTATGTAGAAAGACTTAAGCACACTTCATTGCTAACTGAGTGACTGATACGTGTAGGGAATTGTAAATGGATGTTTCACAGTGAATCATGCTCGTGCCAGAAAATATCTGTGGTCTGTGCTTTTGAAGTTCACCTCGTCCAATAAAAATGATGTCAGAGACCAGCAAACCCTATGCAAGTTATGCAGGTAATAATAAAACCCAAAATGGGAAGTGCATTTACAAACAATGTAATTTACCACCGTGCAAAATCAGGACCAAGTCTCTGGACAGTGTAGGGCACCAAGAAAGTGCTGGTGCTTTGGGAATTCATTTCTAATCATCATAAATCTGATACCATTTGCCCTGGTAAGCGTGTGCCACCTCTTTTTTAACTTTGCACTTCTGGTTGCTGTAAGATTTTCTGTGGCATGCATCTGGCTTGGAAGGGGTGAAAAGTAACTCCCTGCAGGGTTAAGGTGGTCTGAATCACACTTGGAGGACTGAGGTTTTCTTCACTGACAGCACTGAGACATTCAGGCTTCAAGTTGCTTTGTGTGAGATGAATGGGAGCCAAAGAATCTAGAAGAGGAACTAGGATACTAAAACTGGGTGAGAACCACGACATTGAACTGGAGGTGAAAGAGACAGCCATGGCAAACAGCTTTGAATAGGGAACCAGGACAGAAAAGGGAGAGCTGAGGATACGAATCATTAGTGGGTGTGCTTAGAGCAAGGTCCATGGCTGAAGAGCAAGCCTGGTGCAGAGATGAGAAGTCTGAAGAGCAATAATTGGTACCTCGTTGGCAAGGAGGGAGGTGGTGAGGCTGTGGTGAGACTGTGTTTTTGGCTGGCTCTTGGGTTTTATTGGGGTATTTTTCATACAATAATTCTGTTTTGCACAAATATGATTTGTGCTAATAATTTAGAGCTGGTTTGATAAGATTTTCCAAAGTTTAAAGGAAAAGCACTTTTAGTGTTTCAGGTGGGTTTTTTTTTTTTTTATGTACTATGTACTTGTATTTGCTTCCTGCAGCTCTATATCCCACAGGTAAACTGTGAAGATGCCTGGAACCATACAGCAGTGCAGGTTGTATATTTATGTGAGACTTAAAACAGAAAATCTAGAGCTCCCTCTTCTCCAATACTACAGCCTTGAGCCTCTGATATTTTACTTCTGCTGCTCTAAAATGCACTCTGCCTTTGACTGTGTGTGGGTTTTTCAAGGCTGCAGATGATGTGAAGTTTATTTTCAAATAACAGTTTTACTAAAAAGGTAACAGTACTGTAACACATGGGAGGATAAGTGCCTCTTATTTTAATTAATTTTGTGTTTTACCTTAACTTAGTTTTTTCTTCCCCCAAGATTCAATGTCTCACTGACAGATACTGCTGAGGGATATTAAGTTATTTAATGGCTGTCTTTAGATTCAGTATAGAATTGTTTGATTCTGCAGATTATTTCCCTTCTACAGATGTTGACTCCATTGCAAAAAAAATAAGCAAAAGTGTCAGAAAAGGCCGAGGTTGGTGGGCTCTTCAGCTTTTAAGACAATGTACGGATCTCAGTGATGTTTACTGTTAAATGGAGAATGGGAAGATGGTTTTGTTCACAATATCTGTCTTCTTTTTTGTCTCTGAGAGGTACTGTGATTTTCTGTCTTGCAGTACAGATTAATGGCAGTGTGGCTAGTGAAAAGTTTATGTAAGCTCATAAATTCAGTATAGGTAACAAAACTGGACCGAAGCATGCAGCCAGTCACTGGCAAGGAAGATTTGAAGAGTTTTTTTCTATGTTTAATGGCACAGAGAAATACAAAATCAAAGCTAATCTGTTTTGATTTAAAACTTTCTTCAGAACTTCAGTCCAGCTGGGTTCTTGGGTCTGGTTCTGAAGCAGTATATGATCTGTCTACAAGCTGACTGGGTTGCCAGGTCAGACTGATGGAATGCCAGGAAAGAGTTTTAATAATTCAACCTTTCACTGCATGGCAGGGGGATGAGTTTTACCTGCAGCTTTACCTCTTCATGATCAGAAAGAAAAGTTTGCCTTTCCTATGGATGCAAAATGGGAGTAGCAGTCCATTGCACATGCAGGGAGAACTGAATTTTCCAGTTCTCAGTAGCAAGGGGTCAGTGCACTTAAATTTAGGAACATTAGGGAATGAGGGATTTTACAGTAGGGCTGGAGGTTATCTTACCCTGACAATCAGAAGGGGAGTTTAAGTGCATGTCACTCCCGTGAGAGGCTGCGTTTTAGCAGAGTCACAGGTAAACAAGAAAACTGTGGCTGTACTCCCCCTGACGTGGAGGTTTATTCTAGTCCTGTTGCCTCCTGACCAACTTGGCCTGGCTGAATCAACACATGTTGTGATCTCCTTGTTTATCCCTATTTCATTTTCGTGCAACCAAGGTGCAGACAGATCTGGTACATGCCTGAACCCAGCCTCAAGATGAAGTCTGGACATAGCCATGTTGCAAATGTGGATCTGAGAGACTGGAAGGTCTCCTGGATCCTCACTTAGGAGGCTGTCTCTGGGCTGTGATTTTTTACGATTACCATCGCACACTGCAGGCTCCACCTATTCCACAGGAAGACCGTATGCAGCCACACCTTGACTTGCAAACCTGATATGCCACTGGGAGCCTGTGCTGTTTTCCACATAATAATCTTTTGGTAGTGCCTAGAGCCTGGCTTAGAGGAAAGTCGTGTCTCAGACCCATTCATTTTTAAGACAGAGAAGCTCACAGATGTGACAAACTGGAGAGTGGGATGTGAGCTGTTGCGATAAGGAGAAATAGTGATATCTGATTATCATCTTATCTGCAAGACTGTGTTAACCACCTCAGTGAATTTATTCATCTTTCACAGCAATTGGAAAAAAGAAACAAGCTCTTCAGTCCAATTTATTCACATTGTACTCTCATCCATGTTTAAGAGAATATAGATTTAATTTTAGTTAAAAAAGAAAATATTAATAGCATCAGTCTGAGAGCTGCCATTTCACAGGTGTGTGTGGCAGCACCTACAGTATGGGTGCTACAGGATTTAATGAACACAGCACATAGGTCAGCTGACATTTTGACTGTTATTAAATCTCAGATCTCTCAATATCCTTATCAGATGAAATCATAAAACCAGCAACAATTATATAAACACCATCCACATCATTTTTAAACAAAAGATTATTATGTTGAGTGACAAACTCAAAAGCTTGCTGCTGATCAGCTTTACTTTCAAAAGCAGATAACACTGATTGTGAATTAATATGAGATTCTGGGAAATCAGGAGATAATTTAGCTATTCAAAAAAGGGAGGGCTAGGGGAAAAGGAATGTGATACATTGACCAAGTAGTAACATCTATCATCAGACAGTTGAGATGCATTTAAAATCAAGTTTATGAGCAACAGCAGGTGATACAGACAAATAATTATGGAAAACCTTGAGAGGATACAGATTTTTATGTTACAACAGAAAACAAATTATGTTTCATTTATTGTTTTTTTACTTTGTATTTTGAACAAATGTTATCCTAATTACACCTGGGGAAAAAAAAAAAAAGGAAACGAAAAGGACACCAAGGTTACAAAGCCAAGCTCTTAGGATGTGACACAATTAAGATTTTCCATGCTGTGTTAATTTGGCCCACTTGTGAGTATGCCTTCTAATCAAGTCTTTAGTTACACGATCACACACTGTGTTTGTAACACGTCTTCTCTACACAGAATGAATAGAGAGAACATTTGGGAGAATCATTAGACCTTGGTTACTTATAATAGACCTAGACCACTGGTTTCCTAAAATATAAATTATTCAGTAATCTTCCAGATTTTGTTATTTCCTTCACTTATGAAAAACTGAAAAAAAATAATTTCTGCAGTCAGTCTGGGAAACTTGCAAGAGGTGACAACTAGAAAACTCTCCCTACTGAATGTTACTCACAGGAAAAATATTTGTCGTTTAATTTGGAAGGGCCTAAAATAGACAGATCCTTTTTTTTTTCTTGTACCATAAGTAACATAAGACATTAGAACCAATACGTACCACTCTACAAGAGAGCTGTGAAGAAAATTCAAATGTTGAGGACTTTGGGACATTTACTTACAAGAGTAGGTTGTTGTACAGCATGTAAGTACGTCTGGTAGGTGGAGAGTGTTGATATTGAATATTACGTAGTTTGCCCAGTGTGGTTTATCTCACTCATGTGAGAGCGTGAGCAAAGGTGATAAGCTTATTTCACAAGATAGGTGAGTGGGATGTGAATCTCAGAATTTAATTTGTGACCTTAGCAGTGTGCGATGAGAACTGAGGAACCACATATGTTCCAGTCTTGAGGTAAACCAGCAGAAACTGCAGCTTAGGCTCGCAGAGCACTTACTTGCAGAGGTGTCTTCCATCTGATTTCCAAAGTCCAGCCAGGAGCAATAGCAAGAAAGATGTCTAGTTTCTGTTCAAGTTTCCATGTGAACTTCCTTTTACCTTTTTTTTTTCAATAGCAACAGCAGGACCCTATGAAGTGTGAAGCACAGAGCTGGATGTCATGTATTGCCTGTGATGCAAACAAAATTCTGTAATAAGTGCTCTAAGTTCATTCTTAACACACATAACAAAAATCTCTTTTTACAAATAACTTTATACATGAAGAGCTATTGAACTTCCTTGTGAAAGTCAGTAGTTCATAAATATCTGTTTAGCTGATCATTGTAATTTGAGGCATTTGAATAAAATCAGGAGGGTTTTTTTGTAGCAAGGCTATCTGTGGGAAACAGCTGGGGAGAAATAGAATTACTTAACAGAAGGTAGATGGAATTTTGTACATACCTGTGCACTGGTGACTGATGAAAACTCCCCTTGAAAACTGAAAAGACATTTCCCACAAGAGGCTGTTAAATGGCTAGGAATCCCTGTCATTTCCCATTGCAGTATGCCAAAACCGTTGGGTATGGTTGTGGAGATGCTGATGCTCATCTGTGGAGCAGATCAGAAAAGCATTCACCTCCATATAATTTCTAAACGCCACAATACATATTTGTATTCCCCAGCTGATGCTGCAAAACCTAGTTTGGAAGGACACACCATTAACTAACTGATATACAAGCTCTGTGATAGCACATTTGTATAAATTTTCAAGAAAGGCTGATATTTAATTTATGTGATACATAAGTAAAATGCAATAACGTTTTTGTTGTTCACCTCTGTGAACCTTTCTTGTCTCTTAGGATACGTTGATATTGGGCTAATTCCAAAAGGTGCGAGGGGAATCAAAGTCATGGAAGTTGCAGAAGCAGGAAATTTCCTTGCTGTGAGAAGCAAAGACCCAGAAAAGTATTACCTGAATGGAGGCTTTATCATCCAGTGGAACGGCGAATACAAAGTGGCAGGAACGATATTTCAATATGACAGAACAGGGGATCTAGAAAATCTGACTGCTCCAGGACCCACCAATGAATCAATATGGATTCAGGTAAATAGGAGATCACTAACTGAACCTGCTGGGTTTGGATGGCAGCAGAATGTGCTCTGGCTCTGAAACGGAGGCTGGAAAAATACATATATTTATATATAAAATATTCTATTAGCATGTTGTCTTGTGAAAATCAATTGAGCTGTTTTGGGGAGAAATAAACTCCTTGCTTGAGAGATTTGTTCATCCTGCCTGAAAAACAGATGTCCAGTGTTATACTCAGATGATTATTAAAGCCTGGTCTGATCCCAGGCTGCCTCTAGGATGGAGATCCTTCCACCTGCAGTTGGTCAGTCCTTTGCCAAAACTTCCTTGGGTTTTGTGCCAGTTTAGACCAACATGTGGCTGTGATTTGAACTAAACCCAGTTCAAAAGCAACTATTTATCACAAAAAAGGGGCTGATGTCTGACTGTGAACAGTGAGAGCTAGGGATGGCTGACAGCAGTGACAGCTTACACTGTGCAAGAAAATACAGCATTAGATAGGTGGATTAATAGCTTATGGTAAGTGAAATGGATCCATTTAGTGTCCACTGAGGTTGCTCCCTTTTGTTTTTTTTTTTTTTTTTTTTTTATGTTGCTTTGTATATTCTAACTTAAATGTAATCTACTTCTGTTAGTTCTGCAAAATTACTTTTAGATTATCCCTTTGTTCTCTGAATGTATCTTTTCTGGCTTGTTTGCCTCTGTATCCACCATGCAGTTAAAAGAAGTATTAGGGATGTGATGGGAGCCGCTTCCATACTTTGAGTGTATGATGAGAAGGCACATCCAACGGGTGCTCATTGTTTACTGTCAGAAACAAGTTCAGGGAAACAATTAGGAAGAAGAGTAGTTCATGCTGAAGTCTTTTATGATATTTTTCTTTTCTGCCTCTCATCAGCCAAACAGTAAATTTTTTGAGTGGCTCTTCTCAATTGGAATTTTCCTTCTTAATCCAGAAACACTGAAAAATAGTATTGAAAGAGTATCTGAATAAAGTCGGTCATTTTCTGACCTACTGGTTGTTTTCTAACAGCTATTTCATATGGATAGGGAAATTAGAATTTATAATGGTGATAGGTAATAGCTCGTAATCAGCAGCACATTTGACAGTGCCTTGGATGGACTTTCCATTATCTTTTCTTACAGTCAATAGGATACCAATTGTGCTGACCCACTTACTCCCACCTGTGCTCACAAAAGTGCATGGCAAGAGACTGTGTCTTAAAAAGATAGACATGCATTCCTGTCAGTGCACAAATGGAAGTTTTGTTGGTCTCCTTCTCTGAACTGATAGTGGGCTCCAAAATGGGTTGCTTTAAACCTTACTGGTTCTTCTGTTTTCACACTTCGAAAGCTTTGGGCCAGTAGACTATGAAAATTGCAAGAACTTAAATAAACTACACTATTTTTCCAGCTACTTTTTCAGGAAACTAACCCTGGAATCAAGTATGAATATACTGTACGTAAAGAAGAAAGTCATGAGAATGAGATTGGAGAGCCAGGGTATTTTTGGCAGTATGGAGACTGGACAGTCTGCAGTGTTACCTGTGGAAGAGGTAATTACTCATGTCCTTTTTCTATTACTGTTTCTCTTCATTACTGGCAAATCTCATCTTTTAAGTTATCCAGACAGCACTCTCAAAGAGGTAATGTCCTTTAATTTACATTTCATAGTAAAGCAGATCACATGGTTATAATGAAGTATTTTGGCATTAAAGTAAAATATTATTAAATAATTTCGAGCAAATAGATTTCCATAACACCTGCCCTGAAATTCTCAACCTCTGTGAACTGAAGAACTGTAGTTTTATTTTCCTCATAATTTTTTGTCAATATTTTTCACAGTAACCCTGCTTCCCAGCAAACTAATTTGCGACCTACTCCTGTTTCCCTATTGAGCCTTTTCAATATAATAACTACAAAAAAATATTCTTCATTTCTGTCCTGCCCTGATAAGCAACAATGCTTTCTGTGCATTGCTCAATAATTGCTGTATTTAAATCAGTCTTGAGAATTTAGATATATCTTTGCCACTCTCAGTACAATGGCTTGGGAGTAGCTGCAGTTATGTTGTAGTTCTGCACATTATATCAAACCAGACAAGCAGAATGACAACCACGAATGAGGATCTAACAACAGGTCTGGAAGTTTGCCTTTGGTAATGCACAGAAAATGCTGGCAGGAAAACTTTCTTTACAGTACTTAACACCTCAATGAGATGAAGATAATGCTAGCTGTAAACTGATAATGATAAAAGGACTGAAGGTTTCTTTACAAAAGTAAAGGCTTTTAAGCCATTCTTTGTGAGAACAATTTTTGAAATACGAAAAAAATATTATGTGTGAAAGACCATCTGCACTTGGGGAAAGAGATTGCAGCCTTCTGTCTGAATTAGTCCTGGTTTGACTGTGCAGAAGAAGAGTCCTGGAAATCTGATGGGAACCTTGTTCATTGACCGTCTGTATGAAAACTCTACAGAACAGTAGAAGATCACTATTACAGACACTGGACAAAACATGAAATAAGCCTATTTTCTTTCTAATACTAGGGTTTGCATTTGGGTTTTGTTTGTTTTGTTTGTTTGTTTGTTTGTTTTTTAAATAATTATCATTTTTTTAAACTACTTCTCAGAAAGAAAAAGACAAACCAAAGCTGCAAAAACTTCAGTTGGGAGTCTAGAAGCAGCGATGAATACAGGAGTAATGATTTTTAAATCTTTCCTGTCAGGAAATAAAACTAAAAAGTGCATTTTCAGTGATTTGAACAAAGGGTATTGGCATTAACATTAGAAAATTAAAAGAAATTTAGAAGAATAGTGTAAATTACCCCACTCCAAAAATATTACTATAATATTAAAAAATTATTTGGATATATATAAAGGACAATTTAGAGATGTGTGCCCATCCATCCGTATGTGTATATATATATATGTATATGTAAGTATCTGTCTGGCTTTTTCTTTTTTTTGAGAAGAGTCAGCACAAAACACCATGTACATTCTGGTTACCAGAAAAAAAGGTACCTAAAACAAGTGTTTTGTTTAATTGCGTTCTGTATGTTCTAGCTTTGTTACCTAGTTGTGATTAGTGTTCAATGTAACAATTGGCATGATAACAAGGAGAAAGAAAAAAGCATTATTAGACTGTTTATTATGTTGTTTTGCTTTGCTTAGTTTTGGGTTTTTTTTGACATCAGCCACAGTTTTCCCAAAACTGTTTCTTACTGAGTAAATTATAACCCTGTGTACTACCTTCTGGCTAAAGAACTGTGTGACTTGGCTTTGATTTCTAACTGCCACATAGCTTATTTAAATAGAGTAATGCAGGATATGTGGGTTTTTTCAGTTTTTATTTAATAAGTGGCTTCCCCTGTTTACTGCTGTATGGCTTTTAGTAAATACTTCATGTGGTCATTGGCTTTTTCTTTAGATAAGTAGAAATTATATGTTTCAGGCAAGATTGTGGACTTGTTGACATGAGTTTGCAGGGGAACCAAGAGGTGTATCACAGTTCAAAAAAGCACAGAAATCTTCCCAGTTCTCTGCATTCCTCCATGGACAGGAGAAAAGGAATGAACAGACCCTTTTCTCTTTTTTGTTTTAGATATATACATTTTGAAAAGTAACTGAAAATGTCTGAAAGAGGATGTTACCTGCTAATATGTGATGCAGTCAGGGTTCTGCTGCTTACTTCCTGTGCAGAAGAAAAGGAAAGACCTGGGCACAGAACTTCAGCGCATCACTTGGACCAGTGACGCTCTGCTTATCTGCAGTTTTCTTCAGATACTCTGTGCTTAATCTGGCTGTGCTCTGGGCTGTCTGAATGTGAACCACACAAGTTGTTGTCATGTTAGCTTGGCACTGAGTCAAAGCCCTCCTAAGTACCACACTGGTGCTGTAATAGAGCAGGTTTATGCCCAGATGAGCAGAGCACAATCACATCATAAAACCAAACAAACCAACAAACAAAACCCCAAAACAACAACAACAAAAAACCCTACACCAAAACCTGAGCTTAGCTGCATAAAAAACAGAGTGTAGTAGTAAAGAAGGTTTATTTGGTAAATGTTAAGTCTCCATGATTATGGAAATTTGGAAACTCTTGAGTCTTGCTACATTTAGCAGGGAATGGGCATAGTAGTAGTTGTTGACCTAGAACCAGAAAGTCTTACATGGTTGCGCATTGTTGTGGTTTGAGCACCTTGAATTCAGTTCAGGACCAGGAAACAGAATTAAGGCAGAACTGAATGTTCCCAGTGTTGCTGGATTAAGCAACACCCTTCTCTGACTTCCACGGGACTTCCTTCTGGCTTTAAATGATGAGATTGATTTTATCTTAACGTACCTTCTGTTTAGATTCACAATATATTGCCATTGGCAGTAACAGACCTGTTGTGCCAAATCCCAGGTATATGAAAGGTTTCTAAGATAAAATGCATTGAAACAGGCAAGAAGATCATCTTCTACTATCAGTATGCTGCGTGATAAGTCTTACTGAAGGAAAGCCTACAATGGGAGTCAAGGAGATAAGAAAAATTGCATTTATTTAGGCTAAATGTGGGAGTAAAATAACCTTTAAGGATTTCTGAGGTCATCACTTTGTAAATAGTAACTGATTAGTTTTTCGGTGTAAAAGGGAGGGCCAGGAAAGGTAGGCATTCGAACTCACTTTGACAGCCATAGTCAGTGGGAGAAATTGATCCTTAGTTATAGTTTTGTTCTCTTGGCAAACCTAGACCCATCTAAAGATTCAGCCCAGGGTCTCTCATCTTGACTGCTCAATGTGACAGCAGTAAATCCAAGGGCACTTTGGCTTTTTGTAACCACGGAGAGCAGAGCAATGCAAATAAGTGCTTTCTGGAGTCAAGAGACTGAAGCCGAGTTAGGGAGTGAGAAATTGAGCTACAGGCACGGGAATGGGCTGGTGCAGGAAAGCCTCATCTGTCCTAAGAGAAAAAATATGGTTTTAGCCCCATGATAGATCTCGTCTTCCAAGGGAAATGTACCTGGAAAAATTCCCAATGATGAATAATATAGTGTCTTTGTAGACTGATGCTGTCCGTTCTCAGAATTAACCCAGGGCAGCTTCTTAAAGATATTTTCCAAAAGATTCTTGGCCTGAAGGTAGCATCACGCTGTGTCCTTCCCTAACTTCACTGCAACTGAGAAAGAGAAGATGCAAATGTGTTCATGTTTTCCTTTATTTATGTGCGCCTGTCTTTTGTAGTTTCAAAGAGTGGGTCTGGCCAGCCTACAATAACACCATTTCACAGAATCACAGAGTCACAGAATATTAGGGATTGGAAGGGACCTCAAAAGATCATCTAGTCCAACCCTCCTGCCAGAGCAGGAACTACACAGGAATGTGTCCAGGCAGGTTTTGAATGTCTCCAGAGTAGGAGACTCCACAGCCTCCCTGGGCAGCCTCTTCCAGTGTTCTGTCACCTTCACCATGAAGAAGTTTCTTCTCAAATTTAAGTGGAACCTCCTGTGTTCCAATTTGAACCCATTACCCCTTGTCCTACCATTGGTTGTCACCAAGAAGAGCCTGGCTCCATTCTCGTGACACTCACCCTTTGTATATTTGTAAACATTAATAAGGTCACCCCTCAGTCTCTTCTTCTCCAAGCTAAAGAGACCCAGCTCCCTCAGCCTTTCCTCATATGGGAGATGCTCCACTCCGTTAATCATCTTCGTGGCTCTGTGTTGGACTCTCTCCAGCAGTTCCCTGTCCTTCTTGAACTGAGGAGCCCAGAACTGGACACAATATTCCAGGTGTGGTCTCACCAGGGCAGAGTAGAGGGGAAGGAGAACTTCTCTGAACTTACTAACCACCCCCTTCTAACACACCCAGGATGCCATTGGCCTTGGCCACAAGGGCACAGTGCTGGCTCATGGTCATCCAGCTGTCCACCAGGACCCCCAGGTCCCTTTCCCCTACGCTGTTCTCTAGCAGGTCATTGCCTAATTTATACTGGAACCTGGGGTTGTTCCTTCTCAGATGCAAGACTCTACACTTGCCCTTGTTATATTTCATTAAATTTTTCCCCACCCAACTCTCCAGTCTGTCCAGGTCTCGCTGGATGGCAGCACAGCCTTGTGGCGTGTCAGCCACTCCTCCCAGTTTGGTGTCATCAGCAAACTTGCTGACAGTGCACTCTTTTCCCTCATCCAAGTCGTTGATGAATATATTGAATAATACTGATCCCAGTACTGACCCTTGAGGCACTCCACTAGATACAGGCCTCCAACTAGACTCTTCCCCATTGACTACAACTCTCTGGCTTCTTTCCTTCAGCCAGTTCCCAGTCCACCTCACAACCCGATCATCCAGACCACACTTCCTTCAGTTTAGCTGTAAGGGTGCTGTAGGAGACTGTGTCAAATGCTTTACTGAAGTCAAGATAGACCACATCCACCGTTCTGCCATCATCTATCCATGCTGTTATGTCCTTATAAAAGGCGATGAGCTTGGTCAAGCATGACTTCCCCTTGGTGAAGCCATGTTGACTGCCTCTAATGACCCTCTTATCCTTGATATGCCTTGAGATGGCACCAAGGATAGGTTGTTCCATCACCTTTCGAGGGATGCGGGTAAGGCTGACTGGTCTATAGTTACCCGGGTCCTCCTTCTTGCCCTTTTTGAAGACTGGAGTGACATTTGCTTTCCTCCAGTCCTCAGGCACCTCTGCCATTTCCCAAGACTTGTCAAAGATGATGGCGAGTGGTCTGGCAATGACCATGGGTGCATCTGGACCCATGGATTTGTGGATCTCAAGATTGCTTAATTGCTCCCTAACCCAGTCTTCATCAGCCGAGGCAAACTCCTCCATTATTCTGACTTCCTCTGGGGCCTCAGGGGTACGGGGCTCCTCAGGGCAGCCTCTGGCAGAGTAGACAGAGACAAAGAATGCATTCAGTAACTCTGCCTTCTCTGTGTCTTCTGTCACCAGGGCACCCACCTCATTCAACAGTGGGCCTACATTGCCTCTGGTGTTAGTTTTAACTGCCACATATTTGAAAAAGCTCTTTTTGTTGTCCCTGACCCCTCTCGCCAGGTTTAATTCTAAGGAGGCTTTAGCTTTCCTAGTTGCCTCCCTACATCCTCTGACAACAGCCTTATATTCTTCCTAAGTGGCCAGCTCCTCCTTCCATGATCTAGAAATTCTCCTCTTCCACTTGAGCTTACCCAGCAGTTTCCTGTTTAACCATGCAGGTCTCCTGGCTCCCTGCTTTGACTTCCCACATGTCGGGATGCTCTGATCTTGAGCTTGGTACAGGCAGTTTCTGAACACTAACCAACTGTCTTGGGCCCCTTTACCTTCAAGCACCCTTGCCCATGGGATTTCCCCTAGCAATTGCTTGAAAAGGCCAAAGTTTGCCCTGCTGAAGTCCAGGGTTGCGATTCTGCTTGCTATTCTGTTCCTGCCACACGAGATCCTGAACTCCACCATTTCATGGTCGCTGCAGCCAAGGCAGCCCTCAACCCTTACTGCTTCAACCAGACCTTCCTTGTTAGTGAGGATGAGATGCAGCAGCGCTCCTCTCCTAGTCAGCTCCTCCACCATTTGTGTCAGAAAGTTATTGTCGAGGCACTAGAGGAGCCTCCTAGACTGTGGCTGACTGGCTGAGTAGTCCTTCCAGCAATCATCAGGGAAGTTAAAATCCCCCACAACAACCAGGGCCTGTGATTGTGAGGCTGCTCTCATCTGCCTGTAGAAGGCTTCATCAACTTCCTCACCCTGATCTGGTGGCCTGTAATAGACACCTACCTGGCATCACCCCTGCCAGGCTGCCCCTTAATTCTCACCCACAGACTCTCAACTCGCTCCTCATCTGCCCCTGGACTGTACTCAGTACATTGTAGTTTCTCTCTCACGTAAAGAGCAACTCCACCACCATGCCTGGCTGGCCTGTCTTTCCTGAAGAGGACATAGCCATCCTTGACCACATTCCAGTCATGTGAGCTGTCCCACCATGTCTCTGTAATTGCCACCAGGTCATAATCTCCTGCCTGAACACAGGTTTCTAACTCCTGCTTATTCCCCATGCTGCATGCATTGGTGTACAGGCATTTCAGGGAGCGAGCTGAGCACACTGATTTCACCCTAGGGGGATGGGAGGCCTGCCAGGCTTCATCAACTCTAGAGTGATGCCTCACTGATACAAGCCCAGCTACAACCCCATCCCACTTTGAGTCTAGGTAGACTACAAACTTCCCCACAATGAGGGTCAACTCTGCATATTGGGCCCTCTGTCTCTCTGAGGGACAGGGAAAAAATACTGTCTTTAAACATCAGTGTTTTCTATAGCAAACATATCTAACACTGAATGCAGGAAAAAGGAGAACACATTGCAATACCTGATACCTATTTGCAATGTAGAAAATAATGCAGGAATTATTTTGCAATCCATTTCCTGACAAAAGAATGCTGAAATAAATAATATATGGTAAGAATAATAAGCTCTGCCCTGTCCTCACTGCAGTGCAGTTTGAATCTCTGGCTGCCATTTGCTTTATGCAGAAAGGAATTGCTTTGCAGTCACGATGTATGCACACCAGATAGTGTCTTACAAACTTCTGCACTTTCTGGCTGAGGGCCTGTCCCTCCAGAGCCTAAGCTAAAGACAACATGTAAAGCGCTTAAGCTTTTTTGTAGGAGGATTAATTTAAATGCCACATTGAGGTTTTTCTTCTAGATCAGCTACCCATTCTTTCTTTAAATAATGGTCAATTCAAAATTACAAGTGTAAATCCTTCATCTTTGTGTAAAGGCTTCAATTGTATTTCTTAAAACTACCTTTGAGTGGCATTGAACACAAGAAGTGAGGTACAGCACAGCAGCAACTAAGGGAGAATATTAGGCAACTTCAACAATTTACTTCCCCATAGATAACATCAGTAATTGGCAAATTTTCAAAGCTTTGCAAAAGGACTTAACTGTAAGATTTGTTTTCGGGGTTAATTGTTATGTGCTCTCTAAGTCTTTCACAACTGTTATCAGGGCTGCTTTGCAAAATTACCTCCAGGTGTTCCTGAACTGAAATGTAGAACTAAACTTGTGGCATGGATTTTAAAAAACAGAGGTCATTGTATTTTCCTTTGCTATTGTGAGTCTAAGTTTTGTAACACCAAGAATGTAAAGGCTCAGACTTGTATTCTGCATATAGCTTGTACATGCAATGAATATAATTTGTTCATTCAAATACCAAAGTGAACTCCTTGCAGAATACCTGATGTGATGCGTGACTGTGACAATTACACATTCAAATTAGTTTTGCAATCAAATATGCTCTTTTGCATACGCATTTTGTATGTTTGCTTCTGGTCCTTCATTTCTATTGTTATCAGCCTTAATTTGGCCCAAACTAAGGGCTATTCAGCCACCAGAATTCTAATTCCTGTTTCAAAAACTTTCCACAGCCAAATGGTTTTTAAACTGGCACCTTGTTTTGCAAGCTGAGTGAGAAATCAGAGGCTGAATGGGTCAGCTTTCTATCTAGGAAGTTCTGCATTGGGGGTGAAGTGGCAGAGGGAGGTAGAAGCAATCTCTGAGTAGATTTTGTGAAATGAACACTGTTCTTTTGTCTGATTGTTGTCATTCTTGTTTGGTTTTTTTGTTTGTTGGTTTGGCTTTGGGTTTGGTTTTGATTTTTGTTATGTTTTGTTGTTGATGGTTTTGTGGGATTTTGTTTTGTCTTGTTTTTCCAGAAATATTCATAGGGTTTTTTTTTTCAGAGCTGAGATGGTTAACTTCTGTGTAAAGAAACATGGGTGTGGGAACGGCTACTTCAGCTAACTTAATATTTTACTTGCAAGTGAGTCTTACCGCAAGGGAGACAGTGAAGTGATGGTAGTGATACCTAAGGTGCAATGAGTGCTGAGGTGAGCAGAAAGGAAGGGCATGTTACCCCTCCAGAGGAAAAGCAAGATCTTTACAGTGGGATTATGACCACAGAGACAATGTCCTGATGAATACAGCCAACATCTTGGTGCATGCAAAACAGTTGTCAGTGTGGAGCAGCTAGCACTGAGGTCAGAGAGAAGGAAGAAGTGAAGTGAGGAAAACAGCAGTCCTTGCAGACCCTTATGGAAACAGTGTTTAGTTTTCCAGTTTTGCTGAGTTTTTAAGTATATTTTGAATTTTTAATCTGTGACTTAAATAGAATATTACGCATATAAGTTATGTAACTGTAAATGTTTGGTAGGGCAGGGTCAGTGTGCAGTTTTCTACTCCTGCTGTGTTTTCCAGTTCAAGTTGTTCAAGCGGAAAAAAAAAACTGTATTTCATTATGTCATATATATAGCTACATACATATAGATATGCAAATAGATATATGCATGTAGGATTCCTTCCAAATTTGGAACTGAACTGTACATAGTCATGATGAAAAAAATGTGCATTCTTGGCTTCTTTAACTACAGGAGGAGTTCGTATAGTTTCCATAATAAAAATTGTTTGTGTGAATAAGTTAGTTTATTGATGCCAGCAATCAGCAAATGTTTTATGAGAAGACACAGCCACAAAACAAAACTTTTGCAAAGGTTTGTGGTGGTTTTAAAGTGAATTACAACAGCTGAAATGACACTACAAATTATCAAAGCAAAAATGCTCTATTATTTTCATTTGTAACAGCAACATATGATTTTGAAAGGGACAGAAATGTATTTCTGTTATCTGCTTTGTTGGCAACTAGCAGGAAGGTTGCTAACTATCACAGTTGCATCTTTCATAGCGTAGAACAGAGTACAGCTCCGTGGGAGCCATTCTGCTGCCTGAAGTCCCCAAGGGACGGGGAGCCACGTCCACCACGCTACAGAGTCATGCAGCTCCTTCCACACCATGTGCCCTGGAACTTGAATGCCTCAGTAAAGACTATTAGTGGGAGCACAGGGCTGCAGTCCCGTAATTCTCCCTTCTAAGAGAAACTAATCCTTGTTCTAGAAAAACAACCTTCATGTATGACTGGAGGAGATTCAGTTATCAAATCCTGTGGTCTTGTTGGTGATTGCCTTATTTATCTCAGTCACAAGTCTGAAAAGTACTCTGAAGGCTATAGCATTTCCTCATAGTGTCACAGACCCGGTATCTTAAGGTGCTGTAAGAATGAAACAGAGGTTGACATCTGCTTCTATGAAATGACCAAAATATGCATAGAAAGTTTTTAATTTCCTTGTGTTTTGAAGGCCATTTTCAGTAATATCTGTTTGCAGCCTTCCCCTTCCCACATTAAGTCCATGCTCAGTTCTCCCACCAAAATTACCACCGTTGCTAGCTTTGGATTTCCTACTATTAGAGTTGGCATTTTTTAAAAATATATATATTTTTATAAGTAGATCTTGTTAAATTTTTGAGAGGGATAAAAGGGAATGCCATGAAATTACTTGAAGTGAGATGGCCATGATGTTACCAAGGGAAATTAGGAAATATGTTTTAATTGCTATATATGAGGTCATTCCTGCATAGAGGAACGTAAGTATATGTTGTATAGAGGGATAGTTTCATATTTTGCAAGTATTATCTATGGATTACTGTTACTATTTTCCAGATAGTTTTCCACACTGGTTATTAGGAGATCTGAGGTCAAGGAGAAGCTTGATTCCTAAACGTGTGGCAAAATAGCCCAACACTTAGCACTCACACGACAGTAACTGTGCTATTAGGCACTTTGCTTCCCAGGAGGAGGCTAAAAGTCAGAGATACAGTGGACTGCCATCTGCATATTGATTGCTGTGAATTAATAGCACGGTTAATTTAACGGAGTTAATAAACAAGGCTTCTTCAGTGTTTATTAGTCCTCAGGATTTGTTTGGGTGTAATGCTGCTATTCTAATCCCTCTTATTAGTCTGGCTACAAACATTCAAATTTTAATATTGCAATAATTTTTGTATACTGGGTTTACAGAACAGGATCTACCTCAAACAATTGCAAAACTCTGTGGAAGGCAGGCCCCTGAAACCTGGCTTTCTTTAGATTAACACTAAGGTAATGAAGTATTTTGGTTCATGTTCCTTTCTGTAAATGAGTGAGATTTTCTGTAGGTTTAACTGTTAGGAAATAACCCAGTTTTTATGCATGGGATGTCTCTGTCTCTTTACCATGCTTTGCCTTTTTTGATAAGTGCTGTGTATTATTTAGAAAGCAGAAGATTTTCTCCTCATATTATGGTATCATCATTTTTGGTCAAGATTTGTACCAAAACTTCGTAAAAGTGGATTTCAGCATTAGGAATCACAGAGTTATAGTTCTGCTCGATACACTCCAGTTTGTATTGTGCTTACACAGCCTTCTCAGAAGTAGGAAGAAAATATTAGCAAAAATACCCTTGCTGTGAATAGTCTGATGCTGCTGTGTTGCCTCTTATCTGTGAGTAAACCAAGAACCATTCACAGCCCTTTTAATCTGCTTCAGAGTCTGCAGCAGCCATTTCTGAGGCTGAAAACAACTGAGATTAAAGATATTGCTTTTAATATGTTGCTTCATCTGTCTAATACAAAACAGCTCTGCATAACACCTTTGAGGCTTGATTAAGGGGTGCTGAGCCCACAGTGTGCCCAGGTGGCCAATAAGGTCAGCACATCCTGGCTTGTATCAGGAATAGTGTGGCCAGCGGGACCAGGTCAGTGATCATCCCCCTGTACTTGGCACTGGTGAGGCCCCACCTTGAATCCTGTGTTCAGTTTTGGGCCTCTCACTACAGGAAAGACATTGAGGTGCCGGAGAGAGTTCAGAGAAGGGCACTGAAGCTGGTGAAGGGCCTGGAGCACAAGTCTGATGAGGAGCAGCTGAGGGAACTGGGGCTGTTCAGCCTGGAGAGAAGGAGACTGAGGGGAGACCTTATCGCTGTCTATAACTACCTGAAAGGAGGTTGTAGCATGGAGGGTGTCAGTCTCTTCACCCAAATAACAAGTGATAGGATGGGAAGAAATAGCCTCAAATTGTGCCAGGGAAGGTTTAAATTGAATATTAGGAAAAATTTATTCATGGAAAGGGTTGTCAGGCATTGGAACAGGCTGCCCAGGGAAGTGGTGGAGTCACCATCCCTGGACATGTTTAAAAGATGTGTAGGGGTGGTTCTTAGGGACATGGTTTAGTACCAGTGTTAGGTTAATGTTTGGACTCTATGACCTTGAGGGTTTCTTCCAACCAAAAGAATTCTATGATTTCATTCAGATGTTCAGCAGAACTGACTTTCACAGCTGTTACTGTATTCGGGGATGTGAAGTATGACCAGTTTGAATTCCCCATGTGAGAGGATTTCTGCAGCTCATCCCCAGATGATAGAGATTACTCTTCCTTTTCTTTGTCTTTCTCTCTCAGGGGTGCGGCGCCAGATTGCCCACTGCATGCGGAAGGGGAGTGGAATGATCAAAAACTCCTTCTGTGACGCAGCAACGCAGCCAAAAGGGCGACAAAAGAAATGCTACGAAAAGGACTGTCCGCCCAGGTAATGGGGACTGGTAGGGCTCTGGTAATATTAAATAGCAGCCTTTTTCAGAGAAGAATGTTGTTTCTAATACTGGATTAGTGTTATCTATGGTCTGCCACAGCAAGAGCTCCCAAGCATTTCTGAGCAAGGTGGCAGAAGCCCAGTAGTGGGCAAATTAGAAGTGAGCTGCCCTAAGGGGTTTCCAGTGCAAATTACTGAGCGGTCTGTGCTGTGAATGGCAGAGATTGCTCTCTCATCTGTATAGATACTCTTTTAGTTTATTTTAGGTTCAGATATGCCTGAAAACTGGAAATTCTAATTTATTTTGAAAATTCTATTCCTGTCTTAGCTTGAATGATAATGTATTACTGTGTGTTCCAAAATCTAACTTGCAGAGAGGTTTTTTAAGCCTTTTGATGCTGTTTTTCAGTATTTTTTTTAATACTCTTTTGTCCTTTTCATGAGGGAGGATGAGTGGAAATGCCCACCTCTATAATTCCAATCATTATACCTTCTTCATGACACTTATTTGGCATATATTTACCATGTCCCTTCTTATTTTTTCCCTTTCAGTGAAGTGCAGCTCTCTTCATTCTGTGATCACATGGGAATATTTTTTTCCATTCCCATAATGTTATTTTAGTTCCTCTTCATCTCTGTTTTCTCTGTTGTACAATTTTAGGGAGGACTACAGGGTCGTACAATTTTAAGGAAGACTAACCATAGCAAACCTTCCATGTGACAGCAGAACTGTGAGCTTGTAAAACAGACATAGATTTGCTGGAAGGGATCAATATTTGGTTTAGTTTCATGCTTCAGGTGCTGCAACATCTTGCTTTTTTCTTTCATTATCTTCAGAAATTGTTTATCATGCTGTTTGCAATGGTATAACAGTCTTTCCCTCACAATTCCAGTTAAATTAGAATAAAATCGAAGTCCTTACAATGATTCCCTTGAAGTGTATTGTGTTACATTTGCCAACAGTGAATTTCATGAAGCATTAATGTAAAGAATTCTGCATGGCTGTTGGTTTTATTAGTTGTTTCCAAGTATCTTCACAATAGTATATGATGCCTCCTCTGGGAGCAACATCTTTGCACTTGCAGTCTCTATAAATGACTCTTATAAGCATAAGCTGCCAGCATTCTATAATTCTGTGTAGATTGCTAGGAAATCAATTGATGGATTAAACTTTTTAATTACTTGACTAGTTAAGAGCCTGAGGCTACCCACACGTGTGGTGGTGGTTTTTATTTATAGCGTGTATAAACTATGCCATTTATTACAAAGTTCCAAATGAACTCAATTTATCCAATTTGTTCGAACTGACTGCACTATTCAGACCTGCTCTTGAAAATGAGGGAGTGGAATTTGTCCCTTGTTGGGCAGGTTTTAGAGTTACGTGACATGTGAACCAAGCTCTTCTGCAGGCCATGCAGAAACACTCTTAATAGGCTGCCAGCCTGACTGATGCTTCTCAGGCTCATTCTGCATTGTAGAGGAAAGGACAAGTTATCCTGAGGAGAGCAAAATACTGACAAAATGCAGTGCAGGAAACCCATATGTATTTACTTCTAGGGCCACAATGTACATTTATTTTTCTCTTAATAAAAGAAGAGTGACTGTAGTAGTTTGACCAAGGGTCTGTCTAAGTCCCTGTTCTGGCTCCCAGCAGGGCCTGCAGTGATTAGAAATGATGCACACTGGGACGCAGGCAGAGATGCATGCACAGACAGAGATCTCGTTCAGGAAGGGGCACAGAGCCGGGCAGAGCAGAGAGCTGAGCCAGGCTGAAGCCCTCTTTATTAGCCATTGACGATTTATAGGATTTACAGATATGGGCCTGGACTAAGATGTTACATAAGATGTTTTTTCAATTAAAAACACACCACACTCATGTTATGTTTGTTTCAGTTACGTTCCCACTCATTCACAAACCAGGCCCAAGGACATTCACACATCATACCTATGGGGGCGGTTTTCTGACCCAAGATACCATTCTCACTGGCCTGGGCTATCACTTCTTACACTCATAAAAAACATACTTCTGTATAATATGTCCAAGGCCCTTTAGCTGGAGTTGTTGTTCCCACAAGGGCCTACATGGCTAAGTAAAAGTAAAGACAAGGTAATCATAAATTATATCCCTAATGCTCTTCCAGCTTCTAACTTTTCTTAATTTGAGGCATTTCCAGAGGCATTTATGGCTTGTCTAATCAGTGACCTCCAATGGACCTCTCTTCCAAGCACTTGTCCAGCCTCCCTCCACAACCTCTACCACATACAACTTCCTCTGCAAGAAGTTCCACGGCTTAAATGTCTACTGTGTGAAGCACCGCCTCATTTTAATTATTTTCATCTGGTTCTCACTAGCTTTTGTTGATGGTCCTAAGTTCTTCTGCTGGAAGAGATGGCAGTGAAGAAAGGATTCCTATCCACCCTTCCCAAGCCTTTCATTTTGTAGATGTGGTCTCGCTTCCAGGCTGTAGTCCCAGCATGGGATTTAGTTGATATTTAGTTTCCATGGCATATGTGTCACCTCTAGTCCAGACAGATGGCTACGCATCTCCATTTGAAAAGCAAGAAGGCACTTGAAGCCCATGGATAGTGCAGTTTGGTGGTTTGTTGGTTCTAAAGAAAATCTGAATGCTACAGAAAGGTGTGACTGTCCTGTATAGTATGATGCAGCGTAACTGAAGAACAAGTGTTCTGTAGAGTGACGGCTAAATTCTGTGCTAGAGTTGAGGGCACTGACATTAAACATAGCACTGGTGAGGGGGGACCTTTGGTTAGTGCTGTAGCCACGGGAATGAAACTGTTACATGATCTTGTGCTTCCTAACAGTGAACCAGTTTCTTTATAGGAATATCCTGTCTAAACTGAGAAGGAAAATATCTTGCATAACCCTCCCTCCTGTGATCTTCTAAGTCCTGCAGATGGAAAACATGCTACCATGAAACTAGCAACTAGATGCTAAATCAGAATTAGATAATTTAACAGTAGCTACAGGCAAAGAGTTACATTACTAATGAGCCAGATCTTATCTCATTTATCCGTTTCAGGAAGTTAATAATAAACTGTTTAAATGACAAGCTTCTGAGAAGCCCAAGTCTTAACATTCTTGTTTGTTAGCTGATTTGGTCTACCTTTATTTTTCCCACACCTTCTACTAAAAGAATCTGGAGCAAAACGAATAAAATATTTTAAAAGTCACAGTACACCTATGCCACATGTTGGCTCAAAACAAAACAAAGATGGCTGAACAGTTGAGAGTTAAAATGTCATACAAACACTCATATAAAACTTAAGTCATTCCACATTATATTATGTATTATGGTTTCCATTTATATGTTTCTTTGTTAGGCAGGTATTTAGGTCCCTAAGTGTTAATGATAAAAACCAGTAGATACTACTTGAAGAAAAAGAGCGAGATTTTAGCTAGTTATAGTGTTATAAATAAAAGTTTTGCTCTCTTCTCTGAAGAAAATTTCCCAGAGCCTTTTTAACCTGACTACTCGCTTAAACAGAGTAATCATAGATTATTTTACAAGCACTTGGGATCTCCTGCTTTTTCTCTGCTGTGACTTTATTGTCCTGCTTCCAAACTGCTTAGTAAACTCCAAAAGCATAATAACAGGAAATCTTGTTTCTATTATAATATACAGAGTGAAAATCAGTACCTTGTTGCTATCTGCTGTGCCTGATGCTATAGAAATATGCAGTGAAAGAAAACAAGTCTGTCTTTAGGTGTGACACATATGGTGGGAGGGAGGGAACATTCAGCCCTATAGGCATTAATATAGCAAATTTTGGTTCCAGAATCCCATGCTACTGCTTTTTCAACAGGATCCATACCTCATTCAGCACACATCATTTGAGTATAGATGAGGATTGTATAATTAGCAAGGCTATTGTGCCCTGCCTTTATTGTTACTGACCTTGGAAACTCAGTGTGGTAGGAAAAGGAGACAGGTCTCATTTAAGGCAGCTGAATGCCACCTGAGGGAATGAGATTTTCTCTCTCATCTCTCTCCCAGGCCAGACTGCAGAAGAGCTGAGCACTCACAGCAGCAGCTGATAACCAAGTGAGGTTAGTTATGCTTTCACTGCACAGACTGCTCTCTAGTTTGACAACCTTGGGAAAATTAGCACTCAGACAAATTAATTACCCAAATCATGCATTTTGTTTGTTTGCTCATCAGCACAATCTTTCCATGCCATGCCTGCCACTGGAGATAAGACAATCCTGTCACCTCGCAGGGCCCAGGTGATGCATGAATATGTAAGAACCACTCAGTAGCTGTAATGGTAAATGCCATCAGAAACCAGAACTGGATGCCATCAGGAACAAGTACTGGATGGCAACTCCCATCAGGCTTCTGTTTCCACCAGCTCATCCCAGTCTCTCACCACAATCAGCACAGCTACCTACTGTTTTTCTTCCCTATGTCCTTTTCTTTACCAAGCATCTCTCTATATGTGTGATGTAAACAAAGCCTTGCTTATCACTTGCCCAAAGCTAAGTCTGTCTGGCACTGCTCTACATTCTTCAGCTTACAGCTGAGAGGTCGAACAGCTTGGTCATTTCAACTCAGAAGCCAAATGTTTGGATCTCAAATTGCTGTGTCAATTTTGGATGTGTGCTCAGCAGTCACTCCCAGTTTTGGTTATGTCTCTGCAGTGTGAGGAGACAGCGGGAGCTTCAAGATAAAAAGTATTTGGCAAAGCAGTCACGTGGGCGCTGCTACCCGCTGTGTGGTCCACAACCTGCTTTGGGGCACCCTGTACCAGCAAAGATAAATGAATGGTAGATGTCCTGTTGTCCTTGCTTTGCCTTTCTTCACGCAGTTCTTGCCGCAGTTCAGAAGTCCTCAGTGGACACCATGGAGAGACAAGAGTGCGTGTGATTCCATGTTAAGTTTCTCATGCTTGCATGTTTAAGACATGTGCATGTACCCTAGAATGCAAACATGCAAAATGCACCATCATAAACTCTAGTTACTGAAAAGAATAAACGTTCGGTCGAAACAAGTTTTTTGACGTGTGTGTGGTAAGCAAAATGCTGGGCAATTAACTGCTTCACTCACCAGTACCATCTGGTCCCTGCACTGAATGAGGAAGTACTCTATAGAAAAAGTTACATGGCTAAATGTAGCTTTAAGATTGACCATAAAGTTGCAATAGGATAAAATCTTAATTCTGGCATTTCCAAACTTTAGATCACCTTGCTTTCTTCCATGACTTTTTAAAAATATTTTGCGTGCAGTAATGAATCATGCACCATTACTGCTGATCAAGATAGGTTCTGTAGCAGGCTCTGGTGATTTATTGCTAGGAGTTCCATATTTAAACCTGCAAATTACTGAACCTTCACTCAGAGCCATTTGAAAACAGTGAGGGAGGTGGTGTCAGATTAGCATGTCTGTATCTTGAAATACACTATCTGGTCCCATTGAAGTTAATAGGGCAATTCACATACTGTGAGTTGCATTTGTGCCAAGGTGTCAGCAATTTGCAAAATACTAGAGATGATAAAATTGGAAAGAAGATGCAATGGATGAAAACAACCCTCAAATTGCTGGATTCAGGTTGCGATAATATATATTTCTCTTTTTTATTGCTGTGTTCTGCTGAGGTGCATGCGCTTTTTCTCTTTAACCACTTGTTAGTTTTCCATTGCTGTTTGCAGAAGCCTGGAAGAGCAAGAAACAATAAAAAGAAAGGCAGGAGAAGGAGAAAAATATTTTTTTCTTTCACGACAGCAATGTCCAGAGGCCTCACTGTATTCAAGAGCATGTAGCAAAACAGTCAGTGCCCCAAAGGGCTTATAGAGTAATTTAAAAGGAAATGAAGTATGTATACATAACTAAAAAAAAAGGAATATAGGTGTAGGTACTCCAGAGAAGACCAGATGGTTGCACAAATGAGCTGTGTGCATAGCTTGATTGCTCTGAGTCTTTTTTTTTTTTCAAATTATTAGGAAAGTGCCTTATCAGTGCCTTCCACATCAGTGACAGCTCATTTGCAGTTGGAGAATAAATTAATCAGGAAACAGAAGAGAAACATGGAAACTACAGAGGAAAGAGGAAAAGGATTGTAAGCAAACTGAAGAAGCTAGAAATGCAGTAAGATGGTAGACAAAAGGAGGAGTAAAATCTGTAATAAATCAGGACATTGATCTTTGGTGTATTTAACAGAATGAGAAGTTCATTAGTCTTAGAAGGAAAAAAATACAATGGAATTGTAGTTGTAAGCAAAAACCAAATTTTTCAATCTTTCTGCATAGAAGGGTGTTTTCTAAATATATCCTTGTTTTGTTTCCAATGTAAGGCTTTGTCATGACCTGCTTTAAAACCCAGGAACAAGTAATATTGTAGAGGAGCTTTTGTGGCACAGAGTTCATAGCTGGGCCTGATTTCTTATACAGCAGTTTGGAGCTATATTCTTGCCCAGGTTACTCTAAACTGGACAGAAAAACACACGTGGTTTGTTGGGTTAAGTATAAAGAGGAATCTTTAGGCAGATGGCAGAATTCACAGTTGACGACAATGCTTCTCAAATAGAAAACCAGAAGTATTTGCCCTCCTTTATTATCATAGATGGCAGGTATGCAGATATTTGACCCACTTTATGTCAGCATGAAAAGAAAGATGTGGATGAAGCTGGGGAAAGACTAAGTTAAACCAGATATTAAGGGTGCCTTGCTGCTTCCTCTTCTGGAAATGACACAGGGACAGTTTGAGCACTTCCATAGACATGTGTGAGGGGACCATTTCCACCTCCCTGCTGTAGTTACGGGCCCTCTGGTGATTTTCATTTGTTAACTCTTTTTGTACTGAGGTAACAATACAAAGATAAGCAATAGGATAGACTAAATAGATGACTAAACTTCCCAGCAGTTCCTCAAATCTGAATTTGAAACTCTGTCTACTCAGTGGGTTCTTAATGTGTTATAGAAACATAATCAGAGTGTCTGCTGCTGTCTCGAAGTCTGTGTCCCTCAGTGACTGGCTTGTACTAGAGCACAAGGCAGATAGGAAAGTTTGAGTGACCTGGATTGAATATGAAAAGTGTATATCTGAACCCAGGATTGAAATTACTGGTGCTTTTTTTTCTGGTCTCTGACTTTTTCCTTTATGTGCTTGTGATAGATTGTGTTATGATGATGTTTCTTAACCCCCTGGTTTTCAGGTGGTGGGCAGGAGAATGGCAGAAATGTTCAACTACCTGTGGCCCGACAGGCCAGAAGAAGCGAACTGTACTTTGCATCCAGACAGTGGGATCTGATGAGCAGGTGCTGGTGGCTACAGATTGCCAGCACCTGCTCAAACCAAAGACTCATTTGTCTTGCAACAGAGATGTCTTGTGCCCATCTGACTGGACAGTGAGCAACTGGACTGAGGTACATTCATGTCAACTGAATTTTGAACTTTTTTTTTTTTTTTCCAAAAGACTTGTTACAGTCAGCAGAGAGAAATAATAATCTGCTTTTTTGTCTTTTCAAAAAGTTTTTTTTGTTAACGTGCCTTCACAAATCCTTTGTGCAGAGAAAGAACAGCTGCACTGCTTCCTACGTACCTCAGCAACTGTTGCATGTTAGCTGTTTCTGGGGGTTTGGCTTGCAGAGCCTTTGGAACTGTAGAAGAGAGTGCTTGCATGCTCAAACACCTATGCAACACTCATCACTGCTGAGGACCAGATGTTTTTGCCACAGCATGCAAGCTTTCCACTTCTAGTATTAGTCTGGAACCTTGACAAACACTGGAATGTCTGTGCATTCTTCAAGAGTTCATTAAATATTGCACAGTTATTTCACTGGCAGCTGATGAACTGCAGAATTTCAGGTCATCAAAATTATGACTGCAGTACACTAAATGTTTTAAATAAACTGCAATATATGCTGCAATATTTGTTAGTTTTAAGAAGGAGCACACATTTGTTGTGCTTTGTCATAGTTTTTAGTTTGTGGAAGGACCTCATGCTTCTTAGGTTCCTTTAGATTAGGATGCTGGTATTTGCAGCTGCTTCACAACTTCACTTTCCGTTGAAATCAAGGAGAATTCAGGGTCCCCTAAACTAAAAATGCACCAAGATATTTCTTCTGTGAAGGAAAGCAGGTTTTGAGTCATGTAAAAATTTAAAATGGTTTTATTCTGATTCTGTTTTACTAAGACTTACTCATGGTTCATCTCACAAATAGGCAGTTTAGTTATCAGTGTAGCTGACAGTCATAATAACAAATGCACAGCAAATATTTTCCACTTTGGACGTGAACAAAAATTAAGTGTACTGTATTTTTCGAAACTCCGAAGACTTTCCTCTTGGAAAATTCCTCTCCTTTCTTTTTCCTTTTTTTTTTTTTTAATTTTCTTTTTTTTTTTTTTTTAACCAAACTCACTATTGTGCTTGAGACCAGATTCAGATAATGACCTAACTGAATTTTGTGACAGTATTAATTCAGTTTATGCTGCTCACAAACACTGAATGTTGATTGTTTTGTGAACTGAGTAGTCACCACTTTTTAACTACGTGTGAAAAAATAGACTGAGAGTCAATGGCTAGCAGAATGATTATATAGAAATAGCATGCTGTTACAGAATACAGCCCATGCTCATGTGTTGTTGGATTATATTTGAAGGTTATTGACAAAAATCAATTTCTATACCTGTAGAAACTGAGAAGGGAGCATAGGACAGACTGTTTTTCCTGCACAAATCACAGGATTGTTAGGAGACTTGTAATTACAGAATGTTCTTTGTTGTTGAGTGTAAGGATGAGATTTTACACAGGCAAAACTTCCTTTTGCTCTGAACTTATCTGGCTATTAGAAAATCATGCTGTATCTTACCAACTGAATGTACTTAATTATGAGGATAATGAGGACAGAGTGTTGTAGCTGTTCCGAAATCTCTTTTTAATACATGGTCATAATCTAAAGCAGAGATTTTCAAAGCTAATTGCGAGAGGCAGCCATTACCCCAAAAAATTAATGAGACTGGATGTTCCTTTTAACTCACATGAATGCTAATCTGAATCATCCAAGTGGCAAAGTCTGACGAAGTAAGTGTGTTGTTATTTCTGTGTAAGTAGCAAAATAATAGTTGCTATTTTCCTCAATAAGCAAAATTCTTTACTGAATAACTTTCAGAGGTCAAATTGCAGCTGATGGAAACTTGCATAGCTCTGAGTACTTTAAATGTGCTATATAGCTGGAAGTGCAAGGAGGACAGACAGAACAGCTAATTAACTTATCTACTTCGAGGTCACTCTGATTTCCTCCTTGTACCTGTTGCTGCAGAGCTGATGTAATTTTACAGATGTTAGCAACAGAGAGTGACAGGTGTTAACAACACAAGGGTACTGTTGTATCTACTGCCCAATGACCTAGACTAGCTCTAAAAAGCAACAGCTGCTGAAGGCATGGCTGTGTCGTCATGACTGAGGATGGAAAACATCACAAAAAAACTGGGTCTCCTTAGCTTCCAGCACCCTTCATACACAACAGTTCTCCTATTTAATAGAAGCCAGATTAATTACTTCCAGTAGTCTGTAATTTAGGAGAGACGTGCTAGCAGCCCTGGCAGCATGTGGTGATTGCACTGAGACTTAATGAAAAATCCATTTCATAAAGTAAACAAGGATCTGTGGGCTGCATGGATGATCAGAGTGGGTTTGTGGCACTGTGAGTAGCTGACACTGAGCCAGTCAGATATGGTTTTGATGGCAGGGTTTTAGGATGTTTTTTATAACTGTTATGGAAAAGGTATTGGCTAAATAACTTTTGTGATTCATTGAAGAAATCAAATTCTAGCATATTACTTTCATATTTTGATTTTATCGGGTAGTCTTTTTTACACTGTTCTTTCCCCAAGGTGACATTTACTCTTATAAAAATTTGGAAAATGCCCCATGATAGCAGAACATCACTAGAATGAAGGGCTTATTCCTCAATAAAACCTTTCTTATTGATTATTTATAATGATGCTTCTTTACTATAAACAGACGCCATCTGATACTTCTTGTTATTGATATGTGCAGCAGAATGAAGGGAAAAGATATATTAAATCTGTTTTGTTTGCAGTGCACAGTTACTTGTGGTGGTGGAATAAGGACTCGTAATGTCACTTGTGCCAAAAATAACGATGAGCCATGTGATACTTCCAAGAGACCAAACTCTAAGGCCCTGTGTGGTCTCCAGCAATGTCCTTCTGCTGGAAGATTTCTGATACCCCCACTGGTACCCAGAAGAGGAAGGATCATAATTAGAAAAACAACCACTAATCCTGAACAGAGTCCACCTCACAGAATATCCACACCAAGCCCCAGGTCCCATACAACAACAAAAATACCCACATCTGAAAGCATAACTCCTGGTTTGACTACATCCTCTGGTTTGGGCAATGTCTCAGAAAAAGAAGGAACAGCCAACAAAACATTACAAAACAATTTTGCTGAACCAAGTGATGTTTACAATTATCCAGTTGTTTCTACTGAAAATAATTCATACCAAAATACTACTTCACGGCCTTTTCGTAATAGCTTAAGTCCTGAAATTATAAGGCATGCTGAAAATATGTCTGAAAGTGAACTAGTTTCTACTGTAGAGAATGAGGTGCAAAGAAGTGAGTACACTCCTGTCTCCTCTTTTACCAGTAGTCCAGAAATAACTTCCAGCTATGATTACTTAACTGAAGAATCTGATGACATTGATGGGTCAGTGGGAAGCAGTGAGAAATCAATTGATCTCCTTTACAGCACAGAACTCAGTCCTGAAGTCAGAACCAGGAGCACAACCCCAGATCCCAGCTCTCCTGTCCTTCAAAATGAGAGCGTGACTTCTCGGCCCTCTCTAGCATCTCATCACCATGGCCCTTCTACACTCCTTCCTTTTAGCAGAGGAGCACAAGGGTTGGCATTTCCAACAACAGCAAACTTTATCAGTCTGCAAGTCGATGCACCTGTTGTAGAAGTAACTACACCACAAGCATCGGTCACAGTAATGCCCACAGTGTTTGCTCCTGTACCAAGAGACCAGACCAACAACAGAAGAGAAATGAAGCTACTTGACACCATCACCTCCACCACACAATTGACAGCTCTCAAGCATCCTCTCAGAAACCAAAGTGCAAGATCTGGGGGTGTTTTCATGAACATCACAGAAAACAGCCACCTCATAACATCCAACAGTTTGCCTGGTGATGCCTACTGGATAGTAGGCAACTGGAGTGAGGTAAGTTATTTTTAACTCCTAAGAAATGAGAGACTGTGAGCAGCTGTCTGAACCAGTGCTGAGGAAATAAAGTTTATTAGTTTGTCATGATTATCTGAAATTAGTATCATACATTCAAAATACTTGTTACACACACAAAAAAACGGTAACTTGGAATATCTAATATTAGATTGCTTACATAGAATGTGGCTGTATTTATGGATTCTGTAAAATTCTGCAAAACTGGACACTGGAATTGTAGGGGACCAGTTTTATCAACTGAACATGAACAAGTCCATAAGGCTGGATAGGATCCAGCCCAGAGTACTGAAGGAGCTAGCTGATGTTATGGCAGGACCCCTCAATCATCTACCAAAGGTCCTGGGAGTCTGGGGAGATCCGTACTGACTGGAAGCCAGCCAGTGTTGTTATTCCAATTAACAAAAAAGGTGTGAGGGAAGACCCAGGGAACTACAGACCTGTTAGTGTAACCTCAGTTCCTGCAAAAAATTATGGAGAAGTTTATACTGGGTACTGTTGACAGACATTTAAAGACCTATGCAATCATCAGGCACAGTCAATATGAGCTTGCAAAGGGAAAATCCTGTTTGACTAATTTACTATCCTTCTTAAAATGGTCACTCCCCTAGTGCATGAAGAGAAGGTGGCAGATGTAATTTTTTTAGTAAGGCTTTTGATACTGTCCCTCATGGCATTGTTCAGGGCAAGTTGTCCAGCAGAGAGATGGACAGGTTCACAGTGTGCTGGGTGAAGAACTGGCTGGACAGCAGGGCTCAAAGGGCTGTAGCGAATGGGGCTACATCTGGCTGGTGATGGATCACCAGTGTTGTTCCTCAGGGCTTAATTCCAGGACTGAATATTTTTATCAATGATCTGGATGCAGGAATTACGTGCACCAGTGGCAAGTTTGCTGATGATTGAGACTGTGAGGTGCTGTTGACTATCTTGAGGGACAAGTTGCCTTGAAGAGAGATCTGGATAGGCTGGAGCACTGGGCAATGATTAATGCGATGAAATGTAACAACTCTAAATGCTGGATTCCGCACCCAGCACAGTGCAAAGCTGGGCACCAGTACAGGCTGGGAGAGGAGTGGCTGGAGAGCAGCCCTGCAGAAAGAGACCTGGGGGTGCTGGTCGACAGCAGCTCAACATGATCAGCAGCCAAGAGGGAAACCCCATCCTGCAGAGCACCAAACATGGGATAACCAGTGGTCAGAAGAGAGGATTATCCTGCTGGATTCAGCATTGGTGTGGCCTCACCTTGAGCACTGTGTGCAGCTCTGGGCCCACCATTTAATGAGCATGTGAAGATCCTTGGCTGTGTCCAGACGAGGGCAAGAAAGCTGGTTGGAAAGGCTGGAGGGATGTCCTGTGAGGAGTGCCTGAGGTCTTTGGACTTGTTTAGTTTGGAGAAAAGGAGGCTGAGGGGGGACCTCATTGCTCTCTACCGCTTCCTGAGGCAGGGATGTGGAGAGGGAGATGCTAAGCTCTTCTCCCTGGGATCCAGTGACAGGACACATGGGAAACGTTCAAAGCTACATCAGGGAGGTTCAGACTGGACATGAGGCAGCATTTCTTTACCTAAAGGGTGGTCAAACACTGGAACAGGCTTCCTGGAGAGGTGGTTGATGCCCTAAGCCTGTCAGTGCTTAAGGGGCATTTGGACAAAACCCTTAAAAACCTCCTGTAACTTCTGGTCAGTCCTCAAGTGGTCACGCAGTTGGACTAGATGATCGTTGTAAGCCCCTTCCAACTGAAATATTCTGTTGTATCCTATCCTATCCTGTTCATTTCTAATTCTAATTCTGTTCCTCTTCCAGGGACATGACATTCAGGTTTTACTATAACTAGAAATATCCCAAGAGTTTGGTTTTAGAGCACAGCAAAAAATGAAGCTGTTAGATGAATCCTGCAGGCACCACATGAATATGCTTGTATTACCAAATAAGTACATAATGCAAGTGAGCTGTAGATGTGCTATTATGCTCTAACCTTCACTTACATATCATTTCTCTCTAAATTATATGTTTTCTAACTCAGTACGTGACCAGTGTCATGTAGGTAAGCTAGTTTTTGTACTGTATGAAGCATATAAATACCATGGATACTTAAACGTATTTTTAGTTGGCTATTAACGTAACAGATTTTTGTGGTGCATTTCTATCTCATCCAACCATCAACATTTGTATCCACCATTAAGCAAATGGCTCTGAACTCAGAGCAGCATTCAGCCTGGTAAAACCAGTTTGAATCTACAAAGCAAGGATATTAGTCCAAAGTTGAGCTGGTATATCCAGCATTTGTAATTTGTCCAGCACATGCCCTTGGGAAGACATTGTAATATGGAGTTGTGCACCTTAGAAATTTAGGTGATTGTGAGTTGGAACTGGGTTGCAGCAGCAGATAAAGTAAAAGCATTTTGTCTTGTTGGCGTAGAAATTAAAATTGTCAGGTCAGTGGTTGTGGTTGTACAGTATTCTTTGGATCCAGCAGCTGATAATTACAGTGTCATACTATGTCTTGTTTGAATGTAGAAATGAACGGCCATTTTATCTGTATTAATGGCTGTGCCAAAATGAACGTTTTTAATTTCTAAAGGCGACAAAATTCAATCAGAACAGATGTTAACATCCTGTAATACTCACTTTCAAAAGCACTGTCTTTCCATTTCAGTAAATGAAACAAGTACAGCTTACAGGGAGTTTGAAAACTCTATTGAGATGTAAAGCATTTGGAAGATACTTGATCTGAAAGGTGAGGACTTCTACCAGTTTCACCTGATCACTGATTATTGCTGAATGGTTATAATACTTGGGTAACTTCTACTTACTGTGCAAGAGCAATATAGATTGCAAAGGCATTTAGGGTCTCAGATAAGTGATTACTATTTTTGTGTATTGCTGTTGACTTTCCTTTGCCAATACCCAGCACCAGGCTTTTTAAGTGTTAGGTTTCTGTGCTCTTGCCTTGCTGTGTCTGAGACAGTAGTTACTTTGGGGTCAGGGCTGGGGACTGGGCAGCCACCAATTCTGGCAACTGTAATTACAGAATATAGTCATCAGGGCACCCACTCACATTTTACAAACTTCTATTTAATATCCTTCCCACTGTAAAATTTTATTTTTACGTAAACAGAGTTATTTTTATGCTAATGGATTTTGTATGCTTCAAATCATGATACTTAAAGTGAGGGACTGGTACATGAACAAGTTACCTCGTTTTTCAGATGGCCTTATTTAATGAAGCTAATCAGAACAGCCGAGGGTCCAGATCTTGAAACCTCCTTGTGTTGATTTACCTCTGTGTCTCAGTGTTGATGGTGAAGGCTATCAAGGGTCTGTTTCTCTGTACCTATATGCTCTTGGGTCTGTCTAACATGATGCAAATTAATGGCAATGCAGGGCTAAAAAGAACAACAAGAGATGACTTTGTGTATCCCATGGCAGTGGAGTTAAAACACAGCTAGACCACTGAGATCCTGTTGGTGCCCTCTGCCTGGGTGCAGACAGTGGGTAAGACCCCTGCTCTTTCACCACCACTGACAGTCTGACATTTCATCTTGTGCCATCCCATAACCAGGTGAGAATGGCTTTAGCTTCCCATGTTGAAGTGGGACAAATGAAGCATTTCCTCCTGCATGTGCACAAAGACCTGCATTTAGATCTGCTTGGTTGAAAGAGCCTGCCAAGAGAAAGTCCAGGCAAAGGTTGTGCTCCGAAGCCCAGCACATCCCAAACAGAACTGTATAATACAGAGATGCTACAATCTGTCCTAGTTGTTCGTTATCCCCATTAGAAATATTTTCCATATACATAGTCAACATCATGTGTACTGAAAATTAAGATTCTATTATTTACATGCAGACGATGGAAGATAATTGTCATCTTAATAGCTGGTTTGGGGGTTGATTTCTAAACAAAACAATCTGGTTCTCTTCGGATTTTTCTTGTGCTTTCTAAATGTCTAATGCCTTTTTTGTTCTCTGGGCTAGCTTCAGTTTCATCATCTATTTCTTCATCAGTGATGTTCATTGTGGCCATAGCTGACACATGGCAAATAAAATGGAAAAAATGCTATTATTTTATATATGACCTTCTACCTCAAAGTTGGGATGAGATTTGTCTTGTTTTGTAACCTTCCTACTTTGAGTTATTCAATTTGTGGTCCACTGTAAACCCTGGATCCCCTAATGTGGTATTTCTAGATGAGCAGATGTTCTAAGTTTTGGGGAGGGGGCGGGGGGTGTATATATGCATGTATGTATAAAAAGTTCTCCCTAAATGTAGTGGTTTTGCATACGGTTTTGAATTTCAGTTTACTGTTTTCTTACAATTCTTCAACTTGGTGAGATGTTTCTGAATTCAGATTGTGTCCATCAACATTCCTGCCAACTCTCCCAACTTGGCATCATCTGTGAATGTTGTGAGTGCATGCTGGCTTTCATCATTCAATTAGTTAATGAAAATACTGAGGAGAGCTTGGCTCTGGATAGAGCCCCACAGGACCATGTTTGAAATGTCTTTTCATTTTGACACTGAATTACCGTGGACCACTTTATTACAGTTTATTACAGTTTTTCAGTTATCTGTGCACTAGTCGTGTAATTATTTCACGTAGACCATATTTCCATCATTTGCTGGAAGAATGATCTATGAGATCATGTAAAAAGGCATCACATGAACTGACTCTCTATATTCATTAAACCAGGTTCCCCTTTCTGAGGAGGATTTTAGATTGAATTGAATAATTTGTTCTATATAGGCCTATGCAGACTTTTTAATTGCTTTACCATCTCTGTTATTATTTACCATTTTGATCTTGATTGTTTAATAATTTGCTTTTGTATTTTCTTGTGAAGTAAAGTTAGGTGAAGTGCACCGTTAGACCACAGATCCGCTTTTCTTCTTTTCCTAAAGATAACTTGAAAGATGTTATTCTCTAATCCTCTGGGACTTTCCCAATCTATTTTAAGAAAATTATTCTAAACAGTTCAAAGATTATTCAAAAGTACTTGAATGAATATTGAGATAAGGTCAATACATTCAGTTTCAGAGAACTGATGAAATCAGTTTGAGGATGCTTAATGAGTCTAACTTTACTATTCCTTAATGTTTCAGTAATCTTTTGCTGTTTTCATTCAAGGTGTTGTTTCCTGAACTTTATGTGAATCCTGGCATGTTTAGTTTTTGTTTTTGTTTGTTTTGTTTTGTTTTGTTTTGTTTTGTTTTCCCAAGTTTGAAGAAGAAAGGGTGGTGAAAAAGTGAGTTTGTAGAATCTCCATCCTTGGAGATATTCTGAATCCAAATTGGCCACTGGATGTAGGTGGCCCTGCTTGAGCCATGGGGTGGACAAGATGACATCCAAAGGTCCTTTCTGACCTCAACCGTTCTGTGATTCTGTAAATAAGTCAGCTATTATCTTTCTCATTAACTAAAAGTTTCATATTTCTCCCCCCACCACCTTGTTTCTAGCATTCACAGAACCTTTTCTTGTTGTTCATTACTTTTATTTTATTTTTGTCTACAATTTTCTGACTTTATTTTTGCTTTTTCTGTTTACCTGTCCTTAGTAAAACTTTGTGTCTGTTTTTAAATGACATCTCTCCAAGGCATTGATATTTCGAGACTGCCACATCTACCTATGCCACATCTTTTGCTATGCTTTCCATCTTTCTCTTTTAGCAACTGCCAATATTCTGACATTTCTTTGCTCTTTAGAGTGTGTCTATACTAGTGCCCAAAAATAGTGATAGTTACTGAGATAGAATGGTGTGACATGTCCCTTGACACTGTTGACACCTCCCAAGGGAGAGCGCTAATTAGAGTAGGGCAAAACGGTGCTGAATGACATTGCTGCCTCTGTAACTTTTAATTTCTTTCTTATCACTTTCCTGGATGGTTCTGGGCTGTCATTTTCTAAGAGCTTTCTGGCTACCAAAGATACCCCATTACCACCAGATCTGCTCATTCTACACCTCTTATTGGTCATGAAAATTTGCCTGCACCTCTTCCCACTGTATCAGACATTTACTGTGACAGGAGAAAGACCTGGTTCCTGAATGATCCTTTAGCAGGATCTTTGTGGCCTCTTGGTCAAATGTCCTGGGAATCTCGGAAGCTGGAGATGGCATGTTGCAGGTGCCTTGGAGATTTGTACTCTTCATAATGTGCAGTTTTTAAAAAATTCTTTGCTGTGACCCTTACACATTTTTCCATTTTTCTGATTGAATCTGGTAACAGCTTCATGTCTTCAATGGTCTTAGCTTCAACTTAGCTTTGCTTGCCTTCCTGGGAACACTTACTCAGCTTTCCCTATTAAACTCTCCCAGTTCTGTTTAGGTCGTTCAAACCACACAATAGCAGTCGCTTTCTTCATTACTAAGCAGTCTTAATCCAAGATTATTGATGCTGTTTGTCATGCTAGCTACAGGCTCTTTGACATGTGTGGATTTGACCCTATGTGTATAGTTCACTGTCCCACCCTTTTTAAGGGAGAAAAAGGTAAATGGGTGTCTCCAGCCACTTTTCACCTCTTCTTGCTTCAGAATATAGTGAAGGTGACTTTCAGTGAAGAATGTGCATTCTTGGGATCTGGACCGGCATGGTGAATATTCTCTTACCTCAGACACTAAAACCCTCCCAGATGTTGGAAACAGCCATTTTCTGAATCTTTCATTTCAAAACTCCTTTTCCTGAACAATTTTCTGAAGAGTCTCACACAATTTATTTCAGATTTTCAGCATCACGCACTCAATTTGCTGAGTATTTAATCAACAGTATTAGGGATAGAGAGGAAACAGTGATGAAGATAAGATGCAATGGCATTTTGCATTGGATCCCAAAAGATCACAGAAGGAAACAGTGGAACAGCTGATACAGATTCAGAATGTCTCAGTAAGCAGGGAGTTTGCCGAAGAAGAGCAGTGCCTGTTATAAATCAGAATTGGTGTTTTCTTAACAAATCAGCAAAAAGCCCTCCTTCATAACCTTAAGTAAGATTTAGGTTAATTTTTAATCTTTTTTGGGATATCTCAGATAATCTAGGTCATCTAAAATGGCTCTAGTTTTTATTTAGGTCTCTGGATTGTTTCTAGAGTTATTTGCTTAATCTTGAGTTTACCTCTGGACTATCCTCTCATCCTTGTGCAGTGCTCTACCACCTGTGGAATGGGGGCTTTCTGGAGACACGTGGAGTGCAGCAGCGGAAACACATCTCACTGTCAGCACAAGAAAAAGCCTGATACTGCAAGAAAATGCTATCTCCGCCCATGCGCTAGCTGGAAAACAGGAAATTGGAGCAAGGTAACTTCATTCAGAGCTGTCTGTGAACAGTAAACTTGCTAACTTTGAAGAGTAGGGAGTTCTAAATACTTCATTTTAAAAATAATTATTTACTCAGTGAGCGCATACATGATTCCCAGTTGATCATTCAGCACTAATTTACTAATTTCCTGACTAAGTTATTTATGGAAAGACATCTGCTGTGAATTTTGTTCTTCCTGTATGGGGGTCATGATCATTAACTCTTGCATCTAAAGATGAAGTAGGGCTTCTCATCCATATTTTATGAAGATCCTAGGGCAAAGTTCTACATATTTGCATGTGACTTCTTTTTGATCTCTGCCTCCAAAGACATATCCTAATTTTAAAAAGCAGGTGGGAATTTGGGAGAGCAAATTGGCACGTTCTTGTTCACCCTTGCCAGTGGATATTAGTCTCCTATGTGACGTGGTCTGTTCCCCATTCATGTAAGTTCAAAGTTTTACATTACAATTACTGAAGAAAAATATACTGGCAAGAATGATTGTTATGTCTAGTGTCTTATTTGATCCTTGTTATGTCCACAGGCCTGGACAAGAGACAGGAGAGTGTCCATGTTGGTAATTGGAACCCAAGGAATTGCATTTGAGTTCTTTTTTAGTATTGTAAGATGTGTCATGAACTGATGGAAGGATTTTGGTGACTTATTGAAGCTTGTTGCATTTTGTTTCAACAATGTCTAAAATTTGGGCTTCAAACAGTGGGTTATTTTTCAAGACTCAAAAGAGAAAAACTACAAAATTCTATCTGAGATAATGTTGATTTAGTAAAGCAAAAGACAGATCTCTCAAACATTCTCAGTATATATTTTTTCTGCTGACAATGTTGTCATTGGACTAGAGGGCAGATGGATACAGATAAGAGTCTGCAAGAAAGGTTGTAGTTACAAAACTTGTTATATTATTGAGCTCTTTGACATAGAATTGATTTTTACATTAAATACATGCCTTTTTAAAAGTCCAGGCAAGGCCAAGCCGTTACATAACAACATTTAAGCCTTCGAAATTTATTTTAAATGATACATACACATTCTGCAGTCGCAGTTGCAGTAGGGCATATTTCACCTTCACTTTTTCTTCATAAATGTAATTGTACTTGCAACAAGTGGTTGACAGTTATGTCTCAGAAAATAGCTAGAAATCAGGTTTAATGATAAAATACTACAGGAAACAGAAGGTTTAAAGTGTCAGTCCATTTATAAGGCCAGTTTGAAAAAAATGGCTTTTCCTAACGGATTTCTGTTGTGTTCGCCACCCTTATTTTTCAGCAACTGAACTATACAAACTAATTACAATTTCATATATAAAAATGACTGTGTTTTTGTTAGCTTTTTCAGGTGACAATTTTTTGTCTCATTATTTGTTTCAAACTTTTTTAAGGCACCTTAGCACAGCAAGATGGCTGTATTCCCCTGCTACTGTATGAGAGCTTTCTCTGTTCCTTTACTCTCATCTAACTCTTACCCTCCCCTAAAAGAAAGGTTCTTCATACTTCTTAGAGTCTGAGTTTGATAACAAACATAATTTGCACATATTTTGGGGCTGTGTGTACTTATTTTCTTGCACAGTCACTTCTGTCCATTGACTCTGTGCAGAGAGAGACAGAAACTTCTGTGAACGAGAGCAAAGATTCCCCTTCCAGCCATCCTTCATCTCCCTGGGGAAGTGTTATACTCAGGTTCGTTATTCCACGGAATAATGGTTATTTATGCAAAGGAGAACAGCATCAGTTGTTGTATTGCATCAGGCTGGTGAAGATGAAAGGTGATCCGGGGTTATTCAGTAGTGTAGGCAGTATTCCCTTTAGTTCTGGATGAAGACAAAATAATTAAATGTTTATTTGTCCTTATCCTTGGGGTAGAAAATTGAGTTCTTCCTCAGCAGCAGGAAAGGTCCTGGGCTTTCATATGGAATCACAAAATCATAGAATAGTTTAAGTTGGAAGGGATCTTCAAAGGTCATGTGGTCCAAGCCCCCTGCAAGGGGAAAGGACACCTTCAACTAGATCAGGTTGCTCAGAGCCCCATCCAGCCTGGCCTTGAATGTCTTTAGGGATGGGGGATTGACCACCTCTCTGGGCAGCCTGGGCCAGTGTTTTACCACCCTCAAATATGTGGGTGCTGATGCTGCTGCATGAGACCTTGGAGCAAGCTCTGGGGAGAAACATGGGACTGGAAGGGCTCGCTTGGCTCACCAGCAGTGCTCCAAGCTGAGAAGGGGTTTCACAGGCTGTGAGTGAGTCTCAGGGCGTCTTTCTCTTCTGTCCCATTCTCTCATGCCCAAGCTGCTCTGGGGTTATGGATCCTTCTGATGCCATGGAGGAGCGAGGTAAGTTAGAGTGTGAATTGCTGGTATGGGTTGAGTCTACTGTCTCCCAGAGGTAGCAGGGACTCAAGTCTGTGGATGAAGAGGAGGAGCAGTTTTGCCAGCCTGAGCAATCTGCTGCCATGGACACCTACCTCTTCCAGCACTGAACGAGAAATCAGCTCACACAGCTGTGCCTCTTTCCTCCCACACTCCCTATCTCCCATAGAAAAAACTAAAGAACTGACCGTTCCCCTGCATACAGGATTTTGGTTTTGTATTTATTGCATTATGCTTCTTTCACTATGACATTCTTGGAAATAGCTGCAGGATTTCTTAATTAAATATGTATCCGTGTTGCTAATGAGTATTTCAGTGAAGAGAAGGAAATATTTAGCCAGCATGTTCTCATTTGCTATGATGAAAACCACCGTTTTTAAGCCTAACAACAGATTGTTTATATGTTAAAGTGGAAATTCCCTCTCTGAGTCAGGATGTTCAAAGCTCAGGCACCTCCTTCTTCTCTTCTGTGACTGGGGAAGGGACAGCTGCTCAGCAGAGCATAATTTGGAGATATGCCCCTTTCTGTTTTCTGTACAGTGCTCTGCTAACTGCAATGGCGGCTTCAAGACCCGAGATGTTCACTGCACTGATGTTCGTGAAAAGCGACTTCTCAGGCCTTTTCATTGCCAGCTTCTCGGATATAAACCACAAGTCAACACGAGCTGTAACATGGAGCCTTGCCTTCAGTGGCATGTGGAGCCCTGGGATGAGGTATTGCTCTTTAAAAGAAGCTTTGGGAATGAGCAATTAGCTGTCGCTTAGCAGTAACTGTTAGATCCCTTGCTGGTAGGTAAACTTTTGCACAAAGGAGGACATACAGTACCACTCAGAGGCTCTGCAGTCCTTGTGTATGGTTACAGTAAAAATTATCATAGATGTTCATAAAACTTCCCATAGTCATGCCTAGGATTGCATGTGACACACAGGTAGAACTGTCGATTACCACACCTCAAAACATTCCTTTGAACTAATCCCTTTTGCTGCCATTTTAATGTTGCTTTCTCATTATGATTAGTTTAGACTTTCCCTTCACACTTTTGGGCTGGAATTTTATGGGGCCAGAAACTGAGGTCAGACGTAAGATAAATCAGACTTTTGTGTCACTCCAGGCACGTATTTATGTCAGTTAAAGCATGTGATCTGATTACATTTTAGTGTGTTTCTTTTTTTTTTTCCCCACTAAAAGCAGCTTTTGAGAAAGCACTGCAATGTTTGTAGCACCGTGGGTGATCACATTGCTTCCTTACAGGCCACTATAAGTCACACCTGCAAAGTCACACCTGCAATAAGGAGGAGACCTCATCCTATATAAAGCGTGCAGGGTTTCCTGTCAGAGCAGTCAGAAAGGGTTGAAAAATAAAATTAGCCAAATGATTGTGCTTGCTTGGCACTCAGATATCTTACAAAACCATTTGTCCAACCCTGGCATTTGTCTTCATGCTGAGGATACTGGACAGAATGGGACTGAAGAGGTTAATTTATCAGATGTCAGCTCTGGTCCTCTATCCATAGGGATGCAATTCCTTGTAGGATAGGAACAAAGCATTATTCAAAGTCTATCTGGCACCTTCGGTGCCTTATTTCATGTCAGAGTAGAAATTTTTTTGTGTATTTCAATGTTTTACTGTAGACCTAATGAATAATAGTAGAAAAATTAGTTGGTGGGTAATAATAGACTAATCAATTGCGGACAAAAGAATGCTTAAAAAGTAACATGGGTCACTGTCTTTGTATGATGCTTTTATTGTATACATTGGATGAATCTTAATGTGTCCAGTTGCCTTAAAATCAGATGTTGGATCTCATCAATTGATGGTGTCTTCACTAAATAGAGCAGATTAATCCTGCAAACATGTGCAGGATTAACGCTCCAATCTCATTCCTGTTGGGGAAGTTACTTTTGCTGGTGGTGCTGCATGAACAGTTCTGTGTTGCCTCTTGTCTCTTCTGTGCTGTTCTATATTCCTTGCATTAATACATGTCAGGAGAAGCCTTTTACCAAGTTTTTTTGACCAATAATATCTTCTTCCCTGTTTCCTTCCAAGCATACAATTAAATAAATACCTCAGTGTAAAGCTTTTCTTCGTATCTGGGCTGTAAGACTTGGTATGCAGGATACCCTCTACATCTTTTAAATCACGTTGATCAGTGACATGGTGCTTTTTTACCTGTGGCTCCACATTTCTAAACTGAGATGATTTCTTACTGTCTGTATGATCTGTTTTGCATTTTTCATCTATTGCCATCTCTCTCCTCCCGGGTTTGTGCACCTCTTTTGTTAGTGTTTGAGAACATGTGGTGGTGGCCAGCAAAAGCGAAGTATCTGTTGCCCAGAAGGCGGCTACTGTGACTGGACACAAAGACTTAATGTCATTGCATCGTGTAACAGGCCACCTTGTACACAGTGGATTAACCAAGCATGGGGCCTGGTAGGATTCAGTTGTTTGTTTGTTTGTTTGTTTGTTTTTCATTTGTTTTCATAAATTTGCCATATTTAATCATATTATCCACTTGTCTGTGAACCTCAGTGCCTATGGCAAGTACAGTTTCTTATGCATAGCTGGAGCTACAAAAAAAAACCTTTTGAAAATATTACTAAACATTCCACAGCCAGCCCATCTCAGTTCCTTCAGGTGATATTGTAGCTTTTACTTTCTGTTGCTGCACTGGATGTTGTTGGATGGAGGTCTGGTGGTGGTGGTGGTTTATTTTTTCTTGCACCCTTTTCTAATAAAAAAGGAGTTACTATTGACATTCTTCCATTACTCCTTTAAAATTTTCCACTGGAAGAGACTATTGGGTAGTAAATCCAACCATGTTCAGTTAGATATAGAGTAAGGCAACATTTCAAGAGGATGACAGAATAAAAGCATCTTTAGAGAGGGAGGGAAAAGGTTGAATTGCTAGTAATAGTCTCTGATACGTGGCTAGCTGAATCCTTCCAAGTATAGCCAGGCTGTTTGTTCTGTCCATGCTTCCAGAGCCTCTCCAGTCATTGTAATACTGTTCTGTTGAGCTTTAAAGCAAATTTTTGGATTATTGGACATGCCCACACAAACAGAAATTCTTAATTTTGACCAGCAGCCCTCTACTTCGGCTTCTGGAAATCTAATTGACAAATGTGGGATGTATCATTGGACAACCTTTCAGTGTCTGCCATACATGTATGGTTGTAAATAAACTGGTATATCTAATAAACCTTTCCCTCCAATTTCCTTAATAAACCTATTCATACATTACAAGTAGTCCTTGCAGCAGAAGAGAACATTGAAGAACAATGAAAGCCAGGAGCCTCAAATAAGAAAATAACAGGGAGTCATTTAACACAGAAAATTTAATGGGTTGGTTTTGACATAAAGCCATCAGGTGGGGAGTATAATGTAATGTAGAGTTAGTGCAATTCTAACACTTAAATATGGAAATGAAAATGCTGGAATATGCATAAAATAAGCAACTGAATAAGAGAATGTTATAGTAGCTATTTTGCTGATTTATTAATCGCATTTATTTTACTTTATAAAGGAAAACATTTTAAACATTAAAATAAGGTTGCTTCAAGAGTACCTAAAATGTTTGAATGTACTTCACACCAGTAATATTTTATCTTATACACAGAGATATATGATAGAGAGAGGATGATTTTCAGAAAAATTAAGAGAGTTACTAGTTCTTTTTTGATCTTTTGTTCTTCATTGCTGCCATTCTCTATCTGTTGAAGTATTTATCTTGCTGGCCACTATTTATCTGAAGAGAAAAATAATTTAAAATTAAATGGAATTCTCAGACGCACTGGGATGCCAGAACAATTAAATACATTTACAGAACAGTACAGGAACATGTTTTGAAAATGTTTGTTTTTTATGGCCATCTGTATGTAGCCAGAACAAGCAGCTGGCAGTTGTTTTGTGGTCATAAAGAAAGAGTAACCACAGAGTGAATATCATCAAAGAAAAACATCTTGCTGAGCTTTTTTGAAATCTTCAACTTGTTCATTTCTAAACCTAACATTGCAGTTGATTACGTATACAAAATATGTCTGTATCCTATACTAATCTGGATTACTGCTCTCTTACTTTGTAGGACTGGCATTTCAGATCACCCTTCCCCTCCTCTGTAGAAAACAGTCCTCTTACCCTGGTTACACCTTCAAGAATGCTGAATTTTTACTATTTACCCCTCTCCTGTATCCTGCCATATCTGTCTACGATGCACCCTGGATGTGTCTGGACAGAGAATACAATACATGAAGTACTTTAGTGTCATTTGTTCTGGATCATGTTAGCTTTCTGTCACATGACAGCTCAAATATTGGCATGTTACCCAAGTTCCATGTAAAAGACTTTTGTATACATTAAAATTACTCTCTTTCAGTGCACTGTTTCTTGTGGAGGAGGCATTCAGCGAAGAGCTACAAAGTGCTTGAATATAGAAACTAATGAAACTGAAGATGACAGTATGTGTGTGGATAAACCCAAGCCCACAGAGCATCAGAAGTGCAATCTTCAAGAATGCAGGAAAAGCACAGGTACAATAATACAGCTGCATCAGACAGTTTCCGAAAAGCTCTCAATTTGTGTTTAAATTCTGCAAAACAGTGGGAGCTGACTCAGTTTATCAGCTTGTTGTGAATACTACAGGCTCAGTAATTATAATTCAGCCTTACCTGCTACTGCTCAGCTGCACTGTTGGCAGAATCACATTGTCGTGTTCTCTAGCCCTACTGGCTTTGTGTTGCCATGATGAAGAATGCAGTTTTCTGAGCACGCATCCCTAATTTATGATGCCAAAACTAAATGAATAGGTCTGCTTGTATTGACCTGTTTTAGGTAACTCACAGGCTGCATTATGGGCTGTGGAAGAACACACTGTGTGTCCAAACAAATGCCATTTCTCAAGACAGATACCCCTATGGGATCTGCAAATTCTGGACTGGGAGCAAGCAAGCAAAGTGAGAGAGACACTGTAAGAAAAATCTGAGTGGCAGTGAAGCAAGATACCGTCTTGGCACTATGAATTCAGTGTCACACAGGGTGAGACTGTCTCCAGAATGAAGAGGTAGAGAGAAGCCTCTCTCCTTCAAGGGTTCAGGAGCCCAGTTGTGTAGATGGTGATAGCCCAGAAAAGAAGTGGCAGGGGAGGGAGGAAGCTTATGGAAGGGTATATTTATCTGTGGTCTGTGTTCTGCAGTATCTAACAGGTACCCTCAGGTAAGAACCGCAACAGCTCAGAGTTGTTCTGGAAGAGTCTTCAAAGGCCTTTTGGAGAAGGATCTTTCCTTCTTAGCAAGTCAGCAAGTAAAGGTCCAGTCTGGCAATGAGTTAAGAGGTTGAGTCCCAAGGGCAATTCAGAACTGGCATACACTTGAGAGTGTTGCATCCCTTCTACTGCTCAAAGATCTTTAGCACATGTTTTGCCTTCGGGTTGAATTGGTCTGCTTATCTCCTGTCCATCTCATGTTCAGGAAGACGGACTCAAATAATTACTACCTACACAGAGTAGTGATTTCTGTGAATAAAAGCCCAAGGGGCCAGTAAAACGTAATTCCCTTCTGGGTAGATCAGTGGTCTATGCAGCCCAATGTTGTGTCTCCAGCAATGGCATTAGAAGATGCTACTTAGGGAGAATATAGAAGCTTAGTACTTTCCTGTGATTATTTTCCATTATATTCCTCCAGCCTTCCCAGGTGACTTATTAGTGCTATTAAAGGCACCTTTTTTCATGCTTTTTGGTTGAAATTTACAGAACTTTTTCCATGAATATGTTGCATCCCTTTTTCAAATGCTCTCTGCTTCCCCCCATCCTGTGGCACCAAGTTCCAAAGCTTCACAGCCTCCTGTGAATATAAATGCTTTTATCTGTTTTAAACTACCTTTATATTAGTTTCATTGAGTTTCCCTAGTTCTGCTGTTGAGGAATCTGCTGAACAACAACCTTGCATTCCTGCTTTTGCAAACCTTGAGTCTCCCACCAGCTATCTCGTAGCTCAGGACCCCCATTTTGTAATACCTAACCAAATCTGACACATCTCAGTTTATTAAAGCTACCACAGAGCTAGCAGCACGATAATATAGATGGTAGCAGTCCCTGGCTTGTTCTAGTGCTGCAGAAACTGAAGTGTAGTCAAGCTGAACATGAAGATTCACATGCTTTGTCAGTGCTCTTCTGGCTGCCCTGCGTGGCTTTGCAGCACACTGCCAGCTCCCTGCGCTTGTCTTAAATGCACTGTTACAAGAATGTGAAAGTACCAGACTTGCAAATCTTTGTTGCTACACTTTCTGTGTCACTTCTGAAAAGTGGAAGCATTAAAGTGAAGAACTTAGATCAGCTATGTCTACTGCAAAAGTAAAGCTTCACTAAATGGTAATAAAAGAGTGCTGTATTTTCCAGGACAGAAGCTAATGAAAAGTTTAATAAGACCTCTTCACTTAGAAGCCCTAAAATTTCAGTGGGATCAAGCTGACCCATAATAAAGGAAGAGAAGGCCATCATAAATAAGAACCTTAATAGGCATGACTGTCTGGCAGAAAGCAGTTTAAAATTCCGGAAATACAGGTAATTTATCAGTAAAATACAGCTAATTCTTCACATCTTCTCTACCATAGGACTGCCCTGCAGCAAAGACCAGCTGTCAGTTCACTTCTGCCAGAGGCTGAAAGGCATCGGCAAGTGCTTGCTGCCATCCGTACAGACCCAGTGCTGCTTCACCTGTAGCCAGCCCCGAATTCGTAACAAAGCAAGATATTGGGATCAGCGAGGCCTCAAAGAACAGAATTACACTAAGTCTAGAAGAAAATCACCTCAAAACCAAGCAAACAACAACCAAGCTGCTCGGCACTAGCTGTTTTATCTAGGTGCTTTGAGTAGGGCTTCTTTTTACAGGTTTTACGTTTCTTCTTTTTCTTATGAACCATCCAACATAAATGAAAATCTGTGATCAGAACTGGGGAAACACATCCCTTAGGGTTATCAGTCCTAATTTACTGCTTCAAATTTTTGTCTGTAGTAGTCCAATATTTGTAATATAATTTGCAATGTACCAGCAGCTAGTATGTCTTACGCATGCATAGGGGATAGAAACAAGCTTGCGAGAATTTTTGTATTTTTTTTAATGAATGTTTTACTTGTTCTTTCTTCCATCTCTTTTCCGAAACCCACTTGAAACATGAGCACCACTAAGACTCAAGAGCATCGAGTGAAGGTGGCTCACAGGGCAGCTGAAACAGACCTGAGCTGTGGGACAGATCCCTCTATGTTCTCTCACTTCTCTAGTTTTAGGAATCAAAGTGAAGTGGCAGTGTTTCTCTAAATCATTTGCTAATTTCATAAATTTAAAAGCATAGTTTCATAATAACTGATTACAATATGCAGACCAAATTGAAACATCGGATTTTCAAATGAAAATGTCTTCATTTAGTACTTGACTGAACCTCTAAAGGATACCTCAACAATAGCCTGTCCTGGTCTGTTTTCTCCTGCTGCAAATGTCTTGCTCTAACCCAAAAACCACACCAAATCTGGAATATTAAATTCCCAAATAAGTTTAAAGCAACATTTCTTGGTACCATGAAAGCAAAGCTGCATGTACCACCTTCAGTGATAGAGCTATCATTTAATCCAGTATCTCCTAGCAGAGTGTAAGCCCACATCCACACTCTATCACCTCACTCACAGCAGACTTTTCTCCATGCAAATCCTTGATCACAATGAGGTGAGGGCACCTGGGATAGGAGCCTGAGACCCAGAGTATCTGCATAGCTCTGGGCCTTGGGCATTAGAACAGCACTAGCCAAACAGCATATCTGTTTTGCTATTGGAGAAAATGGCAGGGTAAACTTAGGGAGACCAGGCTGGACCCTTGGAAGAAAAACTGGGCATTTTCAAAAGAGCTGGATGGAGTCTGACATTTATATCCCTTTGAAATTCAGTAGGAGTTGGACACCTTGGTTCTTCATGCTCTTTTGAAAGTCTCAGATTTACTCCCTAGCTACCTCACAATTTGAGATTGTAATACAGGGAAATGTCACATTTTATGCAATGCGGAGTGGAGATGCATAGCCATGAATCCAAGTGTCACTATGGTTACAGAGCTAAGACTAGCCATAGCCCTCTTTCTAGACAGATCTTTCTGAAAGTTAATAGAATGTTTGGGTCTGGCTATAATGTATTAACCTAATGAAGGCCACAAGCCTAATTGTCCTTTTTCATAGGTTTGCGACCTTTGACTAAGGTCTCACTTCTTCACTTGAAGTCTCTGGGAGTTCAGGATATGCAGCATGGTAAGGTTAGATTCATTAACCTTGGTGATGGCAGTATAACCCCAGTTATAGGTGCTGATAAAACTTAAAACCCACTGTTAAAAATATGGTGCTAGTATAACAGATGTAGGGGATGACTTCCAATGGTGCATATGCATGCGTGTACATAGCATACATGCACATGGTCTTAAAATAATACGTGTCTGTGGTGTTGCTGGCCAATGCCAGACATAATGCCTGTTAGGTTTCATAGTGTGCTTATGTCCTTCTGAGGTCCTGAATGTCTACTGACCCTTTGAACAATAGAAATCTGGGCAATTCTTTTTTACTGGACACAGAAATATTGAATCATGTGGAGGTGTCCCATCTGATTCAGGAAGCATTCTCTCTCCTGTTCTCAGAGGTACCTGCAGCATTTTATCCGCAGAGGTCAGCAGAAGTGGGCCATGAGGTGTGTGAGCTAGTAAGAAAGGAGCTGACTGAGTGGATATAGTGCAGGTGGGAGCAAAAGCACTTGGAGGGGGTTGTCTCCTCCAGTGTTCATTATGGCTAGTGTGGAGTAAAACCATTTCTGGCTTCATTGTTTTCTTCAGGGAGCTGTGATATCTTATGAAATGGATAAAAGTGAATAAATTATATTATGGACATTAAACAAAATAATCTTTTTACCCAGGGAAGCACAGTCATCACTGTTGCTCAGCTTAAAAGTTTAGGGAAAATATTGCGACAACAGTTTTAAGAAAGCAGTGCCACTGCTGTACTTACATAGGTTCTTAGATTGCACTCATCAGCCTAATATCTCCTCTATGTTAACAATATGTGCAGTAATCTCTCCCATCAATTTGGCAAGATTCCTTACTTACGACATAACTCTTTTGAAGTAAAGGTGGGTTTATGATCCTAGCCCAGATGGTCACTATTCTCAAAACTGAATAGAGTATTAAGTGCAGAGATACCATTATATTATCATATTAGCCTGAGGGGTACATCAGCTTCAATGCGTTGCTCAGGAAAAAATGTGTACTTGGCACATTCACTGCTTGTTCTAACATTTCAAGCTTTAAAAAGCAAACTATGATGACATATTTGTTTCAAGCTTCAATAAATGGCATTGCTTATGTCTCATGTCTCTGGTATTTTATGTTTCCAGTGTAAGAAGATTCGTAAGATGGAATTCCAAGGAAAAAAAGCTTAGAAAGCATATTTTATATTCAAGGGGAATCCTCATCATTGAGGTATTTTGATGCTTGATATTCCAATGTAAAACAGATAATTAAAAAGTGTGAGGGAAAAAGTAGCAAAGTATGGTGCTAAATAAAAATATACCTTAGTAGGCTTAGTTATTTCCTGTCAAATAGATGACGACATCTCACCACTTCTAGTCCAAGCAGATGTGCTTTAGCAACTTGCAGCAGATATGCGCATGTCTGTTTTTTCTATTGTGGGTTGTATTTGTTTTCCTGAACAGTTGTACATAATATAATCATACCCGCTTCTCCCACTCCCCCCACCCCATCCCCTGGAATCTTTTCAATACTCAAGTTTTGCAAGTACTGTTGATGCCCAGAAACTTAATCACACTGACCCTGTTCCTTGTCACACAACCTAGGAGTGCAGGCATCACTCACTGTTAGACATATATGCTTGGGTAGACAGCACCACCAGTTTGCACTCAGGTACCAAACTCCACCCGTGCATCCATCCAGGAGTTCAGCCCCATAATACCCTAAGGAAGTTGCAGTAAGTTGCTCTTTCTTGCCTCACAAGTTGAGTGTGGATCTCCAGCCCGCAGGGGCAGCATCATGCACAGGTTCTGTAAGGGAGAGGAATGAACTGAATTGAGAAATTAGTTGGAGCTCCCTCCACTTTGCAAAGGCTCATTAGACCCTCGCTGGATGACCTGCTGCACAACACACAGCCTGACGAGCAGTTTCTCCGTCTCCTACACTGTGTGGTGTGGCTCACTGCCCTTCTTTGACCTGGCCCAGCATGCAGCACCTGCCAAAGGAACAGCCTTTTGCCTGCCTAGCATCCGCTCAAAACAAAATCAGCATGCAGGAAAAACATAGTGCTTGTGCCTTTAGTGATTCCATTTGAGTAGAAATAGAGTCCCTAAAGTGTGGGTGGGTTTGAGCTATCAGTTGTCCATTTTCCCCCATGACTTCTGTAGAAAAGCAGTTGTCAGTCACTGGCTGTAACAGTTCATGGAAATACATGAGGAGCACGTGATATTGCTTATGCTTAAGCAGACTTAAGTGTATGTAATGTAGATGTAGTTATCCAGGGATAGCTACAGGAAGAAGTCATTTACTACATATCATAATTAATCACTGACTGATTGTCTGCTAATTCTTATATATGCAACCTCCATCTATCCATCTACAAGTTGGTTTAGGGCACTTTGTGACCCAGGACACTGCTGAGGAAGATCTACATGTCACACAGAGTGATAGCAAACCCTACATTGCGTGTGCTTTAAACTGTCAGGTACCATCTCGCAGCTCACTGACAGGCATTTTGAGTGCCTTCCTTCTCTAAGCCTTTCTAAGGCTGCTGACTGCAAGGGTGAGTGTGGTTTGTGGCACCTTCTGACTGGAGCCCTGGTGTGAACCAGCTCTGGGTGAGCCACAGGCCAGGTGAGCATCCTCACTGCAGAACTGGACTTATTTCTTCAGCTAGATTTCACCAAGGGTCTGCCCTCGTGCTCTACAACCCTAGTGGGCTGGACAGGGGGTTGTGCATAGGCATGAGTCTCATTAGTACCTAAAGATGAAAGTATCTACTTTGTGGTATCAAGGCACCATTGGAACTAGATCTTTTAAGCCAGAGATTTCTAAGTCTGCAGGCTTCTTTGCCAGCAGGAGCACACTTGCCTCATGATGGATAAAGGGAGAGAGAAGTAGAGATTTGAGGAGTGCTGTTTTAGATAGAGGCGCTTAATGCAGCAGCACTGATAGATTAATTTTGTGGATACAGAAACACACTACACTGGAGACTTCAGAGAGAAAAACTTCAACCCTGTTGAAGTGGATATTCTAGATGTTCTTATTTTCAATGGGTTATCCGAGAACAGGACTTGGTGCCAAATGCCTCTCTCTTCATTGGACTGACTGATCTGTCTGTTCACAGAGACTCATCCTGCTACAGAATGGTGATTAATAAGAAACGTGGTTTATTGCTGCTGCCCAGCACTGCAGCCTCCACAGACCTGGTGCCTGCAGGTGGCAGAATATGGGGAGCTCACACAAGGAGATTGCTTATTTCTCTGACTGATTGATCCCAAACTCCTCCTTTCTCTTAATGAACAAACGCAGACATCTCCAGCACACCCACAGGAACAAAACCTGGGGTGTGTTAGCCAAGGAGTACAAGTCTCTCCTACAGACACAGCAGTGGCAGCAGTAAAAGCCAGGAGCCTGAGCAATAACTGCAGTACCTTCAGAGCAGCCAACCATCTTCTCTAAGATGAGGTGCCTGGCTTTTGGGAGGAATCTCTGATGAATATGTGAAAACCAGAAGCTGTTAAATAGCTAGGCTGCCATCAGCTGCCTACGGGAAAGATATGAATCAAAAAGAAAATTTATCAAGGTTCTTGAGGGCTTCTGCTAATTCAGTATTACCCTTATGAGTCCTTAGGTGTATGTTTTACTAAATCAAAGTTAAAGATTTGAAACAGAGGAAAATAGTTACTTGGAGGGATTAGGTGTTTTGGTGAGTCAGCCTTTTGCTGGACTTCTGGAGTTACCTCTGTCTCTCTCATGTTACAAGCAGATGGGATAGTAGTCAGCAGCTGTTCTCAGCTGGATTCAGTGTCTTGGGCTGGGGACTGAGACATAGCTTACCCCTTCTCCTTATATTGTCTGTGAAGGACGATACTTCTGGGGCTTATGAAGGCCAGTGAGTCAAAGAGGCCTGTCCCAAAGCCTGGTCTGTGAGAGGCTGCAGTCCGACTTCCCTCCAGATTTGGAAGTGAAGAGGTTGCATGTAGCTTCCTAACTAATGGGCCAAGACACTGAGCAAAGCAAACAGTGTAAGAGACAGCCCTTACTGTGCCATAAAGGCAGAAAAGAAACCCTGAATTTCTTCTTGTTAAGCATGAAGTCTCAATAAATGAAAGAAAAGTTGAATCCTGGATTTTAAAGCCTTAAGGATTGTCTTGGATTTGAGGAAATACTATCTGCTGGCAAAAGGAGAATGTGCTCTGTGCATAGAGGCTGGGGGAAAGCTGGGAGCAAGAAAAGGCTGCACATAGGGTCAAGCAAGTTCCTTGCAAACAAGGAGTCCCAGGCAGGGGAAGGTCACAGTACACGCGAGCATTTCAAGGCAGCACGTGGCTTTACGGCACCAGCAATCCCTGGGATGTGAACAGGCACCCCATGCTGCTCTCTCATCTGCGATCCTGTGTGCTGGGCTGCCCAGACAATGGGCACTCCTGCTCACTGCGGTGCTGGTGTTGGAGGGAATTCCCGCTGGGAATGCTGGTATGGTGGCAAAGGTGGCATTGAATGGAAACTGCCATAAGGAAAGCTCCAATGTGAGGGAAGCTGATTAGCCAACTTGCAGAGAAGGAATACTTCATTTTGAACCCATGAGGATGATCTGTGAACAGGAGAGCAGTGAATTTTGAAGCTACCCACACGCTTATTTACATAGATGGCAGGCATGGAGAAACTATGTTTGCTGTCTATTCTCCTGCATCTGTTATCTGTTTCATACAATAGCTGAACTTATGAAGCTCGAGACTAAATTACCTCTTATCCACTGTGTTCGCTTGGAAATATGTTGTTTGGTTGCTTGGCTCTGGAAGTAAAAATATATTGTTATTTTATAATATATGGGAGCCTGAATCAGACACATAACAAACACTGCTGGCTTATAAAATTACTTACTTTGCTGTAACGCCTATTATCTGAAAGCTAATTGAATGGCCCTTTGCTCCAGAGGAAAACTGCAAATTCTTTTCTATGTGTCTCTGTCCCTAATCCTAGTGTTCATGGGACACAGCCCTGGCCCTGGTAGTCAAAGCAAATCACTGAAATAATTGACACACTGAAAGACCAGTGAGATTCTGTCCCCAGTTAAAGAGGCTGTGCCAGGCCCTGCACCCAGCAGCCATGGACCTAGATGAAAAGAGACTGACTTTACTCCTCCTGGCCATCTGATGAGATGTTGAACTCAGCTGGTCTAAGCTTCAAAGCCATGCAAAATTAAAGTTGCATCTGAGCATCATGAGCATCCTCAGGCTCCAGCAAGAAGCAGGAGTTTGCTTACAGATGTCCCCCTGGTTAGCAAGGGCTCCCTGCATGTGACCTTGAGGCTGACAGTTCCCTGTTGCTCCCAGGTCACTTCATTTCTAATCAGGCCTGCCTTCAAACTGTGTGTTTGGGCAAGGGGATGTCGCAACAGCCAGACCCTGCTGGGGTTAATGGGAGCAGAAACGGGTCTTGGTAATTCTTGTAGTAACATGTTTGGCTAACGTGATTTTGGCTGAAGCTTCCTGCTGGTTCCTGCTCCTCTCCCACAAGGGATGCATGGCCTGATTGACAAGGGTATCCTGCTTTATATGGGGAGCCTGCTGGCAGCAGGCAGCGCTGCGCAAACCCCATGCAAAGATGCTGGGGCTTTCAGTCTGCTGTGACAGACCAAAAACATTGACATTTTGGGAAATGTGTCTTTCAATCCTTGTTGGATTCACAGTATCCAAAAGAGTGGTGAGGTGGAGAACACAAAAACATTCTCTGCCAAGCTCAACAAATGGTTTGAGAAACCTGTGTCACTGGGTTCACTGGCTGCTGTGGGTATGAACATGTGAGGAGTCAGAAAGTGTTCACTAATTTAAAGGAAGCTTTGTCCAGGGAGCTTTTATCCTGCTGCTGTGACTGCCACGGCCACGACCCTTATCGGATCTGAAACTGCAGAAAGGTAATCAAGACTGGACTTGAAATTTTCTATCTGCTACAGCTACATTTGCCCGAGGTGCAGAATGGGTTTGTCTGTGTAAACATGAACATTTTGTTAAGCAGCAATGGGAACAAACTATGGTGGAAAATTTAGTTGCTTAAAAGTGGAGTACTGGAGTGTTTTAAACCTTTTGCGCTTTAAGTCAGGTTCTGGGAGAAATCATGAATGATGTCAAAAGTGATAATTTTGATGTTTCTGAAATGAAATGTTTCCGCTGAGGAATGTAGGTGGGTGCTGTTCACAGGACAGAAACTGTAATGGGTGGCTTCACCCATCAGCTGCTTCTTGCTTGGAGTTTGCATTTAGATCTCCAGAGGTCCCTTCCAACCCTAACCATTCTGTGATTCTGCAATCAGGTTCATAGCTGCAGCTTTGTGTGAGCACGTAAGTGCAGGTTCGTGCAGGATGCCCAGATGGTTCATTTCCAGTCTTTCCTCCTTAGTTCTCTACTGTGTAGTGGTAATCATGGCAGCAGAGACAGTATAATGTGATATTTAGGGCTGTAAGCTGAGAGCAAGGAACAGTCCGCTCCTCAGCACACTGGGAAACATCTCAGTTTCATCTTGACCATAGATTTTTTTCCTTTCCTTTCCTTTTATTTTCTTTTTCTTTGTTTTTTTTTTTTGGTAGTAAATAATCACTCAACTGAGTAAGAAACAGTGACTCAGAAAGCTATTTATTTTCTGGTGGCCAGACATATTGTGCTGGTTTTATACAGGAAATCTGCTGAGCACGAAGCTGAAAGTGGCTGGCTTCAGCAGGTGTGTTTTACTAGCTGACAGCCAAGGCAAGCTGATGCTGAACTGGCCCAGTGAGCAATCACCAAAAGTCCCCAAACAGATTTATAGGGTATGTCTGACTGACTCCCATTGTTTCTGCACACACAGGACTGTCACGTGCTTGAGCCTGGAGACCTTTTATAGGGGAAACAATAAAATAAATCTCTAAGGAAAGAACATTGTGTATCCTCTGCAATAGCCCGTGCCACATCTCCCTCTCCAATGGGATTTACCTGCTGAGATGAAAATATGCTGTATATGGAGCGCAAAACCTACTGTACACAAGCAGTTGGTTTCTTTCTCCTTTCATCATTTCATCATCTTTCATTTACATTCAGTGAATTACTGTAAATGTTTAGCCCTAGATTAGTGAATTAAGGTTGCTAGTAAGAGGACTGCTGCATCCTTAACAGTACTTGTTCTGATCAAAGGGAAAGTATGATGTTCTTAATTTGAGCTATGCAAAGGTTGTATCCCAGGCGTCTTCTTGTTTGATCATCACTTGGGCAGCTATGGGGACTGAAACTCCTGATTAACTTGATGTTTCAGTACTGTTCAGGATTTTTGCCTTTTGCTAGCTGAATTTTTCGTACCTTCTACTTCCAGCCTCAGGACTGTGTTCTTTCTTTCAGTGCCAGGAATAGGTACAGCCTCTGTCAGAGATATGTTCCATGGAGAGGTGCTTACAAATTTTGGTCAAATCACTACTCTGGCTTCCCTTAAAATAAATAAATACACTGACTTTCTTCAGTTATTCCAAGGCATATTTCATGGACTTCAGTGTTTTCTGTTATGTTTTTAAACCTTAAGAATTTAACTATGAAGTGCAGACACATAAACTTGCTAGAGTATTGCAAACCTGGCCTTGTCACTGCATACAGCATTGGTATTCTGTTACTTTTTCAAGTTCAAATTTTACTCATTTCAGCTCTAGTGTTAGGTTATAAACATAAACTCAGTCAGCAGTTTGCCATTACTATGCTGCTATTTTCCAGTGTCATGAAGCTCAGCATACAGCCCCTGTCCTATATGTGACCTTTCATCTTTTCTATTAGTTTTCCTTCCTTTATGAAAGCAAATCTTTAAATTCCACTGACTTTAGCAAGTGACCCAGTTCACCCTCCCTAACCAATCTCCCTCATTTACTGTCATCTCACAAATTTTTGTGTCTTCTGCAAGTAGTCTCTGTTTTCTTCCAGATCACCAATAAGGATGTTTAATGGAAGGAATATTTCTACAGGAATGAAAGTGTTCTGTTGATGTTTCCCATGTATATTGCTTTTGTGATGAATTTTGAATGTGCATGTGTTTAACACAGTGGTAGAAGTAGGAGACATCTTTGGGTCAGCTGGCCAGTTGCCATCTCAAGTATCCCAAATAGGAAGAAAGAAAAATAAGAGACTTGTAGAGGAGATGTATTGCGTGATGCTTCTCTGTTGCCTTTTGACACTTCTAGTTATGCATTAGAAATCATAGGAATTTTGAAAACTTAAACAGCTGCTATTGCAAACAGCTGCAGACCAGTGCATGGGAACAGAGAGCCTCTGGGAATTTGTTAGAGCAAACAAATCTGGCTTCTTTTCACACTAAAGGCTCATGTGCTGACTGTAAATCTTGGACTTACAGATGTTCCTAGAGCACCCCTGAAGCTGTCTGCCAGGAACTTGAAGGCCCAGTGTTTACAGCAGGATGAACCCTGGTTATGAAAGTACCTGAACGTTATAGAGTGAGGATGGTACTAATGTGTCCCCAGAGGTTACACACCTAGTTTCTGTAAACTGTGCACTAAGACACAGCAGTAAAAAACCTATCACTTCTGATATGTGTCAGCAGGAACAGGGACCACCAGGGAGCTGTGTTTGCCTGCAGGTTTTCTGGATCCAGGCAGGAGCACTGTCTCCTTGCAGAGTGCTGATCAGCCTTTCAGCGCATCTGAGGAGGATATGATGTGGGGGATCCTTATTTTGGAAGTCCTCCTGAGCCTGTACTTATATGTGCCTGAAGATGTGATCAGCAGGGGAACCTGTGATGACAGATGCTGTGCTCCAGGCTCGTATTGGGAAAGGTGCATCCCAACTCCAGGCTGCTGCCTTGGTGTACACAGGTGTTAATCCAGAGCCTTTCTGCTCTTTTCCCAGGGCCATCAGTTGGCAATGGCTCCTACAGAGTAAAATCAAATTAAGGAAGGAAGGCTGGCAAGGGAGCCAGCTGTCCTTATCACTGCCTTAATTGAGCAAATAATCCTAAAGATCTCTACAGCTCAAGCCAGGAACAGAGCTGCCTTTGATCTAGGGAGACTAGTCTAGCTCAGCAAAAGCTTACAAAACAAAGTACATTGTTTTGTAAGCATATCCAGCTACTGCTAGTTTGGAGGGGAACAAAGAGGGCAACGTGGAGTGCCACGAAATTTGTGAGAGGAGGTGGGTGACAGTGACCTTGTTAAAAACTAGGTGCTCTTTGGATCTGCTTGCCTGTGTGGTCCCGAGCTGTGACCCCCTCCAGATGGATCTCAAAAATGCAGTCATAGGGTTGTGGTCAGGCAACTTCAAAGCAGTAGTAGTTCTTGATGACTGATAAAATGAAGTCAAAATGTGTGCCATTTTCATAAGAGAAGAAATTTCGTTTTCTCAGTGAAGGACTTGCCACTGTCCCCTTGTGCCACGACTGCGTAAGCTTGTGAACAAGGAATAATTTGCCTCTGAATTGGCAGTTTGGGAATGCTTATCTTTGATGATCTGAGCTCATTCTCAGTTTAGCTATTTTATGACTGAAGATGCCACTATATGAAATAATAGCAGATATTATTTCAAATGTCAGTGTTTTCTAGCTTGTAAAATAACATCTGGACTCTGAAGCTCTAGACTGTTCAAGACTGGAACTGGTCAGGAGTTTTTTAATGGATAAAAAGAGACTTTGCTGAAGATATTCTGTTCAACTGTGGGAAACTCAGAATTCATTATTTAAAATGACATATTTTAGAATAAATTATATTTTATTAGACAAAGGTGGTTTGGTTCATGGTTTGTTTTTGATGTTGGTTGGTTGCTTTTTTGCCCAAGGAAAATAAGATTAGTATTGCCATAGCTAACATTTTTCTTTCAAGCTTAAGCCTTGAGAAAGTTGAAGTTCTTAGTGGAAAGCCAAGAAGCAATCAAAACCTTGACCTGTGTCTATTTGTTTGACCCTGTGTGCAGTCCTAGCAACTACTGAGAAATAATACTTAACATGTTACTGAAATGATGGTGTTAGCTCTGATGTCCTGTCTAATTTCCTTTCTGTGCCTACATTTCCTCTCCATAAAGATTGTAGGAATACTCTATGGTAACTGATGAGCTGTACTATCATTCATTATTGTTGTTCACTGTTAAATAACCTCTCTATGCTATATGTTCTATGGCACTGGATGTTACTGATTAACATATGCAACTCCAAATCATGATTCACATGAAATTGATATCTCTGAGAAATAAGAAGAATCCTAAAATGATGTGTCGAACATGATTTCTACCTCAAATACCAAGTCATGCAATTTTGAAGAGGCAGCTAAATAAAACTGAACAGCAATTCATAAGAATTTCATCATCAGAAACTTGCCTTTTACCCATTTTTAAATGAGAAACAAAAACCTAATAATTATAATGTATTTTTTTTTCCTGAAATTCAATCCATTTTCACAAAAAACACTTTGCAAAACTTTGGATAATTTTGCATGAAGCTTCAGGTGTTCAGCTAAGTATCTCTCGGAAGAAATGTGCATGAATGTATGTTCCCAGTTTGAAAACTCTTCTGATAACAGTGCAGGGTTTTTTTTCTGAGAAATGTCTGTGTGTGCATCCTTTTACAATATCCTTTTCAGTGTCCAGCTCAACTCTCCTACCCACCTGCTGCTGATCTTTTACATATTTCCAACACATCTGAAGCAATGTGTGTGATTTGTCCCTAAGAGACTTTCTTCATCATCTTTGTGACCCTTCGCTGGACTTCCTCCCTGTCTCTTCTACTGGGGAGCCCGCCACTGGACCCTGCACTCCAGATGTGTCTCACCAGGCTGAGCAGAGGGCAAGGATCAGTTCCCTTGATCTGTTGGCAATGCTCCGCCTAATGCAGCCCAGGATACTGTTGATTGCCTTTGCTGCAGGGGCATGTTAGAATCATAGAGTGTTTTGGGTTGGAACACACCGTCAAAGCTCATCTAGTCCAAGCCCCCTGCCATGAGCAGGGACATCTTCAACTAGATCAGGTTGCTCAGAGCTCCATCCAGCCTGGCCTGGAATGTCTCCAAGAATGGGGCATCGACCACCTCTCTGGGCAACCTACACTAGTGTTTCACCACCATCACTGTATTTCTTCCTCAAGTCTAGCCTGAATCTCCCCTCTTGTAGTTTAAAACCATTACCCCTTGTCCTGTCACAACAAGCCCTTCTAAGAGGTCTGTCCCCATCTTTCGTGTAGGCCCCTTTTAAGTGCTGAAAGGCCACAATAAGGTTTCCCTAGAGCCTTCTCCAGGCTGAACAACCCCAACTCTCCCAGCCTGTCCTCACAGCAGAGCTGTTCCAGCCTCTGATCATTTCTGTGGCTCCTCTGGCCCCTCTCCAACAGGTCCATGTCTTTCCTGTGCTGAGCGCTCCAGAGCTGGACTCAGGACTCCAGGTGGGGTCTCACCAGAGCGGAGCAGAGGGGCAGAATCACCTCCCTCGACCTGCTGGACACGCTGCTTTTGGTGCAGCCCAAGATAAGATTGGCCTTCTGGGCTGCAAATGCACAGTGCCGGCTCATGTTCCAGTTTTCATCCACCAGTATCTCCAAGTCCTTCTCCATGGGGCTGCTCTCCATCCCTATATTGATACTGGAGATACTGGAGATCACCCCAAATCAGGTGCAGGACCTTGCACTTGGCCTTGATGAACCTCATGAGATTCACATGGGCCCACTTCTCAAGTACTGGCCCCTTTATCAACCTCAGGGTACCCCACTGGTCTCCAGCTGGACTTTGTGCTGCTGACCACAACCCTTTAAGCCCAGCAGTTCAGCAACTTTTCAGTCCAGCTCACAGCCACTTATCTAGTCCATACTTGATCAATTTGTCAATAAGGATGTTACAGAAGACAGTGGCAAAAGCCTTACTATTTCTGAGATGGACAGCAGGTAGGTGAAATCAAAACCCTGATCTGCTTGACTGAGAGTAGCCCAGCAGACTTTGCCTGGGGCAGTTAAAGATCTGCCCACAACAATCTCTCTGTGGACTGTGCCCACAGTCGCAACCTGGAGCAAAAGGGCTGTCAGAAGCAACTACAGACTAGAAACATGTTCATCAAGCTCAGCCGTTTACAGAGTGTAGGTAACTGAAGCAAATGATGTCTTGTCTGTCTTGAGGAAATTCGATCCTCGATCTTCTCACTCCACATTTACGAAAGGATAACTGAGAGCCAAATGTTGTTTGCAGCAGAGATGGAGAAAAGAAAGCCACCCTGTCTTGCACTGAGTTGCATTTGAGGATGAAAACTATCAGGCTGCAGTTCTCTAGTGAGATTTGTTTTCATGAAATCCTAACGTGTTGCCATTATAGGAGGTAATCCTTGCAGAAGGTTGTGGTGCTGCCCTTGCTGCCCAGTGCCTTTCCTCCATCAGCTGTTGGTGTTTCTTGAGCAGCAATGGGTCTTGTCAAGTATAAATGCCTATTTTATGATGGTACAGAAATCCAACAATATTAAAGAGCTGTGGAGAGAAAAATGTCTGCACCTCCACCATGCAGGCTGAAAACTGTTTGAGGGAGGGTAGAATTAACTTGCTAGCTATTAGGCTTTCGATGGTTTTGTCTATTTAAGTGGATAATATAGATCTTCCTGCACACTCTGGAGCTGTCTAGCAGCATCTTCATTGCTCACTCAACTTTTGAAACTGTTCTTCTAGAACAGAACAGAAGAGAGAAAAGGAGTTGCTGATAAATAACTGGGGAGAGAGATCAAGCCTTTGTGGGTAGCTTAGAGAGAACTTTCAGCCACCAAAGCTGGTGTCTAAACACTGCACAGGGTTATCTACAGTAATAACCTCAAGCCAGACTGCAAAAACTCAGCAGACGTTCACCTCCCACTAGATTTAAACTTGAGCATGATGTGTGATGAAGACAGCCTGCTTGGTGGGTGTACAAGGTCTGAAGGCCCTGCTGACGAACTATGGGGCAGAAGTAAACAGTGAGTTAGGGTTTTTTTGTCTGTTTTGTTTTGTTTTTCCAGACTTCATTATTCATAATAGTTTACGAAGACTGTTGTCTTCTGAAGAACTGCAGACCTTCTGTAGATAATAACCATCTCTGGTGATATTTTGAGCACTGAATCAATAATGGGCCTGAAACACCATAAGCCAAGGTAGACCAGAGAAGGACTTGATTCTTTGATTTTTCCATTTGCAGCTTTTGAAGCAGTACCTCTCTGAGCTCCCAGGGCTCTTCTTGCCACCCATGCAGCACAATCTTTGCAAGGCTGTTCTTTCCTGCAGACCCTCAGACAGAGGCAGTACAGTCCAGAGGAACAGGTCCTGCAGAGCTCTACAGTGGGTGACACAGATGGGATTGGGTGTCAAATGCCTGGTCACTTAGTGTCTCTTGGTCCAGAAGAGGCACAGGCCCGATCCTGCTAACACCACCCCTCCACAGGGCCGCAGTGCTTTGCCGAATTGGTCCTCAGAGGGGTATCCTGGAGAGGGTCCAGAGGAGGCCACCAAGATGATCAGAGGGCTGTAACAGCTCTGCTGTGAGGACAGGCTGAGAGAGTTGGGGTTGTTCAGCCTGGACAAGGGAGGGTTCCAGGGAGATTTTCTTGCAGCCTTTCAGTAACTAAAGGAGCCTATAAGAAAGATTGAGACAGACTCTTTAGGAGGGCCTGTTACAACAGGAGGAGTAATGGTTTTAAACTAAAGGAAGAGAGATTCAGATTGGATATGAGGAAGAATTTTTTTACAGTGAGGGTGGTGAAACACTGGCCCAGGTTGCCTAGAGAGGTGGTCGATGCCCCATCCCTGGAGACATTCAAGGCCAGGCTGGATGGGGCTTTGAGCAACCTGATCTGCTTGAACATGTTCCTGCTCATGGCAGTGGGATCGGACTACGTGAGCTTTGAAGGTGTCTTCCAACCCAAACTATTCTATGATCTATGGTCCTGTTTGACCAACCTGATCTCCTTCTACAATAAGGTGACCCACCTAGTAGATCAGGATAAGGCTGCGGTCGTTGTGTACTTAAACTTCAGTAAGGCCGTTGACACTGTATGGCACAGCATTCTCCAGGAAAAGCTGTCAGCTCATGACCTGGATGGATGTACTCTTCGTTAGATGATAGAGAACTGTCTGGATGGTTGGGCCCCAAGAGTTGGGGTGAATGGAGTCAAATCCAGTTGGCAGCTGGTCACAAGTGGTGTTCCCTGGGGCTCAGTACTGAGGCCAGTTCTGTTTAATCTCTTTATCAATGATCTGGACGAAGGGATTGAGTGCACCCTCAATAAGTTTACATATGACAACAAATTGGGTGGGAATGTTGTTCTGCTGGAGGGTAGGAAGGCTCTACAGGGGGATCTGGACCAGCTGGATAAATGGACTGTGGCCAGTTGTATGAGGTTCAACAAGGCCAAGTGCCAGGTCCTGCACTTGGGCCACAACAACCCCAGGCAGCGCTACAGACTTGGGCAACAGTGGCTGGAAAGCTGCCTGGTGGAAAAGGATCTGGAGGTGTTGATTGACAGCAGCTGAACATGAGCCAGCAGTGTGCCCAGGTGGCCAAAAAGGCCAACAGCATCCTGGCTTGTATCAGGAATAGTGTGGCCAGCAGGACAAGTGATCATGCCACTGTACTCAGCACTGGTGAAGCTCCACCTCGAATCCTGTGTTCTGTTTTGGGCCCCTCACTACAGGAAAGACATTGAGGTGCTGGACAGAATTCAGAGAAGGGCAACGAAGCTGGTGAGGGGTCTGGAGCACAAGTCTGATGAGGAGCAGCTGAGGGAACTGGGGCTGTTCACCCTGGAGAAAAGGAGGCTGAGGGGAGACCTTATCACTGTCTACAGCTACCTGAAAGCATGGAGGGTGTTGGTCTCTTCTCCCAAGTAGTAAGTGATAGTACATCATAGAATAATAGAATAATAGAATCATAGAATCATTGCAGTTGGAAGAGACTCTCAGGATCATCGAATCCAACGATAACCTGACCTAACCTAACTCCATCACTAAACCAGATCTTTAAGAACCTCATCTAAACACCTTTTAAACACCCCCAGGGATGGTGACTCCACCACTTCCCTGGGCAGCCTGTTCCAATGCCTGACAACCCTTTCCAAGAATAATTTTTTCCTAATATTCAATTTAAACCTTCCCTGGTGCAACTTGAGGCTATTTCTTCTCATCCTATCACTTGTTACTTGGGAGAAGAGACCAACACTCTCCATGCTACAACCTCCTGTCAGGTAGTTGTAGAGAGCAATAAGGTCCCCCCTTTTTACAGCTTTTTACAACTGTGGTTTAAACAGCAGAGAAGCTCCATCCTTTTCAAGATAAAAAAGTTTTGACCACATCTCTCTTTCTATGGCTGATCGCTTGGTTCACTCATTGCTCTGAGGTGAAAGGCTGCGTCAGTGAGCACTGGCAGCTGGTAAAAGTCAGTGGTGTAGGAGACAACCACCCCCTCTTTCCGTGCCCCTTTACAGTGGTGCAGGCAAGCTGCTCATGAACGTATGCAGACATGTTTGGTCTCTCATTCTTCTAACAAATGCAATCTAATTAAAAATGCTACTTCGCAAAGCCAACAGAAGAAGCAGTACAGTGTGGGTGGCAGAGCCCAGGTTTACAAGCCTGCAGGTCCGATTCTTCCAGGGGTTTGCAGGCTGACAGTGGGTAAGTCACGACAATGCTTTGCACTCCTGGTGCCCCCTGTAATTAAATCGCCGGCTCCTCAGAGCAGTGGCTGCCTGTGTACAGCTTTGAACAATGAGGTTTTGATCTTGTTTGAGGTCCCTTGGCACAGCATTAATACTATTACATTAATCATATTATATGATTTACTGCCACATCACCAGGACAGTTTCTAAGAAGAATGAGTCTGTGAAGGGACAGACCTGAGGATGGAAAGTTTAAAACTTTTGATCTGGATTTCTGTTATAATTTTGAACTTAGCATTTATTCCTTCCACTGCTATAAAACCCTGCCTCGCACAGATTAGCCATCAGTGAACTAGGATTTATAGAAATTCTCTTTAGATTGCTCCATTTGTTGTTATAGTCATTTATTTTGTCTCTGGCTGTGACACAGATAACCCATCTAAGCTTATGTTATCATGTTCAAAAAGAGGCCACATAACAAAGACAATATAAACTACTGTTTATAAGCAAATGGTATTCTCCGAGGGGCTTGAAGCTGAGAATGAAGGGGCTGCCCAGCTGTGGCAGGGAAGGGAAAGGAGCTGCAGAAAGGACCCACTTGGCAGCTCTTGGCACATACAAGAACAAAGATTTCAATGTTCCTATTTTGGGTTGACACATGCAGCTGAACTTCAAATGGTCATTTCTTTTGTTGTCTAAACCAGCATCTGTGCTAGGAGAGTGGGAACAGCAAATACCCACCACCCAACGAGCCCTCACAGACACCTGTGCTTCCCTGGCACATCTAACACAGCAAGCCCAGAATATTTGTCTGAACAAGAGTGATTGGTTAGCTGCGGATGTACAGTAATTAAACTACACTCAGCACACTGGCTGACGTACTGTTCCGTAAGTCTCTACGAGGTGTGCAGGTTGGCATATTCCTCATCACAGCCCAGCATGAGCCCTCTGCTCAGAGTGTGGCTGGGCACGGTCAGGAGCAGCAGCTCTAGGTGGGAAGCGTGGACACGGCACCTTCAGTTGGGGAGGGAAAAGGAGTTTTGGCCTTGGAGCCAGACAACAATTCTTGACATATTTTATTTAGTGGCATAGGTGAGACAGTTGTGGAGGAGGTTCTCCAGTAGCCAGGGACTCCAGGTGAAGGCTGAAAGGGAAAATTGCAGCTGGGCTGGTTTTCAGAAGTTGCTCAGTAGACTCTGGGTTGGGGTATTGCAAAAGCCTCCCAGGCCACCCTCACATGGGTGTCGGTCATTTCAGGTGTAATTGCCGCAGCTGTTTGACAAAGCCCATTTGTGGAAGTGAAAGTGAAGAGGGAAGCAAGCCATGCAAATAAATGGTTTCTGAGAGCTTGTCCTTGCTTCGTGTGTGGGCTCCTTACCTTGTGCTGACAGCAAAATGGCACATGAATGTGAACAGAAAGGTGACAGGTCTCCTTCCCCATTCAGGTCTGAGCCTAAAAGCACTCCCTCATTTGCTGTACCCTGCTGTTTCCCCAGTTCCTTGTCATTCTCTCACATAATTCTGACTGATACTGCATTATTATGACATGATATATATCATGATATGACACGATACTGCATGATTGCCTCTTGTTTGCTGTTCTGGAAAACAAAGCTAAGATGTGGTTTGTTGCAGTTTTCCAACAGTGGCAGTGCTTTATTCTGGTTACAGTAGAGTGGGGTGTGGAATAAGAATGCTGTCAGTGTTCTGACCTTCCACCAGCTTTTTCATTTACTGTGACGAGAGTAGTGCTCCTCATGAGCCAATACATACTGGTAGCTCTCTCCATCTTAAGTTTTAAAAGGTGGTGCAAGGCACTGTTTCTAAGTAATGCAATACTTGCTTTTCTTTGTTGACATGCAAAGAAAATGGCACTATTTGGTGTGTCTTAATGTGCAGACTGATGTCTCTAACTATAGCTTCTGCTTTCTTCTATTCATTTGGAAGCACTGCTGGACAAAGAGTGACAGCTTGCCATTATCTCCCTGCACTATCTCCCATACATAGGGATGACTGAAATGACTTTATCAGTGGTTTATGATACTTGTTCTGATGAGTTTGTTAATTGGAAGATAACAGATTATCCTGTGAACAAAGTGCTGCTTTGCAAAGTATTCTTCTGTTAAGAACACAAAACCATACACCACATCATTGCACTTGATGCCCCACCAGCTCCACATCGAGCATCTTGAAAATGCAGGAGTTAATTTCTGGGAATTCAAGCTTCATTAACCTAGAAATAGTCAAGAAAGATCCTAACTTTATATGCTGGTGGTAAGAAGTGAGTAGCTCCTCCCTATAAAGTACAAATGCGTTTGAAACCCCCAGTATGAGTCCCAGATCTACTAGGCAGCACAGCCAGGCCTTGCTTTCTTAATTTCCTGACTCCCTTCTCTTGTGTCTTTTTCTCTACAGGAGAGACCCCAGCCTCACAACATGCTCTTCTTTGAGTGCTTGGGATTTGACTTTGGATCCCCTCAGACAAAGGAGGGAATCAAATGGGGGATTCAATGTGTGGGAGAGGGACTCAGTGCATGGCAAGTGGGGAGTTTTAAGATAAGACATCACCTCTAATGCTTAGGAACTTCAGGGCCACACAGCAGCTGCTTGCAGAATCAGCTATGGATTGAGACTGAGCTCTAGTTTCCACAGGAGTCCCACTCTAGATGCTGGGATCTTTCTCGGATTCAGTTGCAAGAGTTGAGTTTTTTTAAACAGCTCATTTTGTCAGCTCTCCAGATTGAATGCTGGATTCCTCTCACAGTTCATACATTAAATCTGAAAGAATTGTCGAGCTTTAGTTGAGGGAGCTGAACCCCAAACAAATAAACAAACCAACACCCCCCACCAAACAGCTATTAGTCTCTTTAAAAGAAAATGTACTAAGATGTTCTTTGTTCCTCCTTAAGTCTAATTTCTCTACCTGCAAATGCAGAATGATACAAGTTCATACATCATACATTGAAATGGAGATCTGTTGTTTGATGGTTACTCTTAGATCTTGAAAATCTTATTCTATTGGAAAAATTCTTACACTGAAAAAAAAAAAAAAAAAGGCAAAACAAACTTGTTGTTGGAAAATAAAACCCAAACTTTCTGAAATTGTTTTTATTTCCACCCTGTGAACAATCTCAGAAAAATCCCTGGCAATAGAAAATACAAATTGCTCAGCCTCCTGATGTTGAGGAATGTAGGGATAGCTGCCTTTCAGTGTGAGAAAGTGGAATCTTGGTAGTAAAACAGATGTACAACCTGTCCAGAGATAATCTGCTCAAAAACTTACAGTGGTTTAAAAATCCTAAGGAAACCTTACTCCTAAAGAAAGTCTCTACTTGATCCCTTTGTCCTATTAGTATAATCTGACAGTATTTGGACTCCACCTGATGCTCCTGATGACACCATATGTCTTGATGTAGAGGCCAAAACTCAGAATACAGATGTATAATTTGATTTCCCATAGCTAAGTGGAGTATTTATGAATAAATGTCATTGCATGGTTATTAAATCTCAGTTAGCAATAGCTTCTTGGAAAGGTATGCTTAGTAATTCATCACATTTTGACATTTCAGTGGCTGCATCAATAAAAGGTGCCTTTCTAGATCTGTAACTAGGAAGTCCTTTGTTCAGTTCATTCGAAGTTGTTCCATTGTGCAGCCCAACATCCTTGCAGATTCACAGGGGTAAAGATTTCACATCCTCATGGGCCTTTATACCATTAAATAGAAATACAGATAAATTTTCCTTTTTTCGCTTAAGTGCTGTAGACAGGTTACAGTTTGTCCCCAAAGTGTCAAATTGAGAAATCACATATTAAATATGATTAGTGTCATTGTGCATTTAAGCTCTTGTAGAAATTAAACTTGTGCTGATCTTGCCATACACATTCAATGTAAAAAGGTTAGTTTTGAGTATTCCCAAAACTAAGAGTCATGTTTCAGGAATGTGACAAATCAATAAATGTCTGTTTTATAAGCCTGCTGCTTCTTGTGATGGATAGCAAAAGGTGCTTTAAGTGTCAGCCCCAAACTGGCATGCAGTGAACGTACTGTCTTCTAATCTGGTCAGATAAAAACTCCAAGGAGCTTAATTGTACTTTGCATCTGGATGTTGGCAAGGAACATGCTGCACGTCTTTGTTAATGCTTTTGTGCCGAATCTCTGCTCCCCCTTGCCAAGCGCTGCCTGTTGCCATTTCGTCTTCTTTTCCTGAGGATCCCAGAGAGACAATTCTAAAGACTTTGGGTAAGACAAGGCTGTGTCATGATGGAGTCAGCTGTTGTGCCTCCATTTTAGTCATCCCTGCTACCTTATCTTTTAATACACATAGATATATACAGTTGTCTTGTGGAAGCCTTGTCACGTTTAATTGGCTTTTTTTTTTCTTTTTTTTTCCCTTTTTTTTCCTGGACACTGAACAGAGTTTTTGACTGGTGCTTCTCTCTCCTCCCCCCAGTTTTCACATCTCGGAATAGTTTCCTGTGTGCGAAAGAGCTTTGTGATCCAGTGGAAGGATATTGTTTTGTGAGGAATACATATCTTATGTATTGAAACTAATTGTGTAGTCCAGATGATTTACCTTTAATGTCTGAGAACTACACTACAAAATGTCCCGGTTGCTTCATTTTATCTTTGTAGTCATTTATCACAAGTTGTTCATGCGTGCCTTGCTCCAGAGGCTCTCTGATGTGAAAACACTTAACTTGGATACAAGTCCAAAAGTAGCTCTTTGTGTAGGAGCATACTCAATGGCAGTGGCTAACACGGCATCAACTGCAACCAGACAACGGTGAAAGAATATTTCTGTCCAAGGCAGATGAAAACACTAGTGTGTAGAAAGGCTGAGTGGTTTGGGAAATAGTCTTTAAGCACCAGGCAGTATGTGCTCTCTTTTATCTAATAAGCACAGCCTCTAGCAATACTTACTTTCCAAAGCATCAGTTTACCATTATCATATTTGAGGACCAATTGCTTAGATCTTTGCCAAAATTGACTGTGCAATTATGAAGTAGTGGAGAACACTAAGGCAATTATGAAATTACACAGGGCATGAGATGAAGGCCTGAAATGAGTTTTCAAAGACCCCTTATTTTTGGCCTGCTCTAACAAGGGAAAAGTCAGCCTTGGCAAACTGATTTTCTTCTACTGAAGAGCTTGTGTGGACTGTATTTGAATGCAATGGAAAAAAATGTAGTGAGGGCAAAACTGACTGCGTAAAGATGACGACCAATTAAGAATTTATATTGTAGGTGGGTTCTCCCTAAAGGTGATGCTTCACTGTTCTTGGATGAGTTGACATTGCATTCCTGAATCTGAATTGGAACTGCATGAGATTGTCCAAGTGGTGTAACTGAAGAAGAAGCATCAGTCACAATGAGAATTTCATCCCAAGAAGTCTTAGTGGAATTACCCTTGGTTGTGGCAGTGCCCAAATGGCTCTGGGCCAGGGGAAACTCTTTCAGGGGAGTTTGTAGAACTGAGGAGTTTCACAGAAAACTGAGGCCTGGCACTGTAATCCGTTCAAGTACAGAAATTCCTGCCAGACTTTACCTGTATATACTTGGATGATGTATGAAGTTAGCTATCTTCCTTCCCTGTCATCCTGTGTGCCTTTCAGTGACTTCCTTCAAAAATCTGCTTTAAGGTATGAGCAAACAAAAGTTGCTGTGACACAAAGCAGAGCTGGAGCTGCACCTTATCAGCTACTCCAGAGGAAATGCCCATGGCACAGAGGAGCCTGTGGTACCATGAGGTGATTTAGACTCCCACGAAAACCTCCCTGGGGATGTACAGACTGAAAACCAAGTGGCAAATGTTTTGTTTCTCTTGCCTAGTGCTGATAATCAGAGCACACTCTGCAGAACTGGACAGGTGGCTTTCAGCCTTCTCAGACCCTGGAAAGTGCAATACAAAGGCTTCTTTCCTGCTTGACAAGTGGTCCCATCACTAAACAATGACACCAAAGTTGCATCCTCCTGCCTTAGGAGACACACACAGAGTACTTTGTTGGGAGCTTAGTCTCACCAAAGGTGATAAACTGTGACCAAAGCCTGCTCTTCAGCAGACTTCAGGCTGAACTAAGAGAGACAATGTGCTGGTCAGGCCTAGTCCGTTCTGCTTCTGCGTACGTCCACAGCCCTTGGCAGTTAAAGAACTTAAAGAGCAGAATGCAAGTTTGGATGGCACTTGAGTGCAGCATTACATCCACAATCTGGATGTAGACCCCTCAGTTCAGTCCACGCCCTACTGGAGGTACATATTTTATTGGATTGTACCCTTAGGTGTTGTTTCTAGTGGTGTATTCATATCTGCACATACATATTGCTATACTGGCATTTAAAAGTATGATCTAAGTAAATGAGGTCTCTGTAGAAGGATGACTTGTCCAAGACTGACACCTACTGAGCCATACACAGTAGCAGCTAGCATTTTACAGCACCTGTATCGCAAGGCATGACTACAGCAGTTTAGTGCTAATATGCCTGTGGATCCCTGCAGAACAAAAGGCAGAACTCTGTGAAAATCAACAAGTCCACTAGCCTAGGGGAAAGGTGGTTTGAGGTCGATTCCTAGAGAGAAACAGAGCTAGTGGCTCCATTTCACAGGAAAACAGTTATCTGCTCTACTTTACCTTCAACTTTCAAGGAAGTCCTTCTGCCCGAGGGTTAGCTGACATCTCATTCTGCTGTTTTGCACAAGCAGCAGTCACTTCAGAGCAAAGTCAGGCAAATGCGAAACACAGAATAACCCACTTAACCTTCAGCAAAATAAATTTAAAAGCAGTAAGGCAGTGGAAAGTCAATTTCCTCTCAGTTTTTGTTTGTTTGCCTTTTTTTTTTTTTTTTTTTTTTTTGTCCTTCCACAGCAGTTAGGTGGAACACTTAGTCAAAGTCAATCAAAAGAGAACGAAATAGATTTTGGTAAAAGTTGCTGGGGTTGTGGTCTGGTGAGGCTGAATTCTCAATACCTTCAAGTAGTGATATGTTACTGTCACTCCTGAGAGACAGGTGAGAAAAGGGTAGATGAAATGCTTCTGCCAAAACAATAAAAGAAATGGTGAGACCTGGATGTTTCCAAAAGACAGGACCATTGAAACCTGTCCTCAGATTTGTCTGATCTTTGACACGACTTTTTTAAAGACTTTGGCAAGAACTTCTTTAAAAGACCGCCTTTGGAAGCTGTTCAGGTCAGTTAAGATTAACTATGACCTAAAAACCTCTGACCATGATTTTATTTTTTATCAGTGACAGATATTTGCCTCACCAGCCAGATGTGAAAAAAATCCCTCAAAACAAAACAAAAACAAACACAAAACCAATTGATGACATCCCTCAACTGTGAGACAGGAGGAGCTGCTATCAGAGTATGAGATGCCCTGGACCAGATGTTGGGGAAGGAAGCATTCCATGGAAGGAGACTGTACTGTTAAACTGAAAAATCGCATTTGTCTTAATAATCATTATCCTTTTTACTTCGGTACATTCTTGTTTCTGCTGTGACATATATAGCCTTACTGAAAGGACAGCTCCGGGATAAGAATAGAAACACTCTTCCCAAGAATCCTGGTTTTCTTAGCTGTTTTTTTGCCTCTGCTTTGCCCTATTTCTTCCAGGCAGTCTTATCCCCCTTCTACAGCTACAATGACCTTACCACCTCACTGCTGCAGAAAGGGGTGTAACTGGCTCTAGTTAGCAGCTCGGTGCTCCATGCTATGCAACCCCACATTAGGAGTGTCATGCAGCAAGAGCTGAGATACTCCCCAAGGCACCAACTGGCATGGGAGACCTCTGGTCATTTCCCCAGTCACCCATCAGTTGATATTATGCAGCCAAGACTGCAAAGTATCACTTTCCTTGCTAAAGGACACACTCCAAAATCTGGTGCAGTACATGGTTACTATGTGTTTTCTTTTGTTTAACATTAATGAAAAACATTTATTACCAAAATGTATTTTATTCGTAACAGCGTAGTTAGAGTGCTATGTGTATCCCCAATTAACATTTCATTTTCCTTTGCAGTCACAGGAAGTCATTTCATCTTGCTTCATCTGTCATTGGTCAGAGGCCATGAAATTTCACTTCAAGGTTTGTGAAAAACTGATCTTTACAAAAAGAGACATTTCTGACTAAAGAAAAGTCTCTGCTAAAATGAGCAAGAGGTCCAACATGAAATACATTTCAAATCTGGTTCAACACAAAAACTGTGTGGTTAACCGAATTAGGAAAACTAGAATATTTTTTTATGCCAGGTGAAACAGATGATTTTAAAATTCCTCTTCAGCTTGTCTGGAGCGAGAGCATTTTAGTTCCAGCAGTCTCTTCACAGTGTCTCCAATTGTACACTCACCATGCACCTTGTTATCTCGGGTGCGGATATTAACCGTTCCACTTGCCTTCTCCTTTTCACCAACCACTAGAAACAGCCAAGATGCAAAGGAATGAACTTAACATTTAACAAGCTCTCTTTTTTTACCCCATTCCTTTAAACCTGAGGCATATTAAACAAGAAATTCTAAAAAGCTTACCAACCAACATATCAAATCCTTCTTTGCTCTCCTCCTACCTCCCCCCACTTATATCTGTAACAGCCAATAGCCTTATTTAATCTCACATAATTTAATAGGTTTTAGTATGTTATGAGTAGCAACTTAGGAAAATACGAGTAAAGAGAAAAATAAACTTCGGAAGTCCACCTTGACTTCTTATTAGAGAGAACCACAAAGTCAAAATGAGAAATAAACATTAAATACTCCATGGTCAAATATTAGAAAGACAACTTGATTGTAAATAACCAATAGCTATTTGTTTTCTTTACCAAGACAGCAAGACTGGAAAAATCTCAAAGCTATTTCACTTCAACTTTAAGATACAGATACCAAAATAATATATGTACACCTCATTACTAACACAAATTCTATGGAATATACTTGGAGGTTACTACAGGACGTTATATTTCTGGTACCCAATCTACATTTAGTGGGACAAGTCTTTGAAACAATCTCTGAAAAATTAGGTGAGATTTTTCCTCTGAGAGTCCATGCATTTGTTTGTGGTCTTGAAGATAAAGTGCAGTTGTGTCTTATCTGCATCATATGCTTGAAGTTTCAAAGAACAAAAGAACTTTATTCATGATTCTACCAATTACTCCAAGGGTAAAGTTTCTCTGTCAAAGGCTCCTACTGTAACACATTCTAGACTTTTTAGGGTCAATGCTAGAGCCTCAATTTACATGACAGAACTAACATGGTGCTTCAAATCACATTCTTCAGTGTCAGTTTCTAATTGTCCCTGCATCACACTCTCCTGGAATAGTCTTCTATGCATGCATGTATAGCTCAGATGTACAATACAGCCGAATCCAGTGAAAATATGATACTTCTTTCGCTACACTTGAAATAAGAGCAATAATTATCAGGGAGGTGGGGGAGGGATGAAAAACTGTTTAACAATCTGACTGACAAAGGGCAAGAGATTTCAGATATGTCTCCACATTGCTGACCAGAAGAAAGCCAAGACCTTTTTCTAAAGCAGCAGTAATGCCTTGAACCACAGTGACCTCCTTTCAGTGACAGCTGTACAAACCAGGAACGCCCATTGCATAGGTAGGATGGAGACTCTCAGGAGCAAAATGACCTGAAACACTGATCACCACTCTGCCTTGCTCACATAAGAAAGATCAAATCATGTAACCTATGCAAGAAAGTCAGTCAGGATAAGCTAAAAAAATGCACCATACATTACCCAGAATAAAGTTATACTGTGCAAGCTGAGCATTTCTGATCTTCTTGTTCAGCGTGCACCCAGGATCTACATCAACATCTGCCATTAATCCAGCATCATGGAAGTGCTGCCTGACCTAGAAGAAAAAGTATTTAAAGTGTCACTACAGGATATTCATTACAATGAACTATTTATGACTTGTACACTTAAGCCAGTCAGGCTTATCTGACTCCTAAAACAAAGGCATCATCACTGGCTCAGGCGTTGGAGATGAGCCCAGCTGAAGAAGTGGAAACAGGTCAGCTATCAGGCAAGTACATACACACTAAATAACTAAGTGGTGATGTGAACATCTAGTGTTTTTGGCTGAATAGTGATTTCAGTTTGATACTGTGAAAGGCAGCAGGATGGTGGAGCTTTCTGATCACTAATTTTTTTATGTTGAGACTATTTTATTTATGTATAATGTGCTTGAAAGAAATATAGAAGGTCTGCTGGATGCTAAATACTAAAAGACACATCTTCATCTTTCTGACTGCTTTTGCAAGATGCACATGGCCATGAATCTGAAGCGTTAGACAGCTTTTGAGATACAGAAAAAACTATGTTTTCCAAAAATAAAACCCTCACGAAGATCATAATTTGTTGTTTAGATACTCAAAATCTATTTCAAGTCCTCTTTAAGATAAATCTACAACTTCAGCAATTAATTGTCATTGTAATAGAAAAATTATACAATGTAATATGCAAAGACTTACAACATTAATCCCAGATAAATGTTATACTATTATTAATTAAAACCCAAGCATCTCAACTAAATACAATATAGTGAAAAAAATCCCCCAAACCATATACATCACCTTTTGAGCATACTCATCGCAGGCTGGTCCCACTGGTACCACCATTACCTGCTGTGGGGACAGCCAGAGTGGCCTTCAATAAACAAACAAAACAAGTTAATGTAGCTTTCAGTATTCCTTTAGTATGAAAAATCCTCTTAACAGATAGGACTAAAATCTACACAAGAGATTCATAAAGCCAGCTGCTTAGATTGGGTTCAGTGGCAGTGGCAGCCCTACACCCGTTATAATTTCTGTCCCAGAAAGAACAGTCTAAAAGAATTGCAGTGTGGAGAAAAGTCTTTTTGACCCGGAGATTCAAGTTGTGGTTTATAGCAGCCAACAAATCATAACTGAGTTGCTGAGTTTATGGCTAACTAATCATGACAAAACATTTATTTTTGAGTCTTGTTATAAACAGAGGGGTCATCCCCACCAGGTATTATGCTGCAGCAGGTAAAGGATATGGCCTGTATAAATGACTCATTGCAAGACAGCCCACCTGCAAAAGTAAAATTGACAGACATACACCTTGGGCAGACAAGCTGTAGGCTGCACCTGCATGAGTGGTATCATGTAGGGGCTACCATATCTAGAATTATTTAATATCTAAGGAAGGTGGTTCGGAAGGAATTGCCCTGTGGTACACCTACAGCATGTCTCTGTAGCCAGCAAGCAGAACAAACCCTCTTGATTCTTGCATGTTTGAGGCTAATTTCTCTTCTACATAAAGTGTTCGCTCAAACTGTAATAATACATTTACTTTTCCATTTTACCATTTGCCTCCATAGTTTTCAGTTAGAATGGCGATCATCCTCTCCACAGATCCCAATATAGCTCGGTGAATGATGACTGGTCTTGTCTTGTCATTGCCATCATGGCTGTGAAGAAAGGTTTGTTTTGTTTTAAATGTAAGTTTTTTTTTTTTTCTGGATGTAAACTTACATCTGTGACAGGGAAGTTAGATTATATAGCAATTAAAACCACCAGCCTCTGTGCTTACCTGACAAAGGTGAGGTTAAATCTGACTGGCAGCTGGAAGTCGAGCTGGATTGTAGCACATTGGTGGTAGCGGCCAATGGCATCTTTAATTTGAATATCAATCTTAGAAAGAAAAAGACAGAAACTTTTACTACAGTTTAAGATACAAGCATCCCATCTGAAAGCAAACTCTGTGTTAAGATGGAAGGTTTCACTCAACACAGAGGAACTATTTGTGGTTTTAGACAACATACTTTTACTTCAGCTACATAAGGACGTAAATCCAGGATATGATGGAAAAAAATATTAGAACTAAGAACTGATTGAGCAAGGAAAGAGACATCAATTCAAGACATTTAATACCTCAGACTACTCTTTGTGAGTTTCAATCTGCATCTTTGACAGGCCTGTTCAGTAACACTCAAGTGCAACATCAGAACTGAACATGTCTCATCAAAAGATTCCTTCGACCTCGAAGTGGCAAACTTCACTCCATCATTACACAGTGTTTTAATACTTTGTAATATAAATTCAGGGCATGAATGTAGGATGGGGAATCCTACTGTTATATAGTCTGCTCAGCAGTAGGGACCAAGTTAATCAATGACACTTGTTCTGACTATGAGTATCTACAGTCAAGCCTATTCTTTCTATTGCTCCTTACACTTTAATCCTGAGTACTTACAAGTTACACAGAGAGACAGATATAAAACAGTAGATTTATGGTGTCCTGACCTTATTTATTTACCATGTTGCTCTCTTATTCATTATTTTTCCAGTATGGCTATATGTTAGGGCTGTGTGCTCTTTTTTAATTTATGTGTCAAACAAACAGATCAGTGTTTTATTAACTGAAGTTTTAAACGTCTTACAATTTTGCACTCAGAAGTCAGAGTTTATCCATAGTTCAGCTACTACCAAAGAGCTTCTATCAAAATAGAATTATTTACACCCTTCTTTAATTTCAAATCACCCAGTAAGCAGAGTAGAGAAAAAAATCCAGGGAGTTTAAAGGTACCCTAGATGTAGACTGTAACTTAAAAATATAACTTTAACTAGCTTCCATTAAAACCAGTGCAAAATGCTACATTTGCTCACCTTTGGCCAAAGTGTATCAGGAGCAAGTATAAAGTTAATTAAGGTTAACTAAGGTTCCTGTAGCTATTTGTCTTATTTAAAATCAACTGAGGAAACTACTATATCTTGTTTGCATTTCAGATTATGAATGATTAGCTGCTGTAACACATTTCACATACAACCAATAAAATTAAATTGATTCAATAACTGTACAGAGAGAAATCAGAACCAGTTTACTAGATGACTGAATGTAGACAAATATCGTGCAGATTTATTAGGGAAAGATTTAGAAGTAATTCTGGAAGGGTCTCTGTCCTTACACTCAAAGATACCAGGAAATTTTCAGAAAGCTCTACTTAATCTGTGCAAACTGAATACAGAGCTTTAAAACAAAACAAAACAAAAAAACCCCAAACAAACACAAAAAAACCAACAACCTCCCCCACAAAAAAACAAAACCACAAAATCAAATCAATATACCAAAACTCACCAGCAACTCAAAGCAACAAAACTGTGCCAGTAAAAGCAGCATTTTTCAAAAATCTGTTTTACCAGTAAGTCTATTTTTGTTTTTCTCATGACTTAAGATTCACTCAAAGCCCGAATAATTATTTCTAATGCAGCAATTGCTGTGGTAATACAGATCTTACAGTGCCACCTTCTGTTCACATCTCCCAAAAAAACCAATCAGCTCTGTTTAAACAGCAGACATATAGTTGATACTTGGAAACCAAGTTTAATTAACAAAAGGAGTGTAAACCAGGAACTCATAGTATTGTTTCTTTTTCAAGTACGTCAGACTTTATGTATCTGGAAAACCACAAAATTTCAGCCATACAGCATCTTAAAATGGTAGTGAAAAACTATTAAAAAAATCCACTCTTCCTCATCCCAGCTCTTAACAATCTCAGCTTGTACCAGGTTGTCTGTTTAAGAATAACTTTTGTCCTACATCCTCCAGTCAAACCTAAACAGTACCAATTTAGAAATGCATGCTGACATTGACAAATTTAGTTATAACATTAAGTTGGAAGGGAACGTACGGGACAATAAATGAAAAATAAAAGTTGCCTTTACCAAGAAGATAACAAATAAAACTCAAGAGCACCACCACACTATTTTCTACCCTTTGCTCATAATAAAATATGAGAAAAAAATCTTTATGTATTCAAGGTGTCCCTCTGTATTTAACTAACTTAGAGCAAAATGTTAACTAAATGGAGAGGTTGTCTTCACCAGGTATCTATCTGAAGTAATCTGACAAACATTCTGCACAAATAAATGTCCAACACTTGTCTTACTGGGGAATGTGACTTTTAGTATCATTTTGTAAACACAGGAAGACTTTGATTTTTTTTTCCTGTTCTGTACTACAAAGAACAGTATTTGCATGCTACCCCTACTGCCACAATTACAGTAGTATCAATGGAAAGCAAGGAGTTGTATAACTTTCATCTGCCTCTTCCAACACAATTAAAACCTTAACCCAGCTAGGGGTTAGCAACACACTAACCTTAGGTCCATAAAAAGCTCCATCACCAGGGTTTAACTCCCACTTCTCACCGAAGTCATTGAGGCTGTTTTCCAGTTGCTAGAGATAAAGGACACAAACTCAGTGTTTCTCAATAATTTGCCATCTTACCTTATTACAGCATCAGGTCAGCCTGCTGCAGCCTGCTGCTACAGATACACAACACTATCAATTCTCAGTACTTCTCAGTTACAGCAAAAAAAAAAAAAAAAGTCCCAACTTAAACAAACAAAATTAATGCATTCATTTTGGAAGAGGCCAATCAAGCAGCATTAGGTAAGATACGATAAACTTTTATGCTAGATTTGAAGTTTGTAGGTCATATTGAGCAGGGATCCACCCTGATATACCTCATGTCTATCTCTGTCCTATCTTCTCCCCAGCAATGCACCTGCAGGGGCTAAGCCCATCCTTTTAATCGTGAAAGCAACCTGGCTTTTGGAAGATGGCTGTAAGTCTTATTAAGTCAACTTACAGAGGCTAGCAGAATTGGTTCTCTTTTCTTGTTATTTTTTTTATTAATTATCAAAAAATACAATGAGAGTGAGAAGGAGAGGTAATTTGATTCTGACAAGGAGATTGCTTCTTTATGGAGAGTAAGCTATTTACAGCAGCCAGACTGTATTGAAGGCAGTTATTAAAGTTATATTGCTCATGTCCAGCTGTCACCGTACGTCCTAGAAGGCAATATATTCTTAAAGGACTTCCAGCTGCAGCCTTGCTTTCATATAAAAAGTTAATAAAATTACTGTTTACCTTTTCAGCTTGATTCCACACTTCAATATCTCCCAGGTACTTTTCAGGACGAGTGGAGAGATTCAGTTTAAAGGAAAATCCGAAGACATCATACACAGCACGCAAGAACTGCAGACAACTCTTTATCTCTTCTTCAATCTTTATGAGAGTAAAAATAAGGTCTCAAATACCAAAAAATCAGTTAATCTTATTTTAATACCTGATTTCATTTAACAGCAGCCCATACCTGTTCCATTGCACAGAATATGTGAGCATCGTCCTGCTGGAACCGACGTACTCGAGTGAGTCCTGTCAGAGCTCCTGACAGTTCATTGCGATGCAGAACACCAAAATCAGCCAACCGTAATGGCAGCTCACGCCATGATCTTGGACGATGATCAAACATAAGGCTGAAGGAAAAGTTTATTGCTTGAACCTCAGCCAGAATCAAAATTATGCAAAGAACAGTCAGTGAGAAGCAATCAACCTAAGCATAATGCTAACAATTAATCAGAAAACAACCATCATTAATATCTAGTTTTGTCACTAAAACAAATGCAGATCATCCTTTCATAGGTGGTAGGTTTTCCCCACCTCACCGAGAGAAGATAAAACAGCTCCTAAAACTGAGCATTAAAACATGAATGCCTAAATTGCCACAAAATTGTCAATGCCTCAGTATTTATTTTGGATATCCATGTTTTGTAGTACCAAGGTAAGCTTCATGTTTAAACTACAGTCACTGTTACGATGGAAAAATGACATTTCCCTGTGTCTCAAGCAAAGAGAGCACACAGACAACAAGACTCATAATTACATCACTCCTGGCAGCATGTCACATCTGGATACCTGAAGATAGCCCTCTTCACAATTACGCAGGCAAAATTAATGAGTAAAAGAAACAGGATTTCTTTTTTTTCAGCATCATCTTTGGTAAACTGGATTTGCTATGTATTTACCAGTGTCCTGGACAGTTCATAGGCTTCAGAGCAAAGATTTCTTTCTCCACTTCAAAGGAAAATATGTTGTCACTGTAATGCTGCCAGTGCCCAGAAGTCATCCACAGTTTGCTGTTGAAAACATTTGGAGTGACAACCTCCTGGAATCCACGTTTTCGATACTCACTCTAAAACAACAGATCCGGTATATAAAATGACTAATAAAGCAAACAAAAGTAATGGTAGTCAGCCTCAATCCTCTGCCATAAAATTATACAAATACTGTCTCACGAAAGTCCATGACTTGAGGAGGACAGGGGAAGAGAGGAGAGAAAAATTCAAGTTGGACATGACTGAATACATCCCTTCCACTACCACCACCCTTCCACCAAACAATTTCTTTGCAGTAAGCAAGTAGAACAAGTTTCCTCCCTGCAAGCACAGCAGCACACTCTAATTATTCAATTATACTTGACTGCAGCCCAAACATAAAATAAGACTACAGACTCTAAATATTACAACAGGAAGATCAGGGATTTTTTTTTTTCTATGCATAATTGCATAAGAAATAGTTCTACAAGGTCAAATCTAATATGTTTATTTAAATAAATCAATTGCATTAGTGCAACTGCTGTAGTGTGAGCTTAGATGTTAAAGAATTCATACTACAAAGCATCATTATCACTGCTTTTACTGCAGGTATGAAGTATTGACAAAAACAGAACTTAGCAGAGATTGTGACAAGATCACTTCAAAGAAACCAGGTTTCTTTAGTTCCATGGTTTACAGAACTACGAGATTAAAATAAGTTGAAATGAAGGACTGTTAATACTGTTATATGTAGCATCAAGCAATTTCCTCTATCAGATGATTTCCAAAAGACATTACTTACCCGGATGAATTCAATTAATGTGTTGTAAATGTAAGCTCCTTTTGGCAAGAAAAAACAGCTACCAGGGCTGAGCTCATGAAAGAAAAACAGTTCTTGGTCCTGCAGAAAAATATATTAAAAATTTGGTATTTATACACCACATTTTTCACTTAACGTTCACAAATTAATTACTACTGACTAGGCATGCCTGAGAAATGTTTTTTAAAAAAAAAAAAAGCAGCACACCTAAAAAAATGCAATACCAATAGAACAATGCATTTTCACTAGTATTTATGTATCTACCAGTACTTATAGGGGAGATTGTTCCGTTTCCGATTTCATTACTGATGCTCCAAAACGTCACGTTTATGTGTAACTCCTAACTGTGCCCCACAGCTCTTTGTACACTGACAAGTAATGTAGAGTTCTGATTCTGCAGCTAATCATTTGCACATGAACTGAATGTGTGAACTGTTGGATGCTGTTGTGATCAACTGTGCACATGCTTGTAGTCTGCATATAGTTAACTCTTTTGCATATTTTCCTGATGTTGTAGCAGTACACTTTGTAAGAGTGTTCAGAACTATCTATTACCTGACAGAAAATCAAAAAACAACAACAAAAAAATAGAAACGTATTACAGATTTGGAAATCATACAGAAGACCTGCGAGTGAATAGGCTGCAACAAACTGTGTAGGAACAAGCATTGCCTGCAGACTGAAATTTTCGTGTTTTGTAGACCAAAGTGTTCATGTGCTGTTCTGGCAGGTCTGTGTAATAAGGATGTCATTGTGTTTAAAGCAGCAAAAAGTCAAGAAGTCTAAAGAGTAATTTGCTTTAGGACTTTTGACAGTTTTCAAGAGAAAAGTATCTGATTTTGCAACTTGCTTGAAGGTACAACTGTGCCACATCTTGGTTGTGGCAGTAAGTATACGCTATCCACAAAATGATTCTAGTCAAGAGGTTACATCCACACAATGTTTGTGAAGTACATAACCAGAAAAACAGTCTCACCCGCCCAATTTTTCTGTGATCTCTGTTTTTAGCCTCCTCCTGAAATTTCTCCCATTCCTTCAACATTTTTGCATCTGGGAAAGATATTCCGTAGATCCGCTGGAGGGATTCCATATCAGCCTTACCTTCCCAATAGGTAGAAGAATTCTGTATGCAAAAAATAAATGAAACACTGAAAAAAAAGAGGAACCTCCACATTTTACTACTACTACCTGCTACGAAAAGGCATGCAAATATCAATAAACCACTATACCTAATGTATGACAACTAAAGCATAGGTAGAGATTTAATCTTAAATTCAGAGAAAAATCCAGAAACAACAGGTGAACACAGTATGTAAAAATAGTTTAATGCTCTCTTGTCTTTTTTTAAGCCTATTTTCTCTCTTTGTAGCTATCCTACTCCAACTGTTTATTCACACTCAGCTATACTAATCAGTTGAGCAAAAACTATAAACTCTGATAGTGTTCAGCCGAGCCTTAAGCCACATTCATGTTTCTATCTGTGTTGGAAGTGCAGGTCCTGCACACTATCTGAATATCATTCTAGCACACAACCTTTTCCCAATTTGTTACACTGAGTTTTTGGCCAGGTTGACCATTTCATGGTACATTCCTGGATAAGCCATCACCATGTTGTTTAAAGACAGCAACACGTTTTCAGTGAAAACATTTGTCTAAGGCAGTTTCAGTACTTACCTTATGAATTTTTATGGTTTTTATCTTGCCAGTATGTCTGACATGAGGCCCTCTGCATAAATCTATCAAGGGACCACACCTAAGAATAGGAAAACAATAATTTAGTGTACTTCATCCTAGAAAGACATATCCAGTAATATTATGACACATGCATAATTACCTGTATACTGTTGTAGTTGGAGTATTGACCTTCTCATTCAGGATACGACACTTGAATTTATTATACTGAGAAGAAAAGCAGCACACAAATTTGTTAACTCCTTGTTAAGCAAGAGAACTGGCCAGCAGTTTAAATTATTTGCAAACCTGATGTTATGCTGCATCAAAAGAGGATTATAAGACAGATAGTTAAGCAGTGGAGCAAGCTGCCTAGAGAGCAGGTTGTGCAGTCTCCATCCTTCAATGTTTTGAAGGCCCAAGTGGAAAAGCCCTCAAAAACCTGCTCTGACTTCAGTGTTGACCCCATGCCCTCTGCATGAGATCGGACTGGAGACCTATGGAATTACCTGAATGACACTGTGATTCTCCTCACGTCCTGACAGTGTAAACTGAGTAACGCCTACCTCAGGAATGCCAGAAAATCATTTGCAGCTAGGTACTAAAGAGAAAGGATCAGCTTTCAGTTTTGCTTGGACTTTCTCTGAAGTCCTCATTCTTAAAAATGTTTTATGAAGCTTTCTGAATGCACTGGCACATGCAGTTGTAGTACCACCACAGCATTTTACTAACAGACAACACAATACAGGCATATAACTGCACGTAATATATTGCAAATTTACATCTGTCGGAAATAAATGAAGAATGTGGCTTCAAAGGTTTTGCCAAGATCACCCAGGGGAAGAAAGCACATTCTCAAGAAACTAAGAATTACACCTTCCCTCATTTTTTCTGTTAAGTATCAATGAGCTTACAAGAACATGTCACCTTGAAAAATAAGTTTAATAGACCTTCCTGTGGCTAAGCTACAAATACTTAAAGAATAACTGCAGGATGCTAGAAACAACCTTCTAAAACAGCCTACCTTAAACATTTCAAGTAGTGTTTCCTTCTTAACTTCCAGCCTTTCAAAGACTTGTTTTTCCTTCATTATCTTTTTGCATAAAGTTTCCAAAGCAGAGAAGTCATTACTTGATACACCCCTAAAATAAACATGCAAAAAAGTGAATCATTCTTGCTTTCACTTGCAAGTTCTGATTCAGTTCCAATGCAGTAGATTTTGGGTGGGACACACTGCAAAGAACAAAGCAGTCTGCGGATGACTTTGCTCCAGAAACAAGCAGATGACAGAAACTTTGCTGTGACTGCCACCCCCTACTACTAAGAAAGAAAAATACAAAACCTACCCTTCCTCAAGGAACATGTCGTAATAAAATCCATTTTCTATTGGCGGGCCATAGCACAAACAGCCACCATAGATTCGCTCCATTGCTTCACCCATTATGTGAGCACTTGAGTGCCAGTATACCTAGTGGAAGCAAAAAAAAAGAGAGGAATAGGCACAATGCATTTCTTAGTATTTTATTGAAAACGTATTCTGACACATCTGCTTTTGAGGATACTTGATCCAGATTCCAAATTAGCACAGTCTACAAAACAGGAAGAACCTGCCCAGCACCACTCTTATCCTAAGCACCAATAATTCCAAGAGGTAACACTGGAAAATTGTTTACGGTGTGGCAGCAAATAATTCTTATTTTCAACTACTGTTGAAATGATTCAGTTATTGTCAAGAAGTCAGGAAACTGATTCAGAAATTTTTCTTTCTATGAACTTCCATCAGCTCTGCATAAAGACCAAAAGGTGCACTTTCAATACAAGGCTGTGGTCCTAATCCAAACATTTTATGCACGGGAAATCCTTCACTGAAGCAGAACAGCCCACAAAGTTAAAAATTACACTCCTTCTTATTATATACCCAAAGCTTTCACAAATTAAAAACAAATCTATAGGACTTAATCTGCTTTTATTTGTACAGAGAAGAAAACACAAATCTCACAGGAACCATCATTTAGCCAACATGAAAACCCTAATTTGAATGCAAGCCCTCTGTGATTAACTTGACTGACAGCTTCTTGTACCAGATAACTTCTTCTAAAGACAGTAGTCATAAATGTACTGGATATCCACATTTATCTGAATGAGTAGCCAAAACAAAGTATGTACTTCTGCAAGTACAAAGTAAAAGCAACCTACTCAGTACTTTTATGATTGTATATAAACAGTACTTTTGTATTCAGTATTGTTTTCAAAGTCAGTGTTGAAAAGATCATTTCAAAAGACCAACTTTAGATTAACATGAAGGTTGCAAATATAAAATTTTAATGAGAACAGATGACATAAACTACAGCAACTGCTAGAAGACTTGTACAAATACACAGCAGAAAGTGCATTATCTGCAGTACCACAACTCCTTTGTAAGGAACTATTAGAAAATGCAGATGTACCTACAGAGCAAACCTGTTCCCTCTTCATATTCTGACCACAGTCAAGAAACAAAACACTCATTGAGGCTTAGTTTAATGCAAATCCAAGGGCAAACAAAATTTGGTAGAAGGTACTCACTGCTTGAGCCTCTTCATCTTCAAACTTAAGCAGCTCCAGGGTGCAATCCTCCTCCAAAGGACGGTCTAGATCCCAAACCATCTTGTTCACTTTAGCAATAACAGTGTTGTCAGCTAAGCCCTGACTACAGAATAAATACATGGTATAGAATCTTCTGAAACCAGCAAGTAGAAGTTCCCCAAATTTGCTCTCCACATTGAATAAAATTTTCAGGAGTGCTCGGAGTGGATACAGTGTCATACATAAATTTCAAATAAAAGAGTGGTTTAGCCAGTTTTGAACATTTACAAAAATCCTACTCAGACCTCAGAGTTGAGGGAAGAAAACTGTGCTGTATACTCAACATTCATACATTCATTAACACATAAGACTTAGAGGCAGCCACCTAGAAGTACTAACCTGACTTGAATATCTTATTACAATAAAAGGCAGAGCTTCTCTTTTAAAAATTAATAGCATTTCTGAAGTAGTAACTTTACAGTTTTGTTTCCACCATGCAAACATGCTTTTCTTGATCCCAAATCACAAAAGCAAAACCAGTTCCAATGACAAGGCACCTAAGCATGGAAAAAAATGGCATTTCACCTCTAAGAATCACCCAGTTTTTGCAATTTTAACTTAGGGTGTCCAATGTGCATTGCTCATACCTATTACACAGCTAGTCTGAGTAACCTGGAGATGTGCAATGCTCTTTTTGATGAGTGTCTCCCATGGAAGTAAAAACACAGTTAAGTGAAAGATACTCATACTGTTAACTCTCTCTGAAATCAAATGAAACATCACCCAGCAGTCATCTTCCCCAGGTTGATGCAAATGAGTTTCCAGGTGCTAACATCAAGCCTGATTAAATTTATTACCAAACTAGTCCTTAATACGACAACAATACTTGTCATGAAAAATCTCCAAGTAATGTGTGTCTATAATATGTCAATTATATTCTTATATAATTCTAGAAGCTGTATCTTCATAAGGCAAAAAAAATTACACTACAAAACTAGAACCTTATTGGTTACCTCCAACTTGAGATAAATTACTACGAGAGAGGTTGTACCTTAGCCGTACCCTCATGGCCACAACCAGCAGACATAGAGCTGTAATAAAATGATCAAGTGTATCACAAAATAGAATCATACCTAATTCCACAAGCAATTTGATAAGGAGTAGTCTTCCAGGATTCAGCATCAACCTGCTTGCCATCAGGTAATGTAACTTTGATGGGTTCACTATCATTTGCAGCTCTTTCTGCAAGGAGTGCGTCATGTTCAGCTTTAAGTTTATTGTACATCTCTAAACGCTCATTGATAAATTCAGGCCAGGGATTCAGCTATTTATAATGAATAAAGAGAAAGGGAAAAAATGGATTAATATTAGAGTAATCTAAAAACACATTACGTCAAGAATGCAAACAGAATGGCTATACTTCTCACAAGCAGCTATGTGACCATATATGTGCTGCATCTAGCAAATAATCATTGTTATTAAAGATTAATTATATAGTAATAACACTTCAGCTTCATGCAAATTATTGCTTTGAAACATAGCACTGTGCATATTTTTTTTAATAAGCTACACCTGTGTTAATAAGCTACTACATAGCTTATTAAACACCTATTTAATAAGCTCCACAAGGACTAAAATCAATTTGAAGAGGCTGTAGAAGTTCCAACACAAAACCAGATTTTTCTTATTCAGTCAAGAGACTGAGGGAGCACCTCTACTCCGTGCCACCTGGACAGGACCTGACTCCAGTCTATACATCATACAATGACATCAGGACCATCATCTTGGTCATAACCAAGGTTATACAGCCATGTAGTTGGTTCAGGATTAGTGCTGGCCCTCTGTGCAGTCAGAGGGATCTGTGTTTACCCACCATGACAACAGAACACACAGCACACCTTAGGCAGACTCTCCTCAGCCCAGAGCCCCACTGTCAACCTCTTGCTGCACACAGAGACACAGTGAAAAGAGCAACCGTGGCCATCAGAGCCGCTCTCCCATTACACCAATATCATAGAATCACTTTGTTTGAAAGAGGCCATTAAGATCATTGAGTCCAATCATAACCTAACACTGGCACTAAAACATGTCCCTAAGATCCTCATCTACCTGTCTTTTAAACACATCCAGGGATGGTGACTCCTGTTTAAACACCTGACAACACTTTCCATGAAGAAATTTTTATTAACATCGAATCTAAACTTCCCCTGGTGCAACGTGAGGCCATTTCCTCTCATCCTGTCACTTGCTACTTGCAAGAAGAGACCATATAACTTGGTGTAAATAGCAACAAAGTCACTTCGTGGCAAACTTCAGTGAAACAAATAACAGTGGGGAAAGGAGCAACTGTAACATCAGGAAGTCCTTCAGAAGGACGCACTGCAGCAGTACAGAGCACAGCACCCATCAGACCGCATCTTTCCACCCCCAAGGCCCACGACTGCTCACCTCTGTCCGCCCTCCGTCGCCGCCCCCTTCCTTCATCTTCTTCTTTCCGCAGTCTGCCTTTTTTTCTTCCCCAGCATTTACCTGAGGAGGGCGAGCACCATTTCCTCACTCTCCAGCAGTCGCTCACACCTACGCCGCTTTAACACCCCTGCCCTCCAGCCCCACAAACCAGAAAAAGACCTAACCCCTTCGCCCCAGGGAATGCCAGCCCAGCTCCCTGCTCTTTTCCCTTCAGGTAAATCCCACCACTTTACGACCCTGCTGCCCCGGGGCTGGGGAAACCCCTGGTGCGGGGCGGGGAGAGGCCTACCGGCCTACCGGCCTCCCGCTGCCCGCGCTGTCCCCTCGGCCACGCTCCCCGCGTCTGACAGGGACGAAGGGGTCGCCGCGCCGCAGGACACCCCTCGACCCGCGGGAAGAGGGAGAGCCGGTGCTCCGGCACGGCCGGCCGGCGCTGCCGGGCCCACCTGGCTATCGGCGCCCGCCATTGCCTCGCACAGACCAGCCCGGCGCAGCAGGGAAGGGGCGGGTGCGGCCCCGCGCAGGCGCCTCCCGGCCGCCGCAGCTGATGCAACTCTGGGCGGCCGCTCCGAGACGGCCTCACCCGTCACAGGCGGGACGATGCGGGGTGCTGACCGCGCACTGGGGAGTGTGGCCGGTGCGGCGGGAGTGAGGCTGCCGGTGAGGGGCCCGGCAACTCAACATGGCGGAGCCCCTGCCGGCACCCGCAAGGGCGGGAAGCAGGGCCGGGGCCCCTGTCCCACCAGCCCTGCTTCCCGCGCCCCTGCGGGGACAAATGTAACCAACCTTTCCCCGCCAGCAGGGATGTCGGGCCCCGCGGAGATGGCAAGGGGCTGACTGGTGTTGTGGCACTCAGGGAGGCCTGGCTACGCTTCCCATGACACAAGAGATTTAGTCACGAGTAGAATCATACAATAGTTTGGGTTGGAAGGAACCTTCAAAACTCATCTAGTCCAAACCCCCTGCCATGAGCAGTGACATCTTCAACTAGATCAGGTTGCTCAGAGCTCTGTCCAGCCTGGCCTGGAATGTCTCCAGGGATGGGCAACCTGGGCCCGTTTTTCACCACCCTCACTGTAAAAAATGTCTTCCTCATGTCCAGCCTGAATCATCTCTCCCTTAGTTTAAAACCACTACCCCTTGTGCTGTCACAACAGGTGGATCAACTAATGCAAGTAACCTTTGCGAAGGAGACATAAATAAATAAATAAATACAGAGATAGATAGATACGTAGATAGATAGATAGATAGATAGATAGATAGATAGATAGATAGATAGATAGATAGATAGATAAGCTTGGCCAATGCCTGATTTCTCATGATGGGGGAAGGTGGAAGAGAGTCTGAAGAGAGGTTCTGTCACACCTGGATGGTATGAGCAGTTTGCTCAGCCCTGCGTGGAGGGGAGGCTCCACATTGGAGGTACCAACGTGTAAGAACAGGATGTGATAGGTGCTGCTGTTTGGATTTTAACCTTCCTAACCTTCACGCAGTTGTTTTTATCTTACAACGAGTAATATTTTCATTTAGGAGAACTGCTTTCTCTCAGCACGTTCTCGTGGTGGCCATGGACTCCCAGAATGATCGGTCCCAGGGCCTCAAATGTGTGGTGGACTTGCTCAGTAACCCAGTTTAAGAAAGATGTTTATTACAAGATTTGTTGTTTTCAAGAAATCCTGGCATAGCACCCTTGCTTTAAAGAGTCTAAATCGGGGGTCAGGGCTTGGATCTCTGCTGCTTGCAGGGCACCCAACAGCAGATTGTGCCTCCTTTAACAGTGGATTCCTCTTCAGCTGCAGCAATGATCTGGAATTTTAGAGTGCTAAATTCAGCTAAAACACGCTTAGATGAACACCAGAGCGCCTCGGACTCCACAGACTTAAGCGCTGTAAGAAAAATGTTCAGGAAAAACACGTTTTTATAACTTTGCAACACTAGTAATGTAGTGGTGAAGGATGATTTAGAGAACATCACCACATTACTTGGCCACAAATATAGCACCTTAAAAAGAATTCAAATGTTTGTATATTTTTGAAATATTAAAATGGGAAGGTGTAATAAATCTGAACTTAAAGACAGGATCAGCGCCAAACCTGAATAGTTTATTTGCTGTCTAAAAGTAAAGATCTGAGCAGCACAAGTATTAGCAAAAAACCACATTTCTTAAATAGCTTTATTTAATAATATATGTACCGTGTTGTGTAGCAATACAATGTTTAGTAATACAAAGGATGTTTGTGTTTAAGCACTCATTTTCAGATTTGCAATATCTCCTAAAACCTTCTTGTGCGCACCGCTGGCAACTGGCTAAAAGATGGCACATTGCAAAACTTATAGATAAATTATCTAACTCCAAAATGAACAAAAAAACTGTAGTGCTACTGTTAAAGAGAAAAGATGATATTTCAACAGCAACAGGGAGAACGACAGGAGAATTGTCCCTTTTGCCAGAAGATGGCAGCAGCGAAACATGCTGTGCTGAGCAGAAACTAATTCTGCAGGATGCCCTGCTCGCAGCTCTTGGCTTTAGGTAACAGGATTGATGATATAAAATACAAAACTAAATGACTGTTCTGCTGGCTTTGCTCTTAGGCAGCCTGTTGAAATATGTGTGATGGAATTCAACCAGACTGTAAGCCAGCATAAATTGATTTTGGTGTGCTTTGATGATCATCACCAAGTGAATGAATGGGTGTTCCTGCTCCATTTGAAGTTTGTTGGAAAAAATACACTCAGAAAGTTTGATTGGAATTACGGTGTCATTTGGCTTATATTTCATTTAGGAAAACTAAAAATCAAAATAAAATAAAAATTAAATAAAAATTAAAACAATTTAATTGTTTAAATTATTCAAAATTTAGAAAATAAAATATTTTAAAAGAGCACTAATTAGTATTTTTTAAAGGAGAAGAGAGAAAAAATGAGTGAGAAACAAAAAGAAAATGAACATACAAGGAACCTAGGAAGAGGAAAGAGGTGATATTTTGAGAAAAATATTTTGCAACTTGTAACACGTCTACACCATTTACTTGCACCAGCTGCTCTAAGGAAACCCATCTAACGATCAGTACTGGCCTTTCTGGTAAGTGTATAGGTTTGTTTATATTTGGGTCCATCAACTCTATTCACTGTAGAGTATTCCCTAATTTAACAAACTCCCAGCTAATTTGAAAATCAAACTGTATGAAAGCCACCTGTTCACATCAGGGTTCAAAATATATCATCATATACCTACATCAAGCAAAGAGCTGTTGGCTCCCCTTACAAAATCATGCAAATGCAGGAATCTCAGCTTTCAGAATTGAAATATTTCTGTGCTGTTTTCTGCTGTATTGATTTCACTTGAGCTGGTACAACAAGCCAGTAGTCTTCTCAGAAGTCAAGTCTAGCAAGATTAGAAATATAGGCTCAGAAATTTAACAACATATGAAGTCAAATACAAAAACAAAGAAAGTTAACATTACATTCAAATACCTGTGAAATTAACTGAAGTCCTGATTCGAACTGGAACATGCTAGGAAAACTGAATCTACACCCTGGCTTTGATACTTTTTCACATTGTGTGGCCTTATGATTAAAATAAAACAATTATAGTTTTTAGGAGGATAGGAAAAAAAAAAATCCTGATATTTCTTGCAAAGGAGGAAACTGGTTTTATTTTGTCTCTGTATCCAGGATGGCTTCATGTACAGCCACTACGGTGTGTAGTCCAGTAGCCTTCGTGGTGCCAAGGGGTTTGCTGGACCTACCAGGCATTTTTCTGCTTCTTCCAGCAGAGCTGGATTCTTCTGCTTGCTATGGAGAAAATCCTTACTAACAGCAGAAATCCCGCTGACGTTTGTAGATTTGAAGCACACCCTGCACAGTGACAGTCTTGTCTCACCTATGCCCGAGGGAGCAGGTCCTCTTTAGTTGTCCCTCTTGCCACCGCTTCTTCCCACCTGCAACTGCAGAGATGATGCATTCAAATCACACAGGTTTCATTTGTTCTCTACGACCAGGTAGGTTTTTTTTAGTAAAACACAGTAAGTTTGTGTTGGGTCAAATATAGGAGACATCCAGCTTTGGTGTTCATAGTTACAAACTCTAGGTGAAACTTAAAACCAGGGTTCACTCCTTGACATAAGACAAGCATCAAATGAGCATCAAACTCCTAGTAGGAATCCTTGGGCCTCTTAAAGAAGTGAGATACTCGGTGTTTGTTTGTTTGTTTGTTTTTCTGTATTAAGACTAGATTTGGCTTTCTGCTTCTTTGTGACAAACATACCAATGTTAACTTATGTCTCATATTTCCCCTGCATCTCCTGATTTACCCTGCTTCACTTGGCTAATAAGTTTTAGCATACTTGTAGTTGAGTCAACAACATTTTGTGATCTCATATCATGAGAAGTAGTAGGTGTGCATACATTCGATTAAACTCAGATCTTTCCTGTGTTCTTTTCACAGAGTTCATACATGTCATTGGGGGAGTGCACATAATTTACCTCAATTATGTGCCTAGGATTAAAATAAATTTCCAGACCTTTGCCTTTACGATAAACTGCCCTCTCTTCACAGTATTACAGCAAGTTACCCCTATTTTTCAGTAAGATTTGCACTTGAAATCATAAACCCATTTTTTGTTTTTAATTTGACAAGCATTTTTGGATGCTGGTCTCAGAAAAGTATGTGCTGTCTGCAGTGGTGTGGATCTGTGACTTCTGCTCTGGTCTCCACCCTGAGTCTTGTGACTGGGCTGTGAGATACGGATTCAGAGCTCCTGCCTTCCGTTTCCTATTCTTTGAATAAGATAAAACAGAGAGGTAGCTGTCATTTAAAAAGGCAAATAAAATGTTAGCAATTTCATATACTGCAGAGAAGGGGTGATAAACTGAAAAATTACAATCACATGTCCTCAACTATCCTTAATCACAATCTGAACAATTACAATGAAACAATGTTAAAAATCCAAGTGATACAACATTTTTCACAAACTTCTGGCTCTTGGACACACCTTTGTGTTTTGTACCTAAATTTAAACTAGCTTTTACTATAACTGAGCATCACCAAGCTCTTCTACTACACAAAAATTTTTGCACATTCATGGAATTTTCCAGAATATGGAAAAATTTTGTGGTAACCTCTTTTCCTTAACAAATAACTATTATGGCTCATTTTAGTTTGTATTTTAGAAGTTAAAGTCTGAGACTGTGGTTTATTTCAGATAATTTTTTAATAATGGAATTCCAATTTCTGAAGAACTTTTTTTCCCTGTAGATATCACCGATACTTTTAACCTGAGAATAGTCTTTTCTGTGCCTGTAACAGCAAGCCACAGATATATTTACCTAACAGTTATACACGGAAAAGTTAAATTTCATAATTTATTAAATTAAAAAAATAATTAGCCTGATCAGATATTCTTCCTGTTACTCTTACCAGAAAAAGTAATGCTTTGCGCATTATGGACTTGCTCCTTCACCTTCTCTGTGAACAGAGTCCTCCGTGCCATGGCATGATATGGCACATGGAGGATTTTCCTACATAACACAATTAGAAGCAAGAAATTCATTTACAAGTCTTTCATTTGCTGTAGTCCATAACCATGAAGTTTCCAAATTCAGTTTCTTACTCAAAGCAATCTCCATGCTACTCCATAGCACTGGAAATGATCTCCAAGTACCAAAGGGCAAAACATCGTGCATTAGCTTTTACTGCAAGTGCTCCATCAGACAATTTTCAGGGGAAAAGGCAGAAAATACAGGGAAAGCAGATGTTGCATTCTAGGGTTTTGTTTCCTTTGACCATATTTTTCATTGCAGCTATGACAATTTCACACATTTCCAGTGAGATTTATTTTATTTGAAAAGTATGTTCTTGATTTCTCTTTTTAGCCATGACTCAAATGTTCTGGTGATCTTCTCATTAACATCCCTTTTCAATGATGTTTCATGGACACAATCCAATAGCATTGCTTCAAATAAAGAGACACATGAAAACTGATGAAAACAGGGACATCAAAGTGCTTCTGACAAGTTATATAAAGGCTTTTTCATTGTGTCCTCTTCACTTGGAAGTATTTGAAATCTTACTAAACACAGTGCTAAACTGTTAAATCGTTTCAAGGTTTTAGGAGAGTTTACAGATAGTGGAAGGAGGGGCTGGCCACTTGGGAAGCATATAAGGCTGTTGTCAGAGAATGTAGGGAGGCAACTAGGAAAGCTAAGACCTCCTTAGAATTAAACCTGTGCAGAGGGGTCAAGGGCAACAGAAAGAGCTTTTTCAAATACCTGGCAGATAAAACTAACACCAGAGGCAATGTAGGCCCACTGATGAATGAGGTAGGTGCCCTGGTGACAGAAGATACAGGGAAGGCAGAGTTGCTGAACACCTTCTTTGTCTCTGTCTACTCTGACGGAGGCTGTCCTGAGGAGCCCTGTACCCCTGAGGCCCCAGAGGAAGTCAGAATAATGGAGGAGTTTGCCTTGGTTGATGAGGACTGGGTTAGGGAGCAATTAGGCAATCTGTACATCCATAAATCCATGGTTCCAGATGGGATGCACCCATGGGTGCTGAGGGAGCTGGCTGAGGTCATTGCCAGACCACTCGCCATCATCTTTGCTAAGTCTTGGGAAATGGCAGAGGTACCTGAGGACTGGAGGAAAGCAAATGTCACTCCAGTCTTCAAAAACGACAGGAAGGAGGACCCAGGTAACTATAGACCAGTCAGCTGTACCTGCATCCCTGGGAAACTGATGGAACGACTTATCCTTGGTGCCATCTCAAGGCATATCAAGGAGAAGAGGGTCATTAGGGGCAGTCAACATGGCTTCACCAAAGGGAAGTCATGCTTGACCAACCTCATCACCTTTTATGAGGATATAACAAGGTGGAGAGATGATGGCAAAGCAGTGGAAGTGGTCTACCTTGACTCCAGTGAAGCATTTGACACAGTCTCCCACAGCATCCTTACAGCTAAAATGGGGAAGCGTGGTCTGGATGATGGAGTAGTGAGGTAGACTGCGAACTGGCTGAAGGAAAGAAGCCAGAGAGTCGTGGTCAATGGGGCAGAGTCTAGTTGGAGACCTGTATCTAGTGGAGTGCCTCAAGGGTCAGTGCTGGGACCAGTACAGTTCAATATATTCATCAGTGACTGGGATGAGGGAATAGAGTGCACTGTCAGCAAGTTTGCTGATGACACCAAGCTGGGAGGAGTGGCTGACATGCCAGAAGGTTGTGCTGCCATCCAGCGACACCTGGACAGGCTGGAGAGTTGGGCAGGGAAAAATTTAATGAAATATAACAAGGGCAAGTGCAGAGTCTTGCATCTGGGCAGGAACAACCCCAGGTTCCAGTATAAGCTGGGGAATAACCTGTTAGAGAGCAGTGTAGGGGAAAGAAACCTGGGGTTCCTGGTGGACAGGAGAAGAAAAAGTTGAAGAAAATACGAGTTGAAATCTGAGATTTTATGTCCTTGTTTTCTTCTGTGAAAACTGCTGGGAAAATTTAAGAGGAGAAGTGTAAAACCTCTTACTTCTTCAGAAAGAGATCTAACCCCTGCTAATATTTCTACAATTGCATATGTTTGCACTTTCTGTCTGCTTTGGCAGCAATATACATGGAAGAGGTTAGGGTTTTTTTAAAATATAAGAATCGTTTCTATCCTTTTGACCTTAGTATACAAGTCCACATGCAGCAGAATGAGTTACATGTTTTCTAGCAGTAATTTTGTGTGTGTATGTGTATGTATGTCATAAAAACATTTACTCATGCTGTCAGCAAAAGCAAAATAACAACTAAAAGGAAAGAACAAGTTGGCTCTTAGGAAATACGGGGTAAACTGCACGTAAGGAACACGTCACTTCCTAGAGGTCTCTGTTGTCAGTGTGCAAATGAAGCCACACTTGCAAAAGACTTCTCTGTCTTCGCAGAGGGGAGGAGAACATCCCCATTTCCTCTTTCTCTGCTATTGAAGAAGCGATCTGTTTTGCACTGCCAAATTCCTGCCCTCTGGCAGGAGCTAGAACTTGTGAACCTCTGTACCTTTTGTTTGTCAACCCATCTTAATGAAATTAAATGACGTTAACTAGTGTATGAAATGTAAGATCTCCTATTTTGACTTGTTTTGGTGTGTAACACTTTGTTGACTACTGCTGTCCCACTTTTTGCTCAGTGCTGCTTTCATTACTCTGCTATGGATTCCTCCACCCATCCGTCTGTTCCTGGAGCCTTTGTCCTACTTGCTCAGAAATCTCATTTTTTCCCATTCCAGTGATGTAATGACAAATGTCAGATGTGTTTTCCACCAGGACCATACATTCCTTTTTGGCTCTAATAAACTGAAAATAAGAGAACCCCTGAAGCACATTTTTATTTTTAATTAAATAGTTAAATATTTTAAGTCACTACCTGTTGCTTTAGCAGAAAACTCTATTTCTTACAGTAGAAGCTATTTTATTCCATACTTTCATGCATGGGTAACAATAATATCTAAATCTTCAGCAAACTTCTGAATTAGGATTTGAGGGCTTCTGTGGAGGTTATGCAAACAATTTTCATCTGCCAAACAGGGCTCTGAGCATACAGTGCACAACTACGTGATGATCTAGTTGAGCCTAGATCTTGATACCTTGTGTATCAGTCCTTCATCTGAGTCTCATGTCATGGCTGAAAGTAGCACAAGAACAGTCCTATCTGCATAGTTCCAGCTCTTCAGGCTACCAGCCTGGCTGGGAGCTAAAATACAGATGTTTCACTAAGTTGTACTAATAAAACCAGAGTTAGACACTATGAAGCTCTTCTTAATGTGACTTGACATGGTTTTCCCACATTAATCTCTTGAAAGTTTATGGAAACCCAATCTCCTCCTGTGTAGAAGTATATGAAATGACATAACTTCTTAACGCATCTGGAATGACATTTGATAAAATGCCATACGGCACATTTACCAACAATTAAGTAGGGGCTTTTCAGCTGAAGAAAGAGAAAGAACCTGATTCCTTTTTTGCTTTCATAAGAACTGAAATCACAGACAGTTCCTGTGAGTCAGGGTGCTGTACTATGGAAATTCTTTCCAAAAGAGTGAGAAGTGTGATGAGCTTGGAGACTTTTTCAGCAGTGTTTCCTGAAAAGTCTTTAAAGTGTTTCTTTTTCACTCAAAAACCAATGACAGCTCAAGAACTTGTAACATGTTATCCCAAAAACAAGAAAAAGAAAGGTCAAGTCACTGGAATGAGATCTGTCTATAGTATTAAAAGTGGAGTTTCCCCCCACCCCATATTTCCCCCATAATTTATTCATTAATCAACATGTAGGAAAAAAAGACACAGGGAGACGTCAGTGCTAACGGCAGTGCTAAGGGTTTCCTGCCTTGCTTCTCTGGTGGCTTGCTGCTGTCTATTCGGGTCTCCTGATCTGCCATGTCAACACAACCACAAACCATATCAATGAGCTCATCCGTCTTAAAAAATAATCCACATTTTCACTCATATTATTCTTAAAGATTAATCAGTTCCTGGGCTGATATTACTGTGTAAACTGATACTGCCTCTGATGCTGAATATCCAGCCAAAGCATACATGCCTGGCTTCTTTGTGTCAGGAGACTTCTGTTCTATTGATATGGGAATACATGTAAAAGTAGCACATCAGAGTAGTGCCTGTTTTGAGATTATATGTAACAACAATCCAGCCCTTTGGCTGACAGTGGATCTGGGATGTCTGACCCCAGCTTTCTTTTTGAGGGACATCATAACAAATTTTTAACATTTCTTTTACAAGCAATTTTGTACCTACTGTAAAGTTACTAAATCTCAATCAGAAATTATCTTTACCCTTTGAAGACTTTTAAGTACTCTGGACAGAATTGCTATGGTAGGCACAGTAGAGGTTTGTATTTCAGCACTTGTCCCTTATCTCAAACTATGATGTGGTTCTTTGATGGACACAAATGCACATGAGGAACGAGGTGGCCATTGTTCTGTGCACTTCAGCAGTGACCATCCAAGGCAGAACTGAGCCCAGGAAAGAGTCCAAGATATTTACGTTAGTAAAAGCCAAGGGGAAAGTTTTGCAGGTATTGTTCTAGGATATGGAAATGAAAACGAAAGTGAATAATTTTGATCCAAACCAAGACAATTATCTATAAATACAGAAACTGGTTGCCTAAAGAAAGTGAATCTTTTCCAATGTAGCCTAGTCAGAAGAGGGAGGTGCGTTTTGGAGAGAGGCAATACGAGTCAGCGGTTCTTTATAAGGTTGCGCTTCTTAAAAAATGCAATAATTGCTTTCTAAATATTTCTCTTATCTCTGAAAGCACTTGGAAAAACAGAGGAAGTGTGAGGATACTTTGTTTAATTGAAAAAAAACCTACAAAAACATTACTTCTCTTTGAAATAAAAGTTATCTTGAAGGTTTTGTTGTCATCTTATCCATATCTCCTTCCATCAGCTTCAGTGGAACCATGCACATGCTGTGAAAGACTGATGACTAACATAAATAACATTTTATATATATAAAGCTGCATTTTTCCATGTTTTATGCTGTCTGGGGAGGCAGGCAGGAGACAAGTATTATTCCTCCTTGAAAGCTATAACAGAAAGTTTAATCTTTACTAGTTATGGAGGAGAAAGGAAAGATAACTTTCACTCTATGAAAATCCAACGCTTACAAGGAATAACCTTGTAGAGCTCAAATTAAGTCAGTGGAGACTGGTGAGCTGGCCTCTTATTTCTGTGGAGATGCACTTTGTTTACTGGAGGCACCTGCTTCAGGTTCAGCATATGAATTCCTTTTTTTTTACAGAATGATAACACAACTCCTGCTGTGGATCACATTTCACTGTTGTTTAAGGGTTTTTAGAGCAAAAGACAAAACAGACATACTTTTCCACCTAGCAATAAGAACTAGACAAGATTTCATCCGAATTGTAATGTGGTAATTCCTTGTAATTCGTCACTGATCTTGAAGTTTCAGGCATGGGTTTAGTTTGTGGACCCACAAGCAAGCCTTGCTTTCACAAAGACCTTCAAGGAAAAAAATCCAAATGTTAAAGGGCTTTTAAAATAATTTTAGTCTTGCTGCAAAAAGGTAGCATTCGACTTTTGTCCTTTTGGCCAATTCTGTTCCTGTTTTCTCTAAGTATGGTTCATGACAAATCACTTGATCAGGCATAGCTTTCCAATTTACCACGTTACATATTTTCAAGAGATAAAGTAAATCAAAACCCTGAAATTTGTTGGTGGTTGAATTTATACTTGGATTACACTCAGAGTTTTACAAGTAATGTCTGTAAAAATAAAGAAAAAACTTTATTGACCAGAACCTGGGTCTGGCTTAAAATTAAGGTCTCTATTTTATAGACTCTTAACTGTTTTCAGCACCACTGTCAAGCAACTTTCACAGTAGAGCATTGTGTTACGCAGAGATTTGCAATGAAACCAAAAGAGCACTGGCTTTTGTTTGTATATGGTACAGAAATGACACCTGCACCACATCAATAACCATGCTATACAATCCGTGCACTTTTTCATTTGTGGATTTACGAGTAGTGCCATACTCTGTTGCCCTTGAGGCCTCATCCTCTCATTTCCACTTGTGACCTGGGTTATGCTCAGCCTCGTCAGTCATTTCACATTTCCTCTTTTGTCCTTCAGGAAAGCTTGCAAGTGTTGCACCACTTCTGAACATTTGTCCACATTGCCTGGTTCCATGTTTGGCACCAGTTCAACACCATGCAAGCTCTTCTGTATCACAACACACACACAAGCCACTTGCCAAATTTTATGGCAAGAATGTAGTGACTTGCATTTGAATGGGTGTCCTAGACTTTTCTTGGCAGCTAATTGCCTTCAAAGTTGATGCTGGCAATTGGTGCTCAGCTGGTTCTTTTTAATATGGCCATGTTAACAAATAAGTCCATGATTTCTGGTTGGCCTTTGGTCTCTTACACTTCTACTTGTTCTGTTTCTTGCTGCAAATATAATTTCAGAGGCTACAGTTTGCAGATGCTGGATTGAGAGTGAGTTAAATAGATGCACATCTGTACATATTGAGACTACTAAATTCTCCCTAGCACGGTTTTATAATTAAAACACCATGCAAATATAGCCTAGTTTCTTATTATTAATCAGAACCATATAAAAAATTGGTCCAAACTGAATGTTGTCAAGACTGACTATAGAAGGTAAGGGTTGGTTCCTCTTACTCTGGGTGTTTTTTTTTCCATGAAGCAGTGAAGTGCTTTGTGAAATCTGTGGTAGGACACAGGTAGGAATTGCCATGCCTGGCTATTCCTGGAGAATTGCCAGTGCTGCGGTGTCTCAGGAGAAGGAAAAAAAATCAGTCCTGCTTTCCCCTGGACTATTGAAAGGGGTCTCAGTGTTATTCCTGGTACCCTCACACAGCATTCTGGAGCAGGTGAGGTCCCTCAAAGTCCTGGCCCAAAGCAAGTGTATTGATCCCTGTGGGAGTGCGTATGTGCCATTGAGTCATTCAAAGGATACAGGGTTGGGGTGGGAACAAAGCCGAGTTGCTGGGGATGGACAGTGCAGGCACAATGTGATATGCAACCTGCAAGGGGATGCACATAGCAGAGATTAAATTCTTCAATTTACGCTGTTAACCTTTTGCTGTTTGTAGGAACATGAGTCTTTCTAACCTTAGAATTCATACCTGGATAAATGCAAACACATTTTCATGTGCCTGTCCCTCACACACAGGCTACCCTCCTCCTCACAAATTGAAGGGCCAAAGTCAAAAATAACTTCCGGAGGTTTTTGTAGATGTAAGGCAGTGAATATTTCCTTACTTTCTTGAGAAACGGCCAACTTTTCCCACCGATGTTAGGATAAGAACAACAAAAAAATGCCATGGTACACACATGTTCTAAAAACTTGAACCTGGACTGTTCATGTTCAACTAAAATGATAAGCAAGTGAGAACAGTGTCACTTAATATATAATATCTGTGTGTAATGCCATTATATGAAGGACAATACAGTAGCTAGAGCTTGCAACACTATTAGTGGCTAAGATATCTTATTGCTGTGTTTGTTGAAAATGATGGGCCTTTTCTGTAGTCATATCCTTTTTAGCTTTCTTTCATTTTGGAAATGATAAACATAGGTGTGGCAAACTTATTGTTGTAACTGCAGGCATGCCTTGGCTGTAGAAGTACAGGTAACTATTTTTTCATTAATTCTGGTCATAGGGAGGGACAGAAAAATCTGCCTTGTAATAATCACTAAAGCAACTACTTGATTTGGAAGTGGTAGGACCACTTAAGAGAAATTAACTTCCAATAGAAATACAATCTTGTGCACACTGGTCTTATTTCAAAACACTTCAAAAGACAATTTTCGCCTGTCCCTTGTAGAACTTGTTGTGTTTTTTCCTGCAGTTATCAGAGGATAACCTTCCTGAGACAGCTGATGAGTTGTTAGAAACTGAAAAATGGTGTATAAAATTGGTGACAATTTTAGTGGCATCATAGAAATGAAAAACTATTTCTCTGTATTTTAAAATTACCATTAATCTGAATGAGGCCTGTGTTTCCTTGACAATGTATCATATATTTAGACACATTTATTACTAATATATTTATTGTTCACCCAGAGTAGAGCATTAATTGAAAAGGAAACATGGAATGTAATTCTGACCTGCTGTCTTGACAGGCTGCTACTGTAAAATAGGGTTATTCTCACAACTTCACAAGCAAATCTATTGTCTATCTTTAGCTTTTTCTGACATAAAATACGTCAGAGCTGATTTAATCCTGCTACAATGGTAGATAGATAGACCTGGAAAGGAGGGGGGAAAGAAATGAGGTGACTGCAAATGTATGATGGAACAGCTAATGAGACATCTCTAGTTTAAGGTTGTTAATGTTGTTCCTGCATGCAGTGAAGGGCATTGCTTCAGGGAGTCTCCAAGTTCTTCTCATGGAAATGAAGGTATGGATCCAGCTCCTTTGCTATAACTGTATGGGGAGCAGAAACAGGACTGTTATAGGACACACTTGCTGGCTGTGATTTATACCGTGTCAGATCCAAGGTATTGATTTGGGCCCTCATGCCAGTTGCCAATAATCTAATGTTAATAGACCAGGGTATGTCCCTAACATGCATATCTATCATAATCCTTATGCCAAGCTGGGGCCTCCTAAGAGAATTCTGAGAACAGGATTTTTCTATAAGCCATGGCAGTTCTCCTGCATTTTGCCTTGGATGTTGTACCTCTGCAAGTATTTCCTGATTGATTGTCTTCCACTGTATTACCTCACATTCCTGTAGATGTGAGGAAACATAGTAAGTGCTGATTGGGTGTCATTGGGTTATAAGGCTGGGTTTTAGCTCCACGATTTGTATGCTTTAAAGTATGTGCTTTGGAAATATTCCCTGGGAACATGAACAGAATCTAATGGGGGGAGGTCTGTCTTTTTCGTCCCAGCATCTGCTTTCATTGATACATAACTGAATGGCACATCTCTACTGGGGCTGCATGTCAGCTCACCTTTCAGTATTGGTGGGAAAAGATGGGTAGGTGTAGCACTGCATGACTCTTGGGGACCATCAAGCTGTGATTTGAGCAGCAGTAGTGACGATAAGCAATGTAGTGGAGGGATGATCCTGAGACCGCTCTGGGCCTTTGGGACATCACAGTTTGCCTTCCCAGGTTCTGTTCTCCACATCTGTAAAATAAAAATGACATCCACCTGCCCGCCTTTACCTTATTTTGTACTGTGAAGTGGAAGCTAAGCAGTGAGTTCTGCAAAGTGTTATTACTGTACATACTTATGCATGCTCATGTTTTGGAAGTGTGGTTTTGTCATCTTGTAGTTCTTTTATATGTATCTATACAGAAGCTGGTGTCAATTAAAAGAAGAACTAATAAATATGTCCCATTTGCATTTATTTTTAACCTCAAATCAGCGCATCTTAAGTTTCCATGCTGCAATACTTTCACCTAAAAGCTGTGTTGCGTTTTTACATAATGTAAATATATGAGGATAAGACCACAAAGCACAAAAAGAGACACCCAGATACATCATGCCACAGTGAGAAATCCCTTAGGTGTGTTGCAGAAGAGTATGTATTACTTGAAATAAAGAGAGAATAGATTTCTCAAAAAACAAGGAAAGAATTGCAAAGTCTAAATAGCAGGTTGTTTGCAGCACAGTGTTAAAATATTTCATCGTTTCCACCTCTAGGGGGGACTATGCTTTCAGCGAACCTGTCTGTGAACAGTTTTCTTAATCTTCAGCGGGCAGTTCAGGCTGTTGCTCATGGTAGCTGGAGCAAGTCAAGCAATTCTTGATTCGTGCACGAGTTGTTTCTGGGGGGAAAGTGGCCTGTGTCTGAAATGACCTTAGTCCTAAAGGACCAGCCTGAAATCTCTGCTCTTGCTGCAGTCTACAGGCATTCTGCCTGCTATAGATTCACAACTGCAGGATTTGTTCCTATTAACAAGCATTTATACAGCTGAAAAAAATAATGTCTGTGAAGAAATGTTGAATTTATACCTATGGAAAATACTGTAAGTGAACTGATGATAAGGTGGATTAAGTGACATTTTGAATTGGTGTTAACAAGTAAATTCTCATGCGTAACTTTCTGGCTTGGAAAAATCAGTCATAGGCTGGGATTCTTCTTTATCAAACCGCTTAGCCTGAAGGGGAACAGCTGAGATGTTCATGACACTTTGGGCCCACAGAGACACTGCAACTCCTGTAAGGCTGAATGCAATTGCTCAGGTAAGTAAGGACTGCATACTGTGGGCCAAATCTTTTTCTAAAATTTGTCTTGACGCTACTGCTGCTACACAGGATGGCCTACATGGCTTTTGTTTCTTTTTGCCCTCACGTTGCCCCTGCTTCTCCTCCTCTTATTCATTCCCAGCAGTACTTTACCTCACAAGGAGCAGTCCGTGTGGAGGGATGGCAGCCCTGTGATTTATGAGCATACTATCTCTTCCATTGTGTTTAGACAGCTTATGCTCAAATACGACAGCTAGGAGAGTACGGAGCTCACACGTAAAATGAAAAAGATATTCTGGTGGGGGAAGGAGGGAATCAAGAAAGATCCATCCAGATTTTGGTGTTGTAAACACATCTGTAGGGTCACCATAAAGCAGTGACTACAAAGGTCAGCATTTCAAAATGTGTCTTAAGAAAATGTTTTTGCAAGCTTTGTGGTGAAGATGGCTGGCGTGTTGTATATTGTAACATTCTGCTTAATCTCCACTATGTTATACCGAGTCATTTACAACAAAAAATGCCTGACATAACTTACGGTACAGGAACATACAAAACCAGCTTCACCAGGGTGGATGTTTATGTAATCTTCAGGAACGCTCTGAAGTTCAATTCAGTAATCAAATAAAACTACGTGAGAGGCGCTTTTCTTTTCCCATCTTTGAATTTCTGAGCTTCTTTATTTTACGAAGTCCTGTTAGATAAATGCTCTCTCCCAAATAATTATTTCTGTACATCAGGTTATCTGCTGTTTTCATTCCACTTCCCACTTGTAATTGCACAAGTGCTCCCAGCTTTCTTTTCTTTTTAATTGAAGCATTGTAAAGGTGAGCAGATGGTCACCCCAGGAGCAGAGGTTTCCCATTCATAGACTGCACAGTGAAGGCAGCAACAAAAGTTTACACATTCTGCCCTGACAACGACCTCCGTGCTGAACTAAACAACCCCTTCTGTAAAGCCAGGAGCAGTTCACTCACCTTTCGAATGCAAACCTGGCACTCTGAGTAACTATAAAACATCAAAACACACAACCCTGCTCTGGGTTTGAGGATGTGTGCAGTTACAGGCCACAGAAAACTCCAAAGATAGACATCCTTTAGAATTTTACTGTCAAAATGTACCAGGTATTCCAAAGCCTCTTTCACAAATCATGTTGCACTTTTCACATTGATTTTATTCTTTATCCCAGAATAACAAAACCTTAAGCATAGCAGCTTTACAGACAGTATGTAGAGCTGGACAGGGATGCATTTAACATGCTCTGATTAGGCAGCGGTCTCAAGGTAATTTAATTCTTTTTTCCTTATTTATTTATTTATTTATTTATTTTCTTTTACTTTTCCCCCGAGAAAATAATCTCAGAACAGGACTAGTTCTCTGCTGCTCACGGCATGTAATTGTGCCTCTGCGACGGGGTGGGTGGGAAGCGACAGAAAACTGCAGCTGGGACCTTTTGGCTTGAGGGATACAGGCAGGGGCCAGTGATCCAGTGCAGGCTTCCCCATGGCGCTGTGCCGTCCCTGACAACGGACACCCTTCTGGTTGAGGAGGTAGGAGCCGGGCAGTCCTGCTGGTACCCAGCCACAGAGCCCTTCATGGTGCTGCCTGCGCCTCCCGGTGCTGATGCTGCGACTCCCCTCCACCCCGAAGTCCCTCAGCCCCGTCTAGCACCGACTCCTGATCCCTCGGGGGACTCAAATGCTTCTCTAATGCAGTAAACTGCAGCTTAAACAGACTGAAGCAACCCCCAAAAAATTATTAAAAAAACCCCAAACAAAAAGTGCAATGGGATCTTTTACTCCCCGACCCTGATTGCAGGGACTCGCTTGGCAGGAAGGGCAGCAGCCGAGTAGGAAGGTACGTGTATTACATACATAAGCGTTATATATGTGACAAGGACACCCCCGCCCCGCGGTGTCGGCGGTCTCCACGCTCGGAGTCCCGGCGGGCAGCGGAGGTGCGGGGGGGCGGCCGGAGGGGGCGGGCGGGAGCGGCCGGGGCGGCTCCTCCCTGCGCACAAACCCGGTCGCGCCGCGCAGGGCGTGCGGAGAGCAGCCGTCGCTCCCGCGCTACTTAAGCGGGGAGGACGCAGCCTGGCAGCCCCACAGGGGGATCCGGCCGGAGGGGCAGAGGCAAAAAATAATTATAATAATCTCTCTATAAGAAAACCAGAAAACCAGAGCCGAGATGCTCCGTCCGTAACCCGCAGGTTGGGGCAGGTTGTGAATTCGCCCAACACCTGAGAAATAAAGCACGACCGAACAATTTCGAGGCGGGCGGGGAAGTGGGGCGAAAAGTTAGCCAGAGCTCGGGTGTCTCGGGGTGGGGGGGGGCGCGATGCCGCCCTGGCTGCTCGGCGGCCTCTGCTGCGTGCTGGCGGCGCGGGCGGCGCTGGGCGGCGGCTCCGCGAGCGCGGAGGCGGCAGCGGAGGAGGAGGAGAAGCTGATCCGGGTGCTGGTGCTGCTGCCGCAGGACGACGCCTACCTCTTCTCGCTGGGGCGGGTGCGGCCGGCCATCGAGTACGCGGTGCGGAGCCTGCGGGAGAGCGGCTCCGGTTTGCCGCCCGGCTACGCCTTCCAGCTCACCTACGAAGACTCGGCGTGCGGCAACCGCGCCCTCTTCAGCCTGGTGGACATGGTGGCCCTGCAGCGCCGCCGCCCCGACCTGCTGCTGGGGCCCGTCTGCGAGTACGCGGCGGCGCCGGTGGCGCGGCTGGCGGCGCACTGGGACGTGCCCATGCTGTCGGCGGGGGCGCTGGCCGCCGGCTTCGGCGCCAAGGGCGGCGAGTACTCGCACCTCACCCGCGTCGCCCCCGCCTACGCCAAGATGGGCGAGATGCTGCTGGCCCTCTTTCGCCACCACCAGTGGAGCCGGGCCACGCTGCTCTACAGCGACAGCAACCCCGAGCGCAGCTGCTACTTCGCCATGGAGGGCGTCCATGTGGTCTTCCAGGAGGAGGCCTTCCACATGGCCGTGCACAGCTTTGACGAGAACAGCCGCCACCTCGACCTCGATGACATCGTCCGCGCCCTTCAGGCAGGCGAGAGAGGTGAGTGGTGGTGGTGTGCCTGGCGTGGGTCCTCAGTGGCGTTTGTTGCCGCTGGGGTCAGGGACGGGGCGCTGGGGCAGTGGGGGACTGAAGAGGAAAGGTCCAGTGGGAGATGGGAGTCACGGCGTGTCCCCACGGCTGGGGAAACTTATTGCGGTGCTGTGCTGGCATCCCTGGGCTGGGCATCCCCTCATGGCTGGGAGCCACTGGTCCCGAGTTAAAGCTGAGCCCACAGAAGTCCATTAGAGCTTTTCCTCCCATGGCAGGGAGGGAGGCTTGCCCTCGGGGGCCGTGCTAGGAGGGTTTTGTGACATAGTAAGAAATCAGCTTTCTGCCGGCAGTCTGGGTTACCCAAAATTGCCCGTATCTGTGGAGCAGCAAATCCGTTGGCTGTTCTTCAAGATTTTTGAAGTGACTTTCTGTACGTTCAAAGTCTAAGCAAAGGTGTTTTCTTCAAACCCTGCTGTGTCTTGCCACGGGGATCCTTTTCCTTGCTCCTGCCGCTGGAAGCCCCGTTGAGTACTTCATAAATAACATGCATGTAGGGGAAGCAGTCATTGAGGGGGATGTGTGAATGCAAAACCCATGAGTGTGTGCAGCTATATTGCCACCAGCTGTTAACAAAACACCAGGGAGATGAATGACTTGTAAAACATCTTGGAAAGTCACCTCTGGGCTGACTGAACTGACTCTGCATCATGAAGTAGTAAAATGCTCAAAGTTCTTTAGGACGTGCAAATTTGTAGTTAGATCTGTTTTTAAAGTGAGCAATGCGTAGATACATGGGATTATCAAAAAGGCATTTTCTGTTAGAGGCTATTACCAGCCATAGGCTTCCCCAGCAAGTTATTGCAAAAAAAGAAAAGGTGTATTCCAGGAGTGAATTGCAGTATCAAGTTCAAGGAAGTCCTTTACTGTTTTCCAGAAAACGCATAGATGTACAAAGTACTGTGTACAATTTTAACATTCCTGGTTGTAGAATGTTAAAATAGCGTCAAATTGGACCAATACAGATCATGCCATATGTGAATGGCACAACTGGTGTTACAGTACCGTAGTCTGCAGACGGAGCAGCCTTGCACTGCTGTTGTTACACTACTGTGAAATCCTTAAAGCGTGCAGGAGTGTGTTTGAGATAACTGAGGTCGAATAGCATATGACTGTTTAATTCTCTCTTCACTGAAGCAGGTGCTTAAAATAGAGTTTTCCTTGTAAGTACCATTTTGGGATATATACTGCATGAAGAGAAAGAAATGTGTAAGTGCTAGAGAAAACCACTGTGTGGGGAAAGATGCTTTTCTTTTTTAATCAGCCTAACTTGTGTGTGCGTGTGTGTTTGGCCTTCCTAATGCTAGGAGCGTAACAGCATGTTTACTGAAGAAAAAGATGAGTATTTGCCCTTAGCCAAAGGTAGCAGTGGCTGTACTGTGGGAATGTGACTTATGACTAAAGGCAAACCCTGCTTTTCAGACCATGCTGACAGTCAGGGAGGAGAGGCTTGCTTTCAACCTGGGCTTAAACGCTTTGCTGAGCTGAGACCTCTGGTTTGCATCATTCTGCAACTTGCAAATGACTGAACAAAAGCAGCCCTCTGTCTTCTTTCACCTCCTTGTGACCTATGGGGTCCCTTCCCTCTGTCTTACCTCTTCGTTTGTCCTCTGGCTCATGCCGCTACTGTGAAATGCAGCAAGTGGGGTCCTTCAGCTTCTGCTTATGCCTTTCTGTCTTCAAATATTGACCACAGGACTCTGGGCCTGAGGGGTTGTCCTACTGCTCACAACATCTTTCAGGTTGTCGCAATATTTTAAAAGTCATGTATCATGCTAAGGATGCACCACATGCCTTAGATGAGGTCTTATTTTCTCCTGGGAATTCCTAGGAGGTTCCCCCCATGAGACAACTGGGCTTGTGGGCAACAGGGCACTGTCCCAAGCAATTTCTAGAAATGTCTTTGGTTGGTTGGTTTTCTCACCAGTTTTTCAGGGCACTTGTGTTGCACCTACTGTGACACTGTCCTGTACTTGGACCTCGTATCTTCTCTGTTTCCGGAGGTAGCTGCTGGTGGTGGTCCCACCTGAGTGCTCAGGCTTCCCTGAGCTACTCTGAGTGGGAGTGGGCTTTCCAGCAGATCAGGATACGTGCTCAGAGCTCTCCCAGGGCTGGGTAAGAAACCACCTCATCAGCTGGCCCGGGGACGCAGGGCAGAGACTGGCCCTGTGGGTTCAGCTGCTGCTGGATGGGGTTTGCAGTGAGGTCTTGGGGACCTGAGGAACACGGGCACAGTCAGCCACATGCCCATGTTTACCAGCTGCTGTCTGTTCAGTCCCCAGAGCCATTTCAAAAGGCTCAACTCCTGGAGTCACAATGAAATTGTGATGAAAAATATGATGAAAGAAGTTAACCACTTGTTTTTAATGAATTTCATTAGTAGCTCAGGCTCCCTTGTAGAGTCAGTTAGCCAGGCAGCAGAATTAATGCTGTAGGCTCAGGTTTACCATAATGATCACAATCCCAGGACTGTGTGTAAGTATGTTCTGCATAAGAACATAGTCCAAGGGATGCACATAGCAAAGGGAACACTTACTCCTTTAACTAGAATTAGAGGATAAAGTATTTGTAGGATGAGTCAGTTATTAGTCAATAAATTTAGAATATTAATAATAGAATCACTGTGGTCTGCATGTATTATACTGGAGGGAAAACACTTCTTACGTTTTGCATGTACACGTTTGTATGTACACAATAGTAAGTTACTAATGCAGATTACATACACATAATTTACATTTTTGGAAGAATGCAAGAAACGTGCCCATAGCTTATTTGTTTCAAAATCCTGAAATATGTAGTCTTTGCTCTCCTGCTGGGTTAAAAACCACATCCAAATAGTTAATATCACTTTCCTTACATTCCTTCAGAGGCTTACAAAATATGATTTAATGTATTCTAAAGTAGGGTTTCCCCCTCCACGCTCTTCTTTAATTCCTTTTGCCCAGTGTCTTTTACTGGTGTTGTGAGAATCTCTTTGATTCCATATCTACAGATTATGATTTTATTATAAATGTGAACTATAAAGGCTAAGTCATGGGAGAATTGCGAGGGCAGCAAGGAAACACTTTAGAAGGAAATCTCTCACCTATACTGAAATTAGGAACAGTGAGACAAATTCATTCCTGATGTGCATCTGGAAAAAATTGGATCAAAATTTTATAGTAAGAAAATTTTTTTTCTTCTTCTTCTTCTTCTCCTTCATACTAATATACTTCACAATGGTCATGAAATATGTCTTCTCGGTTGCTCTGGAAATTATTATATTACTCTGCTATAATCAGTAGGACAGATCTGTGCCTGGTATAACTCTCCTGAAGCGTGGGGATGTACCAAGCGTGACTCACCCCGGCAGCGCATCTGGAGCTTTATGCCTGTGATGGCGTCCAACCAGAAAAGTGATGGGAGAAGATTCATTGTGTGCAAAAAGATTTGGCTTATTTGGCCTTTTCTGTTCTTGCAATAACACTTCCACCCAGAAAAGCTGAATGTGGTTTTGATTCAGTTTTATTGTTGGGGTGAAAATATTTGCGTACATTATTGTAGCTCTTAAGCCCTGCCATGCATGACAGCGTTCTTGGAAATGTGCATGCAACTGGTTACGAATCATCATCCCAACAGGATCTCTTACAACTTTGCTGTAGAATATAACCCTGAAGCATGCACTGCTACAATACTTAGCTCCCTCTGATGTCAGTAACTTCATACCTGTAGTTTTGTGAACCTATATAAAATCTATAGTATGATGTACTGAGTGTGAGAGGTGCCTCCTTATGGCTGAAGACCTCACCTGAGTTCCTGCTTCCCCTTTACAGAGGGAAAGGGTAGCATGGGGAGAATTTCCCCCTGCCCAGCAGCAGGGGAAGGGACCTCTCGACCACAGTTGTAACAATGCGGATCACGGTACCCGCATGGAGTTCACCTGTGGGCTTGTAGGTCCCTTTGTAGCAGCAGACCCCCTGCCTAGCTCTGTGGTGTTCAATCTTGTAACCACCTTTAGTCTTACACTCAGAAAGTGGCACTTGCTTTTCCCATTTCTGAATGTTAAGTGTCCCATCAAAGTTCATTGCCTAGGATTACTATATTGTTTCTGTAGAGAGGTGTTGCTCAATGTCAACAGTAGAGAGTCAACAAATTCTAGACTGGACACCTAAGTTTTAGGGGAGTCTGCACCAAACTGTTCAATGAAATGGAAATTAAAACCGTAATGTCATTGTATCATCTTAATTCTCCGTCTTCAGATTGTCTTATGTCCACTTAGAAGTAACAGCAGAGGCTTATGGTTGCAATCAGCTCTACAAATATATGCAGTTGAAGAAATTTGAAGGCAGAACTTAAGTTGTAGGGGTAAAAAACTTATATCACACACAAGCTTAATTTACTTATTTTCAGAGGAGACAAGGGAATAGGAAGCCTCTCTGTGTTTGGTACCTGTCTTCTGTCAGCTGTTTGGGAAATAGCTTTGTTTGCCATCTGTGTTCATGTTTGTTGCAACACTGGGAGGACAGCTGGGGTCACTGTCTCTGGCAGCATTCATGCTTAACAGGCTGTTCCCTGAAATTCTTGAACTGCTTCCTATCTGTGTTTTCCATTTTCTTCCACCAGTTGTTATCATGTGTGCCAGCGGTGACACAATCAGGAACATCATGTTGGCTGCTCATCGGCAAGGAATGACAAACGGGGACTACGCTTTCTTCAATATTGAACTCTTCAACAGCTCATCATATGGTAATGTTTTTCCTGCCCAAGTATGTTGCAAAGTCTTCTGTAACCCTGGTAATATTTTTAGATTTGTTAGCCTCAAAATATGCCCCACTGAGTCCCAGAATACACCACTGTGTCTCCCTGTTGTTACAGTTACCTTCCACTTGGGCAGTGGTATTGCAGGAAGGGATCCCATGGCTATAGTTGCTACTGGATGGATCACATCCAATACACTGTGGGCATTACTTATTTAGTTACTTGTAGGGGAAGCAGTTCCAGATGGAGACATTGGTTATAGTCATGAGATGTGGGTACCCTGTGCTGCAGTGTGTGAGCTCAGCTCTGGGTGGTTTGAACCATCCCCAGATTTTTGACCGCCCAATCTCAAGGCAGGAGTATTCCTGGCTGCTGAGTGATCTCTGCAGGTGGCTGGAAGGAGGCACTGGCAATGCCTGTGGCTGTGGGGAGCTGCAAGGTCTGGGTCTCCAGTAGCCATCTCTGTGCTGGGACATCACATGTCTAATTCACTGCAGCTTTTGATCAGAAACTGCATCTGCAAAAATACTTGTCAGAGTTGTATTGAAAGGAAAGTACTGCATTGGGTATGGACAGTTCAAATGTATTGGAGTAGGGGGGATAAAAGTGATTGCACCCCCAAGTAAAAAGGAATAGATTTGTCAAATTAAAACATGACTTTAAAATGTAAATGAAATATATTTGATTTTTTAAATATACCTACATTCAGTTATATTTGATATTATGGCAGTACATGGTGGGAAGTAAACTTGCTCTCAGCTGCTTCAGCTGTGTCAGTTAAATTTGAAAGCAATACTGGAGCAACATAGAATCATGGAATCATTCTGGTTGGAAGAGACCCTCAGGGTCATCAAGTCCAACCATAACATAACGTAATTCTAGCACAATGTCCCTAAGAACCTCGTCTAAATGCCTTTTAAACACCTCTAGGGATGGTGACTCCACCACTTCCCTGGGCAACCTGTTCCAATGCCTGACAACCCTCTCTGCGAATATTTTTTTCCTAATATCCAATCTAAACCTCCTTTGACACTTGGCCAACTTGAGGACATTTCCTTGTGTCCTATCACTTGCTACTTGGGAGAAGAGACCAACATTCTCCATGCTACAATCTCCTTTCAGGTAGTTGTAGGCAGTGAAAAGCTCTCCCCTCAGTCTCCTTTTCTCCAGGCTGAACAGCCCCAGTTTCCTCAGCTGCTTCTCAGCAGGCTTGTGCTCCAGACCCTTCACCAGCCTCGTCACCCTGCTCTGAACTCTCTCCAGCACCTCAATGTCTTTCTTGTTGTGAGAGGCCCAAAACTGAACACAGGATTCAAGGTGCAGCCTCACCAGTGCCAAGTACAGTGGCATGATCCCTGCCCTGGTCCTGCTGGCTGTGCTAGTTCTGGTACAAGCCAGGATGCTGTTGGCCTTCTTGGCCACCTGGACACACTGCTGGTTTATGTTCAGATGGTTGTAAATCAACACCGCCAGATTCTTTTCATGTTTACTGAGTTTTAAACAACATCAGGTGGCCGAAGCTGAGGTAAGTCTGTGCCTGGAAACTAGGTTTTGCTGAAGTGTCAATGTGGCTTTTGAGGGAAGCAACCTCTTTTGCAGGTGCTGAGAAAATAATTACCCCCCTACAGGCTGCCTTGGCTAATCTGCTACAATAACAAATTCATTTCAAATTGAAAACCAAGTGGGAGTTGAGAGAGAAGGAAAACTTTTTATTTCTTTCAAACCTCAAAAAGTTCATCAACAGGAACAACTGTATTCCTGAAGTCTGATGTATTTAGTCTAGTAAATCAGTTCATTGTAAGTTAAATTCTTTTGCATAAATTTTTTGTTATCCATCTACCACCTCTGAGGTTATTTCACAGTAAACAGTGCCGTTGAAAAGCTCTGGAATGAATGTATGTAACTGCTTAAGTTCAGAGATACAGATACATAAAATGTTACAAGTATTGCTACATGTATCATCTAGGTTAGTTAAATAAGTGCCAGATTTTGCCAGGCAATAAGGAAATCACTTAAATAACTTGTTCTGCAGAACAAGATCAAAGCAAATGGTTCGAATCAAGGTTTTATTTTTGTTGAGTTGAATTTGGCACGCATAAACAAACTATTTGGCATTGCAGTCTTTACCAGGACCAGAGCAAAAAGCTGAAGGCCTACCCATATCGGTAGTCACAGAACCCATTTCTGTAGACCCTGAGAGCTTTGCAGGTTTGACTTTACTATAAACCACTGATCGAATAACCCCTTTGGCTGCCAGTGGGGGCTTGTTACTGCTGTGCTACTGCTGCATTTCATCTCAGAGAGCAGAAATGCATCTAAAGTGATTCATCTGGCCGTAGGTACAAAGGCATGGGTCTATGTGTGAGCTGGGCTCCCTTTGATAGGACAAGAGAGAAGGAGGCACCCCTGGACAGTGATTTACCTCATCCTTAGGTGTCCACTGTTGCACAGATGAATCCTCCCCTACAGCTGATGGTTTCCTCACCTTGGCTGAAATTGGCACAGGGTGATTGCCTGGGAAATCACTGCTGGCTGGGATGGATGGTACCCAAAGTTCTCCTTGAGTAGGGGATGCTCATGTAAGAGCAGCGAATGCTGCAGGTGAAATGCTGCCTTTTGTGATGGTTTTGCTGGCCAGGATGGTATTTGCTAGGAGGTGGTGACAATGACAAGAGGCAGTGTTGCCATCCCCTGCACCAGGAGGGACCCTGTTGTCACAGCTGGTGTGGCTTGAGTGTCTCCAGTGATGCAGCCCCCAGCAGACGGCTCTTTGTTCAGCCTTGGACAGGGTAGCGCTGTGCCGTACTGGTGTGGGGCCTCCACATGGCACAGTGATGCGGGCAATACCCATTTGCCCCATGGTCATGTGGGAGCCTCAGCAGAATCCCCCCTTGCATCACAGGTTGTCCAGTCTTCTAGTATTTCCAATGGATTAATGAAAACTACCTGTTTTCCGATGAAGCGTGGTTAGAATGTGGCATTTCCTGACATTTCTTGGTAATAAGTATTTTAAAGCATTTTTTCTGTTTCTTTGTGAATGTGTTTCCCATGAAGAGTGAAATGACTGTGCATCAAAAGTTGACTTTCGTTCAGATGATCATTGCATGTGAAAAGTTAGCATAAAAAGAAATATAGAGAAATTCCCCCAAAATTCTTTGTTCCCAGTGTTTGGTAATAATAGATTTTGTACATTATAAAAGGTACAAACTCTAACAGTGGGTGCGATTAGCAAACTGGCACTTTGCCTGGAAGTTCAGATGACCATATTGCAGTTTGTTGTTGCCCTCTCTTCTGAATACTTTTAATTTTTCAGAAAAGCAGCTGTATTAAATGCCAAGGCTGCAATAATTGCACATAAGTACTGTGGCAAGACAACCTCCCACAAAATAATCCATGAAGGAATTAAAATATGTAAATTATTCTAGGAACGCTGTTATGCAAGTCTACCTTCCCTGCTCTCAGTGTCAGGACTTTTAAAAATAAATATGTATAGTGTCCAGGACAGAAACTTATTCACATTCTACCGGCACTACCACTTTTTCTGTATGTAATCTCACTCTTTTTAGCCATCTCAATTTATAAATACAAAGGTCTAGCAAAGCCCTTCATGCTGTAGTCTCTGCTGTACTTCTTGTATATTGCACCTCTGAAATGCAGGTACCCAGCGGGGGCAGAGGCTTTTCAGCTTGGAGGCTCTGGCAGGGCTGGTGTGCTCAGGCAGGGAAGCTAGCAAGGCATGCTAGCTTACAATTGCCAGATGGACATTTCTTCCCTTTTGAAAGCAGTTAAAAAGGACAGGGTGCAGGCATTGAAGGGAGGAGTGCTACCTCTACGGGTGAAATCAGATGGTGGGATGTTAATTGCTCTCCAGGGTTTCCACCAGGTCTGATAAGTAGAATCCTGGCATAAGTAATTTTGACCAGTTAAACTTGTGTTGGGAAAGAAAACCCTAAATCAAGGTGGATATATCTAGAACTTCTTAAGAGAATTAAATAGCTGGGGGGGGGGGGAGGGGGGGGGGAAGAAAAAAAGTTTGCAGTGCTATTTGGTGCTGAGCTGTGGTAAATAGGACTTTTCTTGGGTGGAAAAGTGAGGTGAAAGGACTCAGGTATTCCTGTGTCTCCCTCCCCATGTTGGGAGTGATGGGAGCTGCTCTGGAGCCAAAAGCAGCACAACGAATGACTTGTCTTCCAGAGAAATGCAGGTCTATCTTTCCTTCCCCTGTGTTCCCTTAGGATGCAGAGCAATGCTGCATTCACCTTTATTGTAAAAAAAAAAAAAAAAAAAAAAAAGAAAAAGATAAGGGGTGAGAGGGTGTGGAATCCCAGCAGCAGTGGCAGGATACTGGGAGGATAAAACACAGGCTCTGTATTCACCCGTTTTGGGGGACTGGGGTGGCCTCTCTGTGAATTTGCAGGCACGCGATGCAGTTGGTAGTGCTGTGCAAGGAGCAACCTGGGTGTGATGCCTGGACCAAACCGCTTGCTTATCTTGGTCCAAATGGCACTGTGGTCCTTGATCCAAGCACAACTGCCACATCCTGTCTCACCTCTGGGTCCCGTGTGCCTCCAAGTCACCCTTGGGAGCTTAGTGTTAGTCTTTGTCTTGGCTCATTTAGCCATGGTGGAGTTTGTTGCTGTTCTTTGAAAAACAACTGCCTAGCTTTTAATTATTTGTAACCATTTAAAGGCACACTGCTCAGAGTTACCACTGTTCCCTCTAGGCCTCCTTTTATTTATCACTTGCACAGAGTAGCACAAAACCTGTTCCAGGGCAGTGTGAACCTTTCTACTGTCTTGTGAAGCTTTGGATCGGGGTCTCAGGACCTCCTAAGTTCAGGCTCTGTTAGGCAGAAGGACTCCTCTGCTAATTAACAATCACTCACCTATCCTGCTTTTTAAAAATCTCATTACTGGTGGTCTGAGTTAAATTGTTCCCCAGCTATGACACAAAACATGTAAATACAGCATAGGTACAGGATTCTATTTTATTTGTTAGTGTTTCTTTTCCACTAAGAGCAGGGCTAGTCTCACAGCCACTGCACACATGGTTTTCTCCTTGACCACAGTGGGAGAGCTGTGGGAGAAGCAGCTGCACCATCTTTCTCTCATTCAGGGTGATGATCGTACTATTGACTTTACTGGTGCCTTTATGACTGTCCAAGAGTGTCACTGTTGGAGTGATGTGTAACAAAAACTTTGTGGTCGGATCTTGCTTTGCTTGTTCTAACTTAAATATCTCTGCATTTGAGATCTGGCACTGTTTTCTTTTTTTCTTGCTCAGGCTTCATCCCACCCTTTAAAAATAAGCAAGAGCAGCATGGGAATAAACTTGTCCTTCTGTTCGCACATTAACTTCCCACCAGCCATTCCTCCCTGCCCAGTTTCCTGCTCATCTTGGAGCAGGTTCAGTTCTCCCTTCTATTCTGCCATCTCCCCAAGGTGCAGAAGAGGGAACTTTTGGGTGGAAAAAGGAAAGCAGTCCTGTAATGGTACCTAATTTGGAGTTGGAAATATGCTTGGTTTCCCCTTAGGAAATGGCTCTTGGAGAAGAGGAGACAAACATGACCTCGAAGCCAAGAAGGCATACTCGTACCTCCAAACCATCACTCTGCTGAGGACTGTGAAGCCTGAGTTTGAGAAGTTCTCCCTGGAGGTGAAAAGTTCTGTTCAGAAGCAAGGTCTGCACGAGGATGACTATGTAAGTACTTGAAGACAGGCTTCAGGTCTTACCATCTTCCAAAACACGCTCCTAATTAAAGCAAAAATAGCAGTGAGTCTTTCTTAGGACAGAATCACTTTGATGCAGTTGTAAAAGCTCACTGTTGCTTATATAATTGCTTTTTTTTTTTTTTTTTTTTGAGTTTTGTGGATAATGCAAATGGCAGCAAGAATAGACATGGTCTAGGTGCACTAGGTTTGCATACTACCAGAAATGGCTTGTTGGCCTTTGCTTTCTCCCTCGTTTATCAGTAGTAGGGCTGCAGAAAGGCAGATTGCCAGGTCTCTCTCCCTCTTCCACCAATCATTTACCTTTTTATTTTACAGGCAAAAAATGAAACTCTTCATTTTTCTTGTCTTCCAATACCTTTTCTTTTTTTTTTTTTTTAGAATCAGATCTCAAAAAGTTACAGTCTCTGTACGACATCTGATGAAGTTTTTCTTGATGCAAATGAGAAAAGTGGTCTTATTTCTCAACTAAGCATATTTAGAGTGGTGCTGTTGTTTATTTTAAACTGTATAAAATATCACTAATCCTTACAAGTTTTTTTTAAGCCTAGAGGAGTGCCACTGTCCCCTAGAGATGGATGTAGGAACGTATGTATTTTTTTAATCTCTCAAAATGTAGGAGGAAAATGCCTCTGAAAATTGCATTTGAGCTACTGCAAACCTAGGTCATTAGGGATTTTCATAGGAAAGTGTTCTGTGAAAGCAAGAATGTATAGCACATACTTACAGGGATTTCTGCATGCTGATACAGGTATTTCCCAGACGGTCAGCTTTCCCCATGATGGGGAGTAAACTGTTCGAATATGCTTAGAAACAAAACAGGCTTGAAGAGAGTTTGGTCAGTCTTTAGCTGTAGAAAACGACAGCTGTAATACAAACAAGTCCATAGGAAAAGTGGCCATGAAGAAAAATGTCAATCTCTTGCAATTAAGAGCATGAGACAAAACTTCTCTGGCTATCATACATGTATACAAGCAGAGGAATAATGAACCCATAAAGACAGAAGAAATTTTGAATTTGTAGACTTGTTTTTCAAGAAAATTCAAATGTTGCTGTGAAGTGCACTCTGTGAAATTAAGGTGCTACAGCAAAGGCAAATTTGCTTGAAAGCTGGTATCTTGCGTAATTGGAAAAGAACTAGTGCATTCAGAGCACCTGCTTTGACTCCTGAAGGAACGTTGGAGAAATTTGTACCCAGAACACAAGAAAGGAGCTCAAACCCCTCATTTACTAGATCACACTTAGGCACTGGCCTGAGCTCTTTGCTTTAAGTAATGTCCCCCTCATGTGGAGGCATCGTCTTTAGTTCCAATCACAAGCAGATGAACTTAAGGTTGTTTTAATAAATCACCTTTCCTGCAGTTTATTGCACAAGCTTAGCTGTCTTCAGAAAACCTGTGCTTAAAGCTTGGATATATTTTATTTAAATATTTTATTTAAAACGTAATGTTGAATGACATCAGTGGCTTGTATGTTTCCTGTGAAACTTTCAAAGTCTAAACAAGCAGAAATAATCTTTTGTTGGTGTTCTTTTCCTTGGGTTAGTAGAGAAACCCAAACTGAGTTCAAGCTGCTGCTCCCCGCACAGCATGCTAAATGAGTTTTGAACAAGACGTGGGACTGTAATTTGTGCTATTTCTCCCTTTTCCCCTCTACGTGCCCTTTTGCAGATGTCACTTAGCAAGATACGTACCTTGAAAATCCGCTACCTGCTTGTGATTGGTGAGAAATGTGATTTTGAATCTTGAAGATCCAGTCATCTCCAGTTCCGTGGCTTTTCTAGAGCAGCCGGTGTGACATTTTGCCCCAGATCAGAAAAGTATAAAACTGCTGAGATCTCAGGATTCTGTCTGTCCACCTCGTGAATAATAGGTCGTGTTATGGTGGGCAGTTTGGAGGTGGGCAAGGGTATGTTTTGTTGTTCTTTAGGATGGAGACCCACTGTAAACCCTATGCAAGTTCAGTGTTGGTAGATGTTGAATAGATGCAAGCCCTGTTATGGTCAAGTGGAATTGGCTCCATGAGAGAGCAAATCCCCTGGTGCCAGCAAGGGGAAGATTTTGTAGGCTTACAGAGCTGTGTACCTGCTGCCAAAAGTCCTATTCTCTCTTTCCTCACTCCATGGTTGCTTGTGCAATTAGATGTCCATGCTTCTGGCTGTCCCAGGGCAGCTGTGCAGATGCCTGGCTCCCTGCTGCCTCGTCCCTGACCTTCCTGTGCCTGGCTCTGAGGGATGCCTCTCCCTGCATCGCACTCCCACCTGCGATCCAGAGCTTTTCATGTTGCTCCAAGCACTCCTTCACCCAAAAATGTCAGCCTTTGCCAGGGCCAGACAGCAGCATGAACCCCTCCTGCCGCTGCTGCTGCCTCTCCCACTCCTCTTCCTGCTGCCTCTTTCCCACCTGGCTTCTCACACCCTTCCCGGTCTCTTCTTGTTGGGGCACAGGAAGGACTTGTTATCTGTCTACACCTACCACAGCTTTCTGCCATCTGAAACAGCAAACCTTGTCTCATGAGAGGCTCATGGTGGAGGCCATAGGGATCTGGGGCTCCCTGTGGAGGAACTACAGGTCATGGCTATGGGGGAAGGAGGTTTGGTTTCAAATGCAGAGTGTCCTCCTGTTGACTTACATAGACCTCAGCAGAGCCTCTCCTGCCTGCTTTCTCACAGCTTCATGGACGAATGGGAAAATAAAACTTCTTTAAGAGGGGTAGCCTTGGGTTGAGCATGGCAAAAAGCATTAGCTGTGTTACCTTATTAACAGTATGTTAATTTTAACTACCTGGTTTGCTTTTCATAATTTATGATGAATTTTGCATTTCCCTACTTTGGACAGGGGGAAAGAGATGCATCTTATTCCTTTAACTGATTGTTCTGCTGTTGTGTTCAGAGGAGAAACATTTCAGGACAGCCTTCAGGCTTAAGAAAAAAAAAATCCACTTTAAAAACTAATGGGGAAAAATAAGAAGCCAAATCAAGGACCATCTCCTTCCTGTCTGAAAGATATGTGGGTAGTGGGCATCTCATTAGTGATGCTTCTTTTGGCAGCATGGGAAGAAAGTGGCAACGTTGGCATGGGTGTGTGCTAAGCAAGGCTGTGTCCTCCAAGGGAAGCCTGGGGGGGAGAGGTCCTTCAGCTGGCTGGGTGGGAAGCAACAGAGATGGATTTTTTTCTTCTGGGTTCTGCTTCTGAATACAAAAACTCTGGGGAAAGATAGTCGATGGTATGGTCCATCTCAAGTCCTATCCATGGGTGTTGAAATATAATCCTCATTATTTTCTGCAAGCTGTGTCCCAAGATGATGAACTCAGGGGGATTTGGGTTTGAGGCATTCAGGGTTTCTGCTTTTCTGTGTGTATTTTTCCAGTGTCGTGGGAAAATGGAGCCCCGGGTCCAAGGTCTAAATTATCTTGCAATGACCCTAACTCAAACACAAGTAGTTAACACTGCCATTTTGTCCTGGCCTCTTGCCAGCACTAATCCTAAAGGCATTATTATCTACCAAAAGAGAATATCAAAATAATGGAAAATAAGCAGATGACAGAAGGAAAGATAAGGGAGACAGAAAGGGCAAAGTCCTAAAGCAGCAGCTGTCCAATTGCTGGATGGAGAACACATATGGCCCTTGGAGGAGTTACAGGTCAAAGAGTGTTGGCCATCTTCATATCCAGCTGTGAAAGAGAAAAATGTGGTCTGGGTTTGTCTTTCCCAGGTCAGAAATTGCTGTTGTTTCTGTATGGTTGTTATGGTGTGGAAATGGGGAGCAGGGAAGAACCTGTGCCTTACGAGTGAGCAGGAAAGCATGGAAATGGCAGTTTCCCCAACTCCTTCAGGAATGTCTCTTGTGAAAGCAAAAGCTTCCTTAAGCACCTTTTATCTAAACAGCGTCTAAAATAAGAGTGGCAGAGAGCTTTTGAGAAAGCATCTTAGAAGTGTTTGTGTAGGTAGTAGCTGCACAGGATTGGGCTAAAAATGGTGATGTTCCCTGTCTGCAATGTCCCATTGCACCATCCCATTGCAACAACTGCCTGAGTCCATTAGCAAATATTAGTTTGCTTGGTCACTGCTTTTTTAGAGTCTGAAAGCAGTTAGTGTCATGTTAATGTAACCCAAAGAACTGTGGGCTAAACCATCAGATCTGCTCAGCCCTTGTTTCAGCATCTAATAGTACCATGATTGTTTTTCAGGGAACACCCTGTAGCTCTGTAGGATACCTGACCATCTTATTTGATGCCTACCTGGAAACTGACTTCTTTTTCAGAAGTCCATTCAGATTTGGGGTTCAGGTATGAGGAAAGTAGAATCACTTTAATGCTATTACACAAATTATAGGAGTTCTCTTGCTTCTGTAATGTTAATGCATCACCAAGACATTAACAACAATGTGTCCTGGTCTCTATAAACCAATTGAAATCCTTGATTTAGTTGCAAAATACAGGACAAGCTCTGCTTGCAGACCTGTAGCCTTGGTGAGGCAGCCAGCAATGGGAATTGCATGCATTTACTTGAAGAAAAAATTTGAAACTGTCTCTGAATATGACTAACTCCCAACAGATACTCTGGTTAAAAATGTTTATGAATAAATAGTGTTTCAGTTAAAGTGTGTGCATGAGCCATTTTTATTAAATAATGCCAAACACTTAATGAATTGGCGGTAGGGTGCAGTTTGGAAGCTCTTAATGAACCTTCTGTTCCCAACTCAGGCCTAAAATTCAATAAATGCTTTTTTTATGTCCAACACAGTATTCTGAGGTGGGATGATTTTACAACCCGGGATATTTGCTCTTCTGAGGCTGTGGACCACCCATGGCTTGCTTTTTCTTCTCATGTAAAAGCCGAAAATGTAACTAATTAAACAAATATTTCTGCTGTGTTAACTACATGGCAGCATTGTTTGTGAGGTGGATGTATCGGTTTTATCCTATCCACAGCCCTTTGCACACCAAAAATGAGCAGTAGGAGAAGGGAACTGGAGTCCAATTTGCCTGTAAAGTTATCTCAGTGAAAGAACGAACTACATAGATTAATTAGATCAGTGAGCTGCTACTATTAGAAAGGGCAAGTCTGTTTTATTTAATGTTTTCAGCCCTCTGAAATGAGAAATGGTCTGCATAAGAGCAACTGCTTGAGCTCCAACAGTTAACTACAAAAGCTATGTGGGAGGTAGCTGTGCTCATAAACTTTATCATCTCATCCATAACATCCGTGCCAGACTCTTCCCCCTGTGTATTCTTTACGTCAGCCTTTTAATTAGGATTGTGCATCAGCTAAGATAAGGGTTGGGAGAAGCGAGCAATTCAGTCGTGTCACTGGGAGAGACACTGAAAATGTGATGTATTCAACAGTGTACCTCCCACTTATCTTTTCAGGCACAGGCAGGCAAGATTAATGACAGGCAGGCTTTTGTGTCTCTTCTGACTACATCAGGATAGGAAAGAGTTTTGAGGAGATGAAAAAAAGAAAAAAAAAACAAACACAAAACCACAAACAAACAAAAAAAACCCCAAAAACTCTGCCAAGGAATAATTTGTTCAGATGAATAGGTCTATTCAGCTGCTTGAGAGCTTTGCTAATTGTGTTTGAAAGAATAAAAGCAAACCACAAGCTGCTTTCAGCAGCCGGAAAAAATGGGTTCACATGCCAACTTATTTACAAGATGAATTCTATTAGTAAAACATATTTAGGATTTTCACAACCAGCCCTTCACACCTTGGAATTAATGAGAGTTTCTTCAGTTTCTGTTAGAACAGTGTTGAACTGCTAAATTTGGTGAATGCAGCAGATGCTATTTTTTTTTTCTTAAGTTAATGCTTTCTCAGTGATATGAAAGACTAGTGTCTTCCACATTGGGGTCTAAGGCAAAACTGCAGCATAATAGTATGCTATTTGCAGTTAACAGATGTGATAAAAGACAGGAAAAGAAAGAAATTATTCTTCTCTCTTCCAGTGGATTTCTGTTTAGTTTTTCTAGCCTGTGTAAGCATATATTTGAAGCTGTCTTAAACCATGGAGGAGATAGTATAAAAATGTAGGTATATCTGAAAATAGTAACATCTGAACTCTTCGGGAATGTAGAAGTTTAGAGTTGACCTTCATCTATATGTTGTATATTTTCCATAGTCTAATGTTTTCGCTTGGGTTTCACAGATATTCATGTTCCACTTTACTAAACAGGCACTCAGACTTTTATGGGCAAGGCACTCTCTCTGTGAAGTCCTTGCTAAAAATACACCTTATTTTCCGCTAATGAAGTGTGGAAGATATGTCTTTGAGCAAAGTTTATAACCTGTTTTTGTTTTTAATGCCTCTCCATGCCATTTACATCACTAATGATCCAAAAGCTAGTTTGTCCCATTGGGGTCTTGTTTTTATGTAAATTCATAGGGTTTTTGACACTGGTATTAAATGGTCCTCAGGCTTGGCTCTGAGATGTTTGAATTAAGGCAAGGAAAGACTATATCTGTCATTTTACACAAGATGACACTTAAAACTGAAAGAACTTTGCCATCTGACTTTTTAGCTGGTAATACCTTCTTCTATGAGCCTTGTTCCCTGGGTACTTATGAAAATGACACTGGATTGAAAGTTTTCTTTTGTACTGGATGCTCCAGCCTCAGCACCATGGGTGCTGCTGAGGGTTTACCAGTGCTGGTGGCCTCACACCGTGGTAACATAGACCGGGTTAAGAGTTCAGTGTTTGAAATCTGTCTGAGCTGAACAGTTCAATCAGAGTTTGATCAGGACGGTGCCAGGGGTTGAGGGGAAGAAACCACATTTCGTTTTCTTTGGGCACGTAAAGGAAGGACAGTTCTTCAAGGCCAGAAATGTGTATTCCTTCTTTGAGAGCTCCAGGGCAGAAGTGCTGTTGCCTCCACAGGGGCTGATCCCAGACTGAGGTGGTTCATGGAGGCTTTCCTGTACTCATTTGAGCTATTGATATGGTGAAAGCAGTCCTGAATGACAACAGGGTGAGGTCTAACTTTATGACATTCAGGTGACAAGTCTTCCTGAAAGAACCGTATAAGTGGCAATCAGTAACACCTCAAGTCTGTGATGTCTTGCTACGTCAGCACACCTAATTTCTGATGGCTGAGTGCTGGGGGGTTAAGCAACCCAAAGGTAGCCCTGAGAAAGACTTGCTCTCCAGAGGGGCAAACCCTGTAGCAGGAGGGCATGCTGGCTCCATGGGTCACCCAGGTGTATGAGCGCTGGCAAAGTCCAGCAGTGGGACTCAGGTGTGCTCCCTCTGGGCTGCAAGGGAAGATCAGTGTCCCAAGCTGACAGCTCTGTGTTTTTTCAGTGGATATTTAGCAATTCCTCTAATGTGAAGGGATTAATCTAGTCAGCCTGTGAGGATGGGCTGTGCATATAAAGGCAGCAGTGTTCTTCTGCATGCAAGGAGCCACAGAAACACACAGGTGGATAATCCCAACTTTCTTCCTCTCTTTAGTAGATTTTTTTTTTTTTCATTAGGAAGGGAAACCTGAGACAAAAATCAGAAGTTTAGTCAAGAAGTCGTCAAGAAGAAATAATACATCAAGGCAGATTGAAAAGACAAGGTCAAATGAATAAGAGGGGCATGAGAAAGGGGCGTGGGACAATGGGAGGAAGATAGGTGAGGAGCTCCAGGCGCCTTTTGCTCTGTGTCTGGGAAAAAGGCGACATTCAGTAGGCGGGAGGACGTTTACATTTGATGGGACATAGGTTTGTACAATGCATCCAGTTAGACAACCAGACTGCAGACTACAAAATACATTAGAAAGCAAAATCAAGCAGGATCTCAGAGATCAGACAACAGTAAGGAAGCAAGAAGCTAAAAGAGTAAGATTTTAGCCTTTTGGAGGGGCTGTAAATCCTCAAATTTTGAGTTAACTACCATGCTGCCGCTGAAGGGTGGGAGAACATATTCCAGGTGTGTAGCTAGAACATTACTGCCTGCTGACAGGTACACATAAATATTGTCTGAGATAGCTGCTCTACCTCTCTTGTGCCAGTTGGATCCTTGCAGGTATGCCAGCAATGGGATGGTTAATCAGCCATCTGAATGCCATTCATCAGATATCTAGTATCTGAAGGAAAATAACAAAACCAAGTCATTAATTTTTAAATTGTTTGGAATGGAAGCATGATTAATAGCAGCCTGAGGGTTCGCATTAGTTCCATGCCGTTAAGGTTTACAAGCCTGTATGCCCATTTACCTTGGTAATTAGTAGAAGGATAATTTGCCATGGCAACCTCAGCCTCAGGTGGGCGTTTCTGGCAAATTATTTACTCCCAGCCCAGGGTTACCCCAGTGTTGGCAGCTCATTCCTCACACCCATGGCCTGGGATCCAGCTCAGGGACACACTCACCCCAGCTTGCCCTGCAGACAGGGCTGGAGAAGGGTGGAGTTCAGACTCCAGAGATCTGAGCCTGAATTTCTCTCATGCTAGCACAGCAGTCACAGCCCCCAGGGTTTTAGATGAAAGGGGCATGGGATTTTAAAGGACTGGCTCCCTGTGGGGTTTTTGTAAAGACTTGACTGCATCTGCATGCAGAGGGGTGTTTGTTACCTGCCTGTGGGAGAGTTATGGGGTCACATCCATCCCTCCTTCTCCCCCTTCTCTGCTGGCAAGGGTGAAGCGGGGTGCTGGTGCGTATGAATCCTGGTTTTGTGTGCCTAATTTTTGCCTGGTGCTGAATGAGGAGCTTAGATGACTAATCCCTGCTCCCAGCATACTTTTGCTAATCACCACTTTTGGCTGTGCCTAAATCATTGGTGTTTATCCAGCTCTTAAAACTGTATTTAAAGCAAATGCTCTGCTGGGTGTCCTTTGCTAACCTGCTGCAAAGCAGAAATCAGATAGTTCTTTCATCAGGTGCTGTTATCCCGTCAAATATTTCAGCAGCCCACCCTCATACTGTTTGTTTGCCAGCTAGTATAGCACAGGTAAATTCAGTTTGGATGTGTCAGTTTTCCCCTAGTGTTGCATGAGACCTGATGTGCTCTGGAGAGCTTTTAGTATAGAAAATAAAGTATTTCTGTGATTTTTGTGGTTTGGTGATAATGTTAGAAATCCAGAACCCAGAACAATTGCACATTGTACAAGCATAAACATTTAACAAAAAATGTTCTTCCTGTTTGTCCTTGCTCTGCATTTATTTAAACCAGTTAGCTTATTTAACAAGTGGAACTGATTTTTTCAGATGAGTGACTCTGTCATCCTGAAAACTGAAATATATTCCTGCTTGAAAAACAAACTTTGCTGACTAACATTTAAAACTTAATATCTAATGAAAAGACTGTTTTGTTTGTTTTTTGTTTTTTTTTGGTTAGTAGGTGTTTATCTGCAATTAAAATGTCCCAACGGTTGCATAATGCTAGCTTAAAATGTAGGCATTCATGATGACTGTATACAAGTTATCATCAGACTACCAATGGGGTTCTTAGAGAATCCTATTTAAAACAAGCATGCTTTAATTTCTCTGTGTGTTCAGCTGAAAAGAGTGACTTCTTTAATATCTCTAATGTTCACCACTGTGACTAGAAGCATGATTTCTGAATGTAGTTTTGCAACTCATCACACAAACAACCACGTAGCTTGTTAGAAGGCAGGAAATCAGAAAAAAATAGAATGGTTAATTTTTAAATATCTTTTACAGTTAAGATCTCTTCAGTATTCAAGCAATGATGATATAGTGCTGTGTGCTAGAGATCCTTTGCATTGGTCTTTTATCTGGAGTTAGAGATGTATTATGAACATTGGGAGGTGGATTTCATCTTAACTGCAGGAGCATATTAATGCATTCTCTGATTCTGCCTTTCTCATTGATAGGTAGCCTAGAGCCCTTTAGAGCTAAATTATGTAGATGCATAGTATGTATGTAAAGAGAAAAAATGTATACAAAGAGAAAAAATTACCCTAAATTATCATTCTGTAGGTAGTTCATTTCTGGTACAAAATAGTGCTGCTCTTTAGCTACATCAATCGCACTCCTTTCAGAACAATATGAAAAGGTAATGCAGGAACCAAAACCAGAGTGGTGAAACAGCTGGTACCAACTTGCAGAAGGAGTCACTGAGTGCATTAGATGGAGCCAAGAGCAAATCCTGTGCAGGTTTATGGGGGGAAAATCTGGTCCCAGATGTGCTCCCTGTTCCTGGAGCAGAGCAGTTTGTAGCTCACCCCCCTCCTGCTTTGGCTGCACCATTCAAGGTCTGGGGGGTGGTCTGTAACCCAGTGATGTCAGTCCATGGGTTTGGTCCAAATTTTGTGACAGTAAGAGCCTCTTGATGTGAGCTGACTGGGTAAGGCTCTGAGTCTGCTGAGGCGGCAATTCCTGTGGCTGTGTTTAATGAAAGTAGAGGTTCTTGAAATGTTTCTGTTGACAGCTGGCATTAGGGGTTTTAAAGCTGTTTTCTAGATAATCATAGGAGAGGGTTGCAAGCAATGAACAAACAAAGAATGAGCAGCTGTCACAGGCAGCGGGGTGGAAGGGTTCCTCTGTGCCCTTGCATCTCGGTTGTCATTGTGCCCTGTCGTGTTTTAGCTGTGTTTCACAGCTCAGCTCACCTGCAGCCTGGTACTGAATAGGTTTCTGCTTCAATTCACCATTGAAACAAAAGGGCAACTTGTGGCTGCCCCAGCTGGATGACAGTGAGTACATCTACCAGTTTTTCAAGAATGGGGTATTAAGAAAAACAAGGAAGAGAGCATGAAGAATGAAGAGGGGATACAAGAGCAAATGAGCTGGCTTTATGGTTAGTTTTCTTTCCCTAGCAAGAAAATAACTTTCACTGACAAAATCCCTTACGTCCCTGAAACTGGCAACCTTTTTTAAGTAAATACCAGATATTGGTTGTGAATTTATTTTTATTTTCTTTTTGTAAATTTTTTTTTAATTCAGCAGACCTTCTTGTGGAACAAGAGGCTGGGTTCTGGTCTACTGCTGACTTTGAAGTGGGTGGGAGTTTGCCACTGGTGGTATTTCAGGTCATTTGGAGTAAGTGTCCTCGTGTCTAGGTGGAGCAAGCGTAGCAATGGTTTGGCACATCAGCTCCTGTACCAGCTGGTCAGATGGACAGCTGAGCGGTGCAGGCAGGTGTAGGCACAGTCCCATCCTTAAGGAAAAGGGCTTAGCTACAGTAGAGTTTCTTTGTGTCCAAACAAAAAATTGGGTAAAAACAGGGATCTTTATATAGATCTCATATCTCAAATGGTGCTTGCAGGCTCTTTTGTGATGGAGGTGGGCAGCTGATGGGTTTTGACCACTGCATGCTCCCCAGACATAATCATCACCCTGGTTTTAGTACCTATGTCTTCTCTCTCAACTTGCACTTCAATTGCAAAGTCCTCACACTGAGGCTACATCTTCTGGTGTCCAGAGTCCTTGGACAGACCTGCACGTCTGCATCTTCTCAGTGCTCAGCACTACACTGTACCAGTAAACACCGGTGAGGAGATGGAGGCAAGCAGGCAGACTTGGTGGAAAAAGCCTCCTCAAAGTTAGAGGGATGTGATGTCTTGTTCTAATACAGTGCTGTGTTTTTAAGCTATATTTTTAAAGCAGAATGTAAGCCTCAGTTTGCAGAATTCACATAATAAAGTCACGTGCTCCCCTATAAGGCAAGTCTCATATGGGTTTCCACAACCAAAGATACATGTCAGGAAATGCATGTAAAAAAGTCAACCACGTCAGGCTTTCTCAGAAAAGCTCATAAAGGAAGGACCATAATTATAATCGGCTTGCTGAAGAAAGACTAAAAAGAGAGAAATGACAGTTAAATTACAACTTCTTAGAGAAAGACTATTTAATTGAGATACATTGAAACAGCATAATATATTAGGAAAATACTACCTAGAAGTGAGATGTGCTGTTGTACTGGAGAAGCCCATAGTCATGAAGCAGGTGAACCAACTTGGCATGAGATTGGTTTGAAGTACATCATAGCATATATATATTTGAAATATATTGCTGTATTTGAACTTTGTTGCTGTATTTTTACCATGTCATGCTGTAGCTTTACAGTATGAGTATTGCTAAAATTCATAAAGGTTCATTCACAGTATTCTTAGTCCTGAGGTTAGATGAGTTTCATGTGTTTATAGGTTCAAATTTCCATACTAGATAGTATGGAAATACTATCCTAAATACTATACCAGTGGACTTTCAGTGGGCATTAGCTCACCTGGGCCTCATGTCAAGTATGTAGATTGGTAAGATTTTTGCAAAAAGTCTGAGTACAAGCAATGTAATCCCCAATGGTCCTCACTGATTTTGGCTGGGACTATAGTTTAACAACTTGAAAATCACGGTGGGTGTTCTGAGAAGAAGATTTAGAGACCCAGTTTGGGGTCTCTTGTTAGCTATTGCAGTAAAAAAAAAAAAAGTGACTATGCTCCTCCCCACCTAGGACTGAAGTGGTATCAATTGCTGTAATTGCTGTGATTCAGAGCTAGGCAGTTCCAGGTGGAAGAGAATAAGTTTACTTAACAGTCAGTGAGCAGGATTTGGAAAATTATGGGTCCTGCATAGATGTAGCTTGGCCGTCTTCCACGTGTATGCTGTGTATGCTGTTAACACCTTGATATATATGAATAGTGTGGTCACACTATAGCTACTTGGGGAACTATAACTTTGAACTGTGTAAAATTTATTCATGTCATTTCCATGGAGAGAGTTCTTTTCCTGATGGAAGATGGTTAGTTAGAGTAGAAAGGTAGCGAAATAAAAGGTGCAAATGCACACATATCTCACCCAGCTATGCAGTTCGCTTACCTGTTTTTTAATTATATGGTACCTTGAATGGGATGTGAAAGTAATATGGAAGATATCTCAGCAGGGGGGTTTCCCCATATTGTATTGCAGCCTCCAAAGATGTCCAGCAAACTTGGCAGCTTCTCTGCTGTCGCTTACGTTGCTGATGGCACACATTGAAGAGTGGCTCTGCTGTGCCGTACGGGTCAGGGACAGCAGTAGTAGACCCGACGTGCAAACCGTGATAACAGCATTTGGAGCTCAGCTTGCACCTGTAATCAGAAGACCCAGCATAAATCAAAATGGATTTTTTTTTTAGAGCTCAACTAAAAGAACTGTTAATTACCTACAGATTAGTGGCTCTTTAATAGCTTTTATAATCTGTTTAGTTTTGTCCTGAGGGCTGTCTAACGTTGAACCATGGTTTATTAATTACTATGGACACCTACAAACAACCTGTGAAGACATCTTCACATTTAATCTGGTCCCTATTTGACACATTAATGGAAGATATACTTCTGCCCTTTTTAACCCTGCAGCAAATGAAGTATTTTTTTTTAAGTATTACTTATTCTTATTGTCAGGTATTCTAAAATTTAAATAAACACAACCCAAAATGTCTAAAAAATATTGAGAAAAAAATCTGGTGTCAGTCTGTTTAATCATTTTTGATAGATGGCTGCTTCATAATTTCTGATAGGACTGAACGTAGAACAGAAGCTCTGTTAAAATAATAATAATAATAAAAAAAAATTATTTAGAAAAACCTTCGTACCCATGAGGTACATGAGATATCATTAACAGACTTATGTTGCCTAAAAAGGAAGTCCTGGGACTATGTGGCTTGGGACATTGTTCCAGTAAGGCAGGACCAGTGTCAGGCGGAAGAAATTTTGTGCTCTTTTTACTCAGAGGATATGTTGCAGACAGTCTCAGGCAACAGGGCTGCAAAATGAACCTGAGTGAGCTCTGGACAGGTGGAAAATGGAACAAAGAAAGAGCAACCCCTTCAGAATTACCTGCAGCTGGTATTTCACATTGTAATATTTCTCCTATCTGCAATGTTTTCTCCTTTCTAGGTTAGTTCTATACATTGTCCATTGTCCAACCCATTCTCTGTGTATGATCGTGGTAACTTCAAAATGATTAAGCAAGGTGGTATGCAGGAAAACTTTATACCCTTCATGGCATCCTATATATCCTTTCACAACCCGGGGCTTGAACATTTTCCTGGAATAGTATGAAAAGTAGCCAGTGTGCCCAACTAATGGTTTGGCTGGAAAGTGTAGGTGCAGTCACACATGCAAACAATAAACATTACTCTTTTGGCAAAATATTTCAAATGGCATACATTAACAGCAGCTTCACCTTCCTTGACAATGTGAGATAAAATGCTGGGGTTTGTGCATGAGAAGCTGAGAGGTGGCGCAGATGATCTTCTGATGATTTTCTAATGCGATTTTTTTGTGTGCAATGTCAAGGACTTTTGGCCAAGAGGTGAGGTAGGGGCTGCAGTAGTAACATCCTGAACTGCCAAGTGAGTTTTGACAGGACATATCTGGCAAATCCTTAGTGTCTGCAGAAGGGTTTTCAGGCTGGTGGCATGGGTAGGTTTCAGATTGAGCAAATTAGCTGACAAAATGGATTTTGAAGGTTGTTGTGTTAATGCTGAGAGGTCTTTGCCATAGACAAAGAAAGTGACAAATAGCTTTCCTTGAAGTGGATGCCAGCCACAACCTGTAAACCAGCCAACAGGGAAGTAAAGCGGCTAGAGAGACTTATTTCTCTCCTGAGAGAATGAGTGTCACATCAAGAAAGCCCATGTTTGATCATCCGCAGGCCACTTGGACTCTAACGCTGGCACATGAAGCAGTTGTCAAGCTTTGTGGTTTCATGGTTTGTTTTTTTTTTTTTTTTCAATTCTGAAAAATTAAACCACTTGCTGGCAAAGCCTGCCCTAGTGTGCACTCTGTCCATCAGCTCTTGTTATTGCACCAAAAGCCTGACTTTCACCTCTTCTTTCATGCTTTCTTCTTAGGTCAAAATGACTGCAGCTGCCTTTTATTCTTTGGCTGTCAGACTGAGCTGAGCCTTTCTGTGACTTTTGTAGCACGGTGGGCTCTTCCTCTGAACTGGTGGTGCATTTTCTAAATGAAACATAGGTTGGAGTTATCTGAAAGTCCAATTTTAAATGTCTGAGCAATGTAAACTTTTGTATTATCAGTAAATAATCCTGAAATTCTCCTTAGTGTTGGCAAATGGTTTAAGAGTGAAGGAATGTCTTGCATGTAATTACATTACCAGAACCTTGGTTAGTTCAGCTTAGCCAATCAACTATGTAATAGTTTTTATCTATGGAGCAGTTATTTACTTAACTGGCTACATGGTTTTGTCTTTTAACATTTTAAATGTCCAGCTTAAAACTGTGAGAGTTAGAGTAGCACTATTATTTACCGATATTTTAAATTGTTTAGGTACACCAAAGTGGAAGATAAGCTAAATGTTGTTTCTGTCCAGAAGAATATTTGCAGAACTGGATCATTCACTGGAAATGTCAATAAGAGACCCCATAATGTGGTGTAATTGTTGATTATGCCTTTGCTAGGATGTCAGGAGCTTTTCTGTTGTAATGAAACTGTGAGTGAATGGGAACATCTTTCTTGCAGCTGAAAAGATAATTCATTCTGAATTATTGTGTATCAAGCCATTACAGAAGAGAAATACCTGTGCTGTTCAAGCCATGTGTTTCTGCTTCTGCTGATGGGTCTCCATCTGAACTCAGCTCCTAAAATAATTGTTACTTCACCACTGAAGAACACTGGGCTCTTGTGAACAAACCTGTAAGATTTCTGCAGGACTCTGCTTATAACGGTTGTTGTCGCTCACAGTGATGTAGAGCAAAAGCTGCAGGTTGCCTATGTAGACTCGAAGGAGGCAGAGCTGTCTGGCAGCAGTCTTATTTTATATTCAGATTAGAAAGCAACATTTTATCCATTACATGTCACTTACTGAAAAAACTGTTAAGGACAGGAAACTGTTCTCCTGGCAGTTCCAGAGAACACATTACTGTTGAGGGTAAGTAGTTTCCTCCATGGCTCATTTGCTGGTGGAGAGATGCTCAGTGGAACACAGGCCAGAATTGGAAGTGGTAATCATTAAACAAGCAAACCCGCTGGTTGGGCTCTCCAAAAAAAATCATGGCAGAACATACTTCCCAATCCTGAGAGATGCTGAGTCCTCTGTGCAGGGGGAGGAGGACACACTCTGTGCTGTGGGATGAGGGTGCTCAGCACCTTATGGAGTCTCATGTGGTCAGCTGCAGAACTGTGTCTGAGCATGGGAAGAGTGATCTGCAAATTTCTCCCCTATCTACGGAGCTATTCAGACACAACATTGAAGTGTGATTTGAATGTTCAGAATAGCAGATAGTAGTTGACTGTTTTTAAAAGCAGGCCAAAAGCTGTCATTTTGCCCCTGGGTTTTTTTGAGACAACATTCCTTTGTGTTCCAGCAGTTGAGAAAATACCTCCCACCCCCCCAAAATTAGTAATTTTGGTTAATTTGGAGATCCCTTGTAGTTAATCAATTCAATAAGGAATAAAAGTTTTTCCTGTGTCAATTGCCATTGCTCTTTTTTTTCCCTTTTTTTTTTTTTTTTAGGTGAACATGTTTGTGGAAGGATTCCATGATGCTATTCTTCTTTATGCTCTAGCTTTACAGGAAGTCCTGAAGTTTGGTTTCAGTAAGAAAGATGGGGAAAAAATTGTTCAGCAAACACGGAACAGAACATATGAAGGTGAGAGTTAATATGGAATTTCAGCTTTCAGAGTCAAAAGAACACTGGTCTTTGTTCTGTGTGAAGCAAGGACTTGTGCTACTTGCACTCTTAAATGAGGGGAGAATCACCATATGAAATCATACATCTTTAAAGCTGGCTCACATACCTTAGAAGTCTGACTTTATTCTGCACCAATCCTTGAGGTCTTATTTAGGTCAAAAATCTGCTAGCGATTTAATGACCCTCACTGACGTTGTAAAGAAATACCAATAATTTTCTCAGGCTCCGTCTTTGTTTTTGAAAAGATTACAGCTCACGTGCATCTATTAGCTCTCAGATTGCTTCATTTTTTCCACTTGACTTTTTTTATCTTAAAAGCCTGGGAATGGGTAGAAGCAAACAGGTGCCAGGCTTTTTGGTTCTTAGGTTTGGGGGTTTTTTTGCTTCTTGATGTGTTTCCTTTGGGCCCTGTAAGGATTCACCCCCAGGCCTCCTTTCAGGATCTGTGCATGTTATCTCAGGGGCAGCAGCTGAACAGCTCTGTGCCTTTCTGTACCTAATCCTGGACGCTGTAATTCTGCAGCACAACTGGTACATATATGTCACCCTGCTGATGCAAAGTGACGAGAGTGTTTTTGCCAATTAGGGATCATAATAAAGAAACCAAGGATTATTGGATTAACCTGTCATCTCATAAAATATTTCTGTCCCTCTCCTTATAATATTCCCATCCCTCTCTTATAATACTCCAAACGTCTGGTGTAGGATTGGCAAAATTTCCTATGGAAATGCTTAAGAGAAAGAAACACTTCCCCTAGATAAGAAATAAATTATTAATCTGAATGCGTAGAAAAAACCTCAGTGGCCAGGTTCTCTGCTCTGAGAACACACTGGACACAGTGGAAAAAGGCAAGAAGGACAGCAGCTCCAAACCTATTTTCTGTTCTCAAATTGTGGCCTGAACACAAGGCGAAAGGATCTCCAGGGCAGCTTAAGGTAACAAAGGAATTGCTTTAAATAATGCTGGTTGCAAGCTGTCCCATAAAGAACCCTGTACCAGTTTGACATTGTGTCCCACTAGCTCCGTTCACACTCATGGCTTCACAAAGCACACTGTTTTAACAGAGGGAATCTGGTGTGTAAGGATTTACCTCGCTGGTTATCCTATGTATGAACAGATGTTTTCTCTGCTCATGCTTTTCTGCTCCAGGAAGCCACAAGCCAGTGTGCCCATGTAGATTACATGTTTGGTTCTCACACCTTTCTTGTAAAATCAGTCAGGAAGAAAAAAATCTTCACTTTTCCAGCTTGTGAAAACCAGTTTATTGTTGCTGATTGCCCTGTCACAGCTCTTCTGAAAATGTAGCTGTCAAGGTGAGCTGTGAGGGTGCAGTTGAAAAGTTAAAAATGCCATGTCAGTCAAATGCCATCTCCTCCCTGCGGCAGTACTTTGCTGGACATAATTTACAATTATAAACCTCATTTTGAAAGAGAACTTTAACTTCTTGTCTTGTAAGCCAGTATGTTTAAGAAAACCACATCCCTTTGTCCTGCCTGCAAGCCCCTTTCTGAAGTGGATGCAGCATTGCAGAGTATGATCTATGCATACACCCACCACGCTCTACTCCAGGACCTAAGCTTTATAATTCACTTGAACTTTTGTGAGTCTTGATGATGAGAACTCCACTTTAAGTAACAACATTAATTTAACTGCTGACATTTAGGTATCTGTTTGCATGGGTGCCTCATTTTACAACCTGCTCTGAATAGGTGACCCATGAGAACTCCAAGGGGTGTGGTTGCTGTTGCCCACAGTGTTCACAGTCTACCAGCCACAACTTAGGAAAGAATAAGGCTGAAGTGATCGAAGGATTTCTTATTGCTTGGGTTGTTAGAGAAACCCTTGTATGACTGCAAGGCACATTTTGTGGAGAATATTCTCTATTCATTGGCATTCATTGGCACAAAAAAGTAGTAGAGCAAAGAGTTGGATAAAATCCTTCCATCCTCATCCAAACATGGTTCTTCTTTGAGGTTGTTTCAAAATTTCTTGAATACGTATCTTAAGGAAAAACATTACAGGGAATGTCAACATTTCAAACTTTTTTTTTTTTTTTTATTCATATGGAAAAGTTAAGAATTAGTCTTTCCCATTTTTAAAAAAAATCCCATAGGAATTCTGAGTTTCAGCAAATTTTAGTACCTGCTTCCAAAAGTTGAGTTATGGCTTTCTTACACCAGGAAGGTGTCTGTTCCCATTAATGCCTCCTGTCAGATCCAGAATCCAAATTGCCATGTAGACAAGGACATTGCAGCTCTTCATAGTGGCTTTTTCCTGTGCTTTCACAGCCAAGTGGTTGTTATACCCACTTTATTTTCTTGCAGTAATCAAACTGTCAGTTGTTTGATTATTGCACTGTTACGATGAAAGAGATGCTTGACAATAATCTTTTGATACCACTACATGTTTTGAAAATCAGAGTAGGTTTAAACATACATAACATCGCTGAACAGGAACAGAGACAAGGTAAATGTAGATGTGTTAGTCTGTTACTTTTTCACTATCATTAAGTATGTTGAGGGGAATTTATACTCTGGCTGAATATCTGCGTCTCTCTTCTGGTTTACAGTCACTGAGAACCTGATTCTCTACTGCTTTGTGCCTGGGCTAGTCACGTAGTTGGTGTAACATGGATGTAAAATTATGCCTGTTTGATTTACGCTGCTGTAAATGGCTAAGTTTGGTGTCAGGCAGTGGAGGATCACATTTGATAATATCTGAGGTGGTAAAGCATATCAGTAAAGTCTTACAACATCTTCATCGTAGTTAATTGATATTGTTTCATGGGTTTTAAGAACCTGTTTGACTTACATCACAACAATTGGAGCCGTACTCTTTGTACACAAGGCCATAGATTGAAAGAAGAGTTTCAGGCTGAATACAAAGAAGTATTTTTTCACCATGTCAATTGGAACAAGTTGCCTCAGAGAGGCTGTGCAGTTTCCATCCTTGAATATTTTGAAGACCATATAAAACCCTGAGCATCCTCCTATTCTGACCTCCTGGCTGACCCTGGTCTGACCAGGAGCTTAGATTTGCGTCCTCCTGAAGTCACTTCAGACTTGAATTATCCTACGAGTTAGTGTTTCCCAGTTTCCCTAAAGTTTCCTAGAACTTGTGAAGGAAGGAAGTGAACTGGGAGTCTAAAAATATAAAACAAACAGCAGTATATTATGCAGATAATCCTGTGTAAATGAATGCAGGACTTATTGTGTATGTAATGCACATGGTGCCTCCTCCAGTTTCCCATTATATGGAAACAACACTGGACTGGCTGTATGGGTGCACCATCCCCATCAGTCTGCAGCGCCTAGGGCTGTGCCCCAGAGTCCTCTGCAGCACATGAGCTGGACTCTGTAAATAATTCACATTGAATATATTTGTGTTTTGTTCTTGCATGCTGGATTTTGGATTAGGTTTTCTCACGTATTTTCCAAACAGTCTCACACATTTGATATTTAAAAAGGAGAAATGTTAAGAATTCAGGAATGCAGACACTGAGATGAAATTACAATTTCTTTTGGAATGCCAACAAAAATGCTGGGAGACTGATGAGATTTCCTGTCATATCGGTCTGTGAAAACCTGTCCACTGTTTTCTTGTTTTCCTTGGAAAGGCTTAGTATTTCAACTAATTAATTTTCTAATTCCTCACATACCATTCTTTAGGCATTGCAGGGCAGGTGTCCATTGATGCCAATGGAGACAGATACGGGGATTTCTCTGTGATTGGAATGACAGATCCAGAGGCAGGCACGCAGGAGGTAAGGAAACAAACACCACAGCAAGTGCCCACTGATGAATTAGGCAGCATAAGGTAACACCATGCCATCTGCTTATTTGGTGGGCATCTGTTTATTTAATATATACATTAAAATGGTATTGCTTTATCTTATCAACCTGGAGACCAAATCCTTTCTGTTAAATAATTATCTTAAAGTCGTTATCCAAAGTTTTTTAAAAACTTTCTTAACTACATTTCTTTAACAATACGTCTTTCTTCACACGACGCTAGTATCTTGAAAATTTAGAGGGTGAAAATTCACAAGTTAGCTAAGCAATGAAAAGTTTTGAATAAAAGCAATCATTGTTTAAAATGAGTGAGGCCTTTCGTTCATTGGTAAGAAGATAGATTAATCCTATAGTGCCAGGGATGCACAAATTACCCTGATACATCAACACAGGGGTTTATATATACAGGTATTGTAATCTTATCCTGTGGTCTACCAGAGGCAGGAGTGCAGACTTTGCCTCACCTTGTTTATCAGGCAGTAAGACGTAAGTGCTTTTTTTTCCAGTGTTTTAAGAGACATTTTAATCAGATGGCTCCATATACACCACGTGGGTTATTCCACTGGACACAGCAGGAATGGAAGCAGCCAGACTGTGAAAAACAATGTGTGAGAAATAGCACCAGCTGCAGACAGAGAATAGCATGACTGGGTTGAGTTTATTAATAAATACATCATCATAACTTCAGCTGCAGCATAAAGCTGCTGTTAGTTGCAAAGTCAGCATCACCCTGAGCTTTGCAGGGCTCCCGTATTTTGTCGATTTCAAACGGAAAAGAGCAGTAAATCTGAGTAGGACATTTCTATGTCTGGATTTGAATCCGGTGAAGTTATATTGATGTTGTCAGCGCTGCAGCAGAAACGAACTCAAGAAGCCTTTTTCAAAGCATGAGGATGTATAGTGTACTTTCGTGTGTAAAAGCGACTGAGAAACTACAGCAGTAAACTGCAGACTCTCACAGGGGTAGGAGTAATCATCATTAGTTGGAGCTAGGACTACAAATTGTTTCGGATGACTTTGGTTTTAACAACTTGTATCTCTTCTGATTGTTTAGTCGGTTAGCTTTTTATCTCATTTATCAGTTTAATCCCCCTACCCTTCCTTCCATCGCTCTGTCACTTGTGATTTAAGCTGTTTTATTTCTTTCATGTTGCATTTCTCCTTCTAACGTATTGCTCATTTTAATTTCTTTCTCCATTGTTTATGAAGTATACAGATATACATGCAATTAAAATGTTTTACACGTGATTACTTGTGTCTGCTGCATTCACTTCTATCCCCATGCCTCACTCTGAAAAAAATTCATTATTTGGTGCCCTGCTTTAGTCATTTTGCCAGTTTTTCCTATGTCTGTACAAGAAAGTTTCTTAGCTGAACTGACCCAGAAGAATGGGTGTTTGGGCAGAGCTGTGTTCACAGGTCCATTCACAGAGTTTAAAGCTAGAAGAAAACACCAGACTTCCTATTATAGTTTGAGCTCTGCTGTATTATGGTCAGGCAGGTTTCTTACCCTTGTGTGGAGCTCTGTAGTTTACATGTGATTAAAGCTCACGCTGTAACAGGAATTAATTCCTCATTTGGAGACACCAAAGAACAGGGACTTCCTCACTGGCTCCCTTGATGTTTGTTCCACTGTTTAATCACTCTTCCAGAATCTATATCCCACTTCTAATCTAAATCCGTTTGGTCACTGCTTATAGCTATTTGTTCTTCTTAAGCCTTTCTGCATGCTTTTATATTTAGTAAGCCCTGCTGGTAGAGGACTCTCCCACTCCTGTTTGGTAAATTAAACAATCTCTTAATGAATAGTCTACTGCCTGCAAATGGTCTCTGAGGTTTTTTTCCCTCTAGTTTTTTGTTTATTTTTGAACAAATGTTTTCTTCTAAGGATTTCTCTCCTTGTTGCAAAACTGAGAGAAATGAGCTCCCTTGATTAGTGTGAAATCTACTGTATCTAACAGGGGCAAATGTTATCTTTAAACTCTCTTCAAGACAAAATTGAAGTAAAAGTTTTGAACAGGCTATCAGTGACTTGAATTCTAAACCCACTGTATTAATAGATATATTTTTTATCCATGGTAGGACAAATATGTCTCTTGATGTGCTTTTGCCATCACTTCTGTCTACTTCAGTGTCATGCTGTTAGGCTTTGTAGGTTTTTTTAAACTATTTTCATGTGAGTGACCTACTACTGTTAGCAAAATTTGGTCCTGCAACTTTGCAGTAGATCCAACATATGTTATATTTAATAAAGCCTGGATTTACTGTTGGGGACAGGACTGAAATTCTAAAGAATCTTGGTGAATTGATCTGAAATAATAGTCCATGCTACCAGAACTATAACCATGAAAGCACCCTTCTGTGTAGTAACAGCTACTGCAGAAATACAATGTGGAGAATGACAGACTCTGTCATAGTTCTTCAAAAGATTTAAAGATTGTAGCTGAACATGATCAAGTAGCTCCAAATCCTTGCAGCATTGAAAAATCCAGGCTGGAGTGTGTACTTGGGAGCCTCAATACGCAAGGTATTTCATGTGATACTTTCACTTCGGTGGGTGACAGTCCTGAGGACTGAAACCACTATGGAGTAATTGAAGAAAGCCCAAGGAGAGCAGGAAGAATATGCAGAGGGTTAAAGAAGCTTGTGCGAACTGGGTTTATATAGAAGAGAAGCCTCAGGGTAGACCAGATAAGAATCTGTGAGTATGTCAAGGGATGTTTCTGAAGTGAAGAGTCTCTGCATCCACTGGCAGTTGGATAAGTAGTGATGGGTAATTGAAACAAGGGAGATATAGGTTACATGCTAGGGAAAACCACTGACATTAAGGACAGCCAAGTTGCAGAATAATTACCTACAGGAATTGTGAAGTCTCCCTCTTTGGAAGCTTTTAAGAACAGGTTAGATAAACATCTGCCAGGAATGCTTTTGTTCAGCTGATCCTGGGGCAGGGCGTGCACTACATAACCTCCCACAGACCCCTTCAGCCCAATTCCCTGTGATTCAACATCCTGCCATAGGAGCCCAAGTGAGTGATGTTGCTCTTCTGTTTGTTTTATTCCCTAAGTTGAAGTTGACAGGAAAATCTTTTCATTCCTTTCTTTTCTTTTCTTTCTTTCTTTTTTTTTTTTTTTTTTTTTTTTTGCATAGGTGGTCGGGGACTACTACGGAAAGCAGGGGCGTTTTGAAATTAGAACAAATGTGAAATATCCTTGGAATCATGGCAGGCTGCGACTAGATGAAAGCCGAGTTTCGGAGCACACAAACAATACACCGTGTAAATCATGTAAGCTTAAGTGACTAAATGCGTCTGCCCAGGCTGTCAGAGAGGAATCCATGTGGTGATGCAACTTAACAAGCCATATTAAATTACCTAACACCGTTGTCCAACTGAGACATCATGACTATGTCTCTCTGCTGACTGTTTGAGAAGTTAAGGTCTGGCAGCCCTGGGTAGTACGTGGTCTGAATCACTTCCCTGAGCTTAAACATGACAGTAATCATGATGCACAGCCCAGGGCCCTGGAGGTTTCACGATTTCCAAGGGGCTAAAAGGTAAAATCTTTTTAGCCAGGAAGAAGGATATAACTGAAACCCCGAAGAGAGAATAATCATATTGATAATTAGCAGCTGGGGAGGCCAGTACTGATGGGAGCAGTGTTCTCCCAGTGCAGAATGATTTTAAATGCTATGAGAAGGCACTGCAAGGGGCCCAGTAGGCTGAGAAGAAATGAAGGCCATTGAATGTGAATCCAGAAGGCTGAGACTACCCTCCACAAAGAACGTGTCCTTGTTTTCCAGTGGACTGACTTTGGAAACTGTACTGTGGTGAGCAGGACATTGGAGGAAGATAAGGGTAGGAAGATACTGGTGCCTCAGTGACAAAGGGTGGTCTTAGCTTTTCACAGGAAACAAATTGCTAGTCCCACAGTGAAAATGTATCTGCAGCCTGATAATTCTTTGATCCCTGAAAAACATGTGTGTACACATGTGCTGTAGACAGTATTTCCAGGCCAGTGTTGTGTAACTACGCACCTCCTTGCTTCCACACAACCTGATGTACAAACAAAATCCCCTCAACGGGTCAAGGATAAATGAAGAGGAAGATGGCATTTCATTTCCTTAATATTTCTCTGTTCCTTTCCACAAACCTAGTCAGGCATGGAAAAGGAAGCAGACGGTACCCACATGAAAATACCATTGCTCTTCAGCTGCCATGCACTTTGCAGAGTGGCAGACCCTGCCTGGGCTCCCCTTCAGCCACTGTGTCCTTGCTCTGCCTCTGAGATTTGGAGCAAGGTGAAGCTCTTTAACTTCAAACAGCATAGGTTCAGAAAAGAAAATGAGCTGTTGGATAATGATCGGTCAATTTAATAGACCTGGCTGCTAGAGGGTTATGACATTAAACCAGGTGAAATGAATTTGTTTCTGTTATAACGGCTTGAGGCAGATTCAGTGCTGATTCTTGTTATGTGCATCATTGTAATCCCAGTCTCTTATGATTCAGACTAAGCTGTCCAAACGAGTTTCTTAACAACATTCCTGTGTATTACATCTTCATCTGACACTGATCTTGGGAGCTTTTTTTAACTCCAAGGAAATCAAGGACAAAAAATAAACATGCAGAAACTGAAACTAAGCAAAGAGGTTTCCATGGAGTCCTGAGCTGTGAAAGGCTTCAGTTGTTATCTGATCTTGGTCACTCATTTCCTAGTTCTGTGTATTTTCCAATATATGAATGCAAATAGTTCTCAATATGAACCCTGGTTGTTTATTTTTCCCCTTCTCAAGCAGGTGGTCTAGGAGAATCAGCAGTTACAGGAATAGTTGTGGGTGCCTTGCTTGGAGCAGGATTGCTGATGGCTTTTTACTTTTTCAGGTTAGTCCAATTAATTGAAAGTTCTGTAAACTCTTTACTCATCATCCAAACCTCTCAGTTCCTGGCAGCAACACCCTTGATGGGAGACAAGGGGGTGCCATAATAATCTGTGGTAACATTCCCACAAACAACAGTGAGCTCATTTTGATGATTGTCCTTTTGTGTACATCAGAGTAATTTGATTTACTCAGGGCCTCATCCTGTAACCACTTACATCTCCAAGTAACTTTACTCATAGAAGTATTAATAGTTCCAGTGAGTTCCAATCATTCATGGTTGCTTTAGTAAAGTTCCCTGGCCTTGAAAGCTGCCTTTGTTTGGTACTCCTTGCCAGCACAATTGTGCAGGCTGTGATTGTATGAGAGATTTAAATCTCCTGCCTGGTACCATGTTTAGTTTTTGAGTATTGAATGGAATTGTACTGGAAGCCAGAAAGAGATTGCTGTTTTGGTATGAGAGCATTTGGATTTCAAAGCTGTGAATTTAACTTAATAAGCAGGGGTCAGTGAAGGGCGATCAGTGTTTTAGGTAGAGTAATTCTTACACTGTTAGTCAGCAAACCTAAAGTCTTGAGAATTGATCCACCACTGACAGAATAATTAGTTATACATGTTCAGCATCTGATATATAATATAATTTATCCTCTTATGGAATGGAAAAAGCAGATAGGAGAACAGAATTAATTTCTGCATATGAGAATCAAACAACTTTATAAAAATAAAATGTCTGTTTATTAAAAAAATTAACAAAATGAAACATGCAAAATCAGCTTTCAATTCACCAGCACACTTGCAGAGTTTCAAAAGAGCCTAGAACCAAGATATTCATCCAGTTGAAATTCTGCAGGGTGACTGTATTCTTGCATGCATTTGGTGCTTATGTAGTGTGTTGTTTGGGTTTGAGACAAGACAAGTTAGCTCAGACCAATTAAAGACTATATTTTAAAGACGAAAACAAAATACAAGTCTGTCTTTATACTGTATGTCATCAGAGGTTCTTGCATCTTTTATACATTCTCGATCTGTGATGATAATTTTTAGGTGTGTTTATTAGTATTGCTGATATTGGGAGGGAATTGGTATGTGAGGACAAGAAATGAGGCAAAATACATATCCTGAGCTGGTATAAAACTATGCAAAGTATCATTGTAAGAACAGGACTTAAACTCTCAGTCATCTGACACAAAGATTTCAATTGGAAATCCATGTGACCAATGGTGAGTGTCTGTAAAAGTAAATGTAGACACCTGAGCTCAACACCTGGTCTTTGTAATTATGGCCAGAGAGGAGAAATCAACACTTTTTGGGGTGGGATCTATGTCATCCTCATGTAGAAGTTAAACCCTGCCAGAAGAAAGCCTCTTCCAAATGCCTGTTTCTCTCCACTGACTGAAGGAGGCAGCTAGTGCTCTGTCAGATAGATCTGCACTTAGGAAACTGGTAAAGACTTGTGTGAACTTCACCCTGGAGGTCTGATTGGACCCGCTTGAAGCAGGAGCAGGGACAGGTCTCTAATTCCACCATTAGAATAAACATACGAAACAAAATAAATCAGATAAGGTTTTCTGAAAATGCAGGTCTAGGAATTGTGTGACTGGAAGTAATTTGTACCTGCTGTTTCTGTACCTTTCAAACCATATATGTATCTTCTGATGACATCCCATTTGGATCTTCATTACCACAAATGAGCATGCTAACACAGTTTTGAATATACATACAGACCATTAAAAGATCTGAGCAGTATTTCTAACATGTAGCTTTCAAAGGATTTAAACGTAAGAGTGGTACATTCTTGAAATGTGGACCTGTCCTTGCGCATGAGCTATAACTGTGTGTGCTCTGACCTGTGGGAGGATCTGACTTGAAAATGCATAAATGAAGTAAAGAACATAAATCTTTCAAGTTATTTGGAGCCTAATGATACAGACAAAAATGCCTAGGGAATGTTTTCAGAACTTGTAGGTTCCTACTTTCTATTAAGCAATATTACCCAAATTAAAACCTAGGTGTTCAGAAAACCATTCTGCTATGGCTACATATCTAACCCTGACTCCTGCTACACATGAAGTGGGGCAGAACTGTCCTTGGCCTACAAGGTATATTCATCATGCATCTGCACAAGCAATGTTGTAGGCACATGGGGCTGAGCTAATGCTCTTCCGAAATATTGGTCCGGAAACTTATGCATAAAACATAAATATGAATCTTATTAAGATTCTGAGGGGAGATTTGGGTACTAAAGGGCAAACTGAAAGGCAGTCAGAGGGCTTGTTTGACGTATAAAGTAATATAACAGAATTCTTCAAGGGCTCTAGAGGAAGACACACAGGAAAAACTGTGTCTGATGAATGAGCAGTTGTATTTACTTCTTATCAATCCTCTACATCCCTCTTCTTAATTCATCATATCTCCTCCCAAACAGTGTAGCTTTCTCAGAGGGAGATGGGAGGATTAATGTGTAGTTTCTGTGAGAAATGCAACTGAAAAAGAGTTGGCTCCGTTATTTGAACTCTCCAGAAAGCGTGCTACTTCCCTATCCCTCCCCATATACTGGAAAGAAATTTGGCTTTGATCAATATAAAGCAGTGATGTGACACAGTTCACAAGACACTTCACAAAAACTTCCTAATCACTTAGAACAGAAATTTTCAAAGAAGCAAATGTCTCTGTCTTGGTGCTTTGAGACTGCCAAATAGAAATAAACAGGCATTCTTCAGTCTGGGTAAAATGTTTCGAGGGAAACTAATCTTTGACCAGGGTTTCACATTCTGCCACATTTCATTTTTCAACTGGCATCCAGCTGTCCCCTACAGGCATTCTTTGTAAGGGAAGTTCTGTTATCCTATAGCAGGAGAAGAATTTCTCACTCTGTTCCTCTCCTTTCATGCAGAAAGAAATACAGAATAACTATTGAGAGACGAACTCAACAGGAGGACTGTAACATGGGGAAACATCGGCAGTTACGTGAAGACTCCATTAGATCTCATTTTTCTGCTGCATAAAGAAGAAGAAAAAGAATCCCATTCTTCCTGGGGGGAAAAAGAAAAAAAAAAGAAAAAGAAAAATAATTAGGGAAAAAGACACAACCAAAGACATCAGTGGAAAAAGAAGAGGCTCTTGAAGAACTCACTCTTTTAAGAAGTAATTTTGTCTTAATTTCTTTCAGAAGCTCAGGAATGATTTACCAATCACATCATGCCACATGGCCTTTTATCTCATGAAAAAAAGAAAATTATGCAGTTCGATGCTATAGTATGTACTTAATATGTAAAGACAGTACAGGCAGCAGATCCAGGTTTAGTTGGTGGGGAATGCCTCATTCTGTTCCCTTTTTTTTAGCTCCTACCACCTCCTTCCTTAATTGTGTCTCATCCGTGGGTATCAAATATGGTTTCACAGGCACAAGTGCTGTTTTCTATCAAAATGAAAAAAGGAATTAATTTGGGGTATGATCTTGCATCACTGAATCATTTATTTACGGGGGATATAAGATGGGGTGTATGGAGATTAGTTCTGGGAGGGAACTGGCACTTGGGTGTAATTAAATCTACTGAAAAAGTCAGGCAGGTGGAGACACATACAAACCGTTCTTTCCTTGTTTGTGTAGTATCACAACCAAAAGCACTGATTCCCTCTCTTAGGTGCTGGGAGTTGGGGGGAAAAAGAAAAAAGGATGAGGAGTGTCACTGCTGTGACAATCAGGCCTCCAGAGAGGACCGGCTGACTCCTCAGTCTAATATGTGTTTTATCTTGCTCTTTTCTCTCCACTGCCATGACTTTTCAGAGGGACAAATATAGTCCACGTAGAGCCTGCTCCTGTTCCCAGTGAAGTCAGTGGCAAAAACCCATTAACTTCAGTGAGCACAGGACTGCATCTCAACTTGTAAATATGAAAGTGTTTGTATAGCTGACACAATTCAAAAGGGGATCTTTTTTTGTGTAAAAATGACATTCCATGCTACCATTTTATTTTTAGGATATTTTTATCTTGTATTTTTCTATTAAAGTATCTATTTTTGCTTTGTTAGGATTAAAAAATTACACGAGAGGATGTTTTGGAGACATATTTTTATGATAGGAGTAGCATGCAGGGGAAGTCAACAGCTGTAAATACATTTTAGAACCAGTATTTAGGGGAGGAGAAGTGACTATATGGACAGTAACACTTTTTCTCCCACTTTCTTCTCCAGGCATGTGCAACGTTTGAATAGTTATTTAAATTATAAAAATGCGCTTATTGAATTGTCTAGTGATGTTGGCCCTGGTCCTAAAACTAATGAACTTCTAACATGTTAAATTATATAGTCCCACATTAGTTGGTGAAACTAACTATTCATGTGTGTACAATTAAAGATGCAAGGAACTACCTTCAGGAATCGGGGTGGTAAAACACTGCTCTAGTGCTGACTTTAATCCTGCTGCCATCAGTATCCCTGGGACTTTTGCCATTGACTTTACGAGGAGCAAAACTGGATCTGTGATGAATTAGCTACTGACAGGTTATTTTATACTAGGCAGAGGAGACCTCTGATCTTCCTAGTCCACAAATGGAATTGAACAGTACATATTATAAATGTGGTGAAGAAGACCCGTAAAAATATTGTCTGGAAAATCCCAGCTGTGACTGTATTTTTGTTTACCCTATTCTGATTTCATAATCAGGACTTTCTGGTCTCAGCAGTCATAGACTTAAAAGTTAATCTCAAAACTGGCACTGAAGCCCCTGTTCTACAAAACTTCTAGGTCTTTAGAAGCCAGAGTACCAGTTCAGAGAAACCATTTTGGGGCAGCTGGAAGTGAACAAAGTACAAAAGCTGGCTCTGTTTTCTTTCCACTGCCTTTTATTTGTTGATGGGGAAATGGCCCCATGGAGCATTTCCTTGGACTTCTTTTTTCCTTATGTTTCAGTTGTCTCTTAGCATATGCAGGGGTTCATCACATGCCATTGTGAAATATTGTCTGATGTACCATGCAGACAGAGGACAGGACTTCCTGACTGTCAGGGCATCTCCAGTATAGGTGGTGGCTGTAGACCAGGTAGATGTGGTCTTTTTAGGACTCACTGGAACAGCTGTTCACATGGTGGATGTCCATCATCCTGTTTCCCAGTTTGGACCTCTATGACTTCTGCAATGGTGCCTTAGCCAAAGTAACACTGTGGTCACGGGACAGTTTTCTGAAGTAGCCTCCTGATCTCGTGAGCACTAGAGAAGAACGTAGGCTAGGGCTGCATTCATGCTGCTGTGGAGCTGGGGAGAAAAAAGACTTCCTCATTAGTTTTTCAATATTTTTTCCAAACAGTTGAATTTGTCTAGCCCCTGGGCATGCTTAACATTCAGAATTTTTAAAATAAGTTCCAAGGGAGTTTTGATCTACTTCTTGTTTTGCAAATATGCCTTTCAGTATTTCCACTTTCTTTTATCCATTTGACTACTTTGCCACAGGAAAAGGGAAGAAAAGTTTTAAATATGTAGAGAAAAATGGGTATGATTTGAAGCATAAACTTTTTTTCAAAATTATGTTTGTTTTGACTTACCTTGCAGGATGAACCAATACTCAGTCAGTAGTTAGGGAGCAGGACAGTAGTGGAGATCTGCATTTTTCCTGTGCCACACACAGTCACATCAGACCAGAAGATCTGAGCCAGGAGATCTGGTTGGTACAACAAATTGAAAAGACAGCTTCTTTTATTTTGTCATCTTACTATGACTAAACATACCTATTAAAAAGGTCACTTTTTAATTAAAAGGGTAAAAATTCTGTTCCCCAGTTTTATGTAGAGTTTTAAAACATGACTTCAAGAAGTATTTTTATGAGATGTCTGTTGGTAGGATGCTAATGGAGGCGTAGCCACAACTTTACGTCCCAACACTTCCCAAGAAAGGTGAACATTTCTTGCACATTAGAAGATTTAAGATCAATGGGCTTTGATCTTTCTAAATTGGTGCACACCTACCTGTGCATTTTTCCCATGCAAGTGTGGAGATCATTTTAGACATTTCACATAAGTAGATTCTTGTATAGCATAAATAAATTTGCTCTGCTTAGCTGCCTTTCACAGGCTTCTTGCTAATAGTTCCCAGGTCTTCTATGGACCATAGATCAAAAACTGCCTTGAGTTTATATTATTCAGCAGAGAGATTCTCTACAAGCTAATGCACTTTTCCTTTCTGGTTCATCTGCATTAGCTCAATGCCACAATGTTTAGGCTTCAAACTCTGTAAGGGAATGTCTAATCAAAATAATAATAATTGATTCTCAAAAGAGTTTTCAAAACCTGCATTTTTGGCTTCAACAAATTGCCCGTATTACAAACATATGTCTGTATTCCAGAGCAGCACAAGGGGGGCCTTGACTCAGCTCAACACTTTAGAACACACTTAAAATATGCTCAACTTCAGCTTCTAAGTGCTTTGCTCCCTTGGGACCAAAGGGTATGATCCTGGCCATGGCTGAACCAAAGTAAATCTTGTGATGTGCTTGAATCAGAGAAAGGTTGGCCCCACACGCCATACTTTTATTGCCAAATCTTACAATTGTGCCTGTTAGATTGAAGTTGAACTAGCGGGTTCCTAGTTGTTTGTCAAAGTTTGACAAATTCTGTTAAATTAGCATTTCTTAAAAAATTATCAAGTATTGGTCAGCTTAATAGCTGTTTCACCTCAGAATCCTGGTCTTGAAGATTCTGTGGACAAATTACCTGACTTCTACCCTCTTATTTCGATGCACAGGCTTCCCCTGTGAGTTGACAGCGATGAAGCAGTAACTGTGATTTAGTATCCTGAGACCCACAACTTTATAGTTGGATGCCTAGAGGCTTTGTCTTGGGCCACTAGTAATTCTGGAAGTTTTCCTTATGGACAGTTTGTGTGTCCTGAGTTGTCTAGGACATAAATCATTGGCAGCTGATTACCCCTTCCTTCTCTGATGTGTTTCACTGAAGAACAAACCCAGCTAAGTTCTGAGAACGTTCAGTCGTTGCTAAAACTTTTGGTTGAGAGTGCTGTGCACCTTGCAAGGTTGTGGCCAGAATTCAGTTTATAGTCCAGAGCTATATTCGTTCACTTCTGAACATAAATTTTATTGATCTCTTTTCAGTTTGTTTTAATGAAATGCTTTATTGCACTATTGAAAGTATTTTGTTGCTTTTTTTAATGGAGAATTATTAAGATGTAGCTAATGCTTTGAAAACATTTGTGCTGGACAAAGTAAGAGTGTGTTCCCTGACAGCATGTTTTACTCGGAGGCTGATCTCTGATCCATGTTTTGGCTTGTATATGCAATCACACTTTTATTAAGCTGACAAAAAAACCCTCTATTTGATTCAGTGGATGTAAATTCAGGCCCCCAATGAAGTGTCTTCAGGCTTTAAACTCAGCATCTTGAAGCAGTTCTGAGTGTGTTTCTCAGCTTTGCAGTAGAACAGGCTGCATCAGCCTTAGCTGACCTTGACTCCAGCATGATTTTGACCTCATGAATGCCATAATGCTCCTGGAAAGCAAAGAATAGACATCAAAGACAGGAAGCTAATAGTCCTGGTCATAAATTTCTTCGGCAATTCAGCCCACCTTTTCCAGAGCTCACGACAATTCCGCATCCTTCACTACCCTCCTCTGTGCTTCAGAGTAGCCATGTAGCTGTTCTCGTTCTTTAAATAAAGAAGTTGAGGTTATTTTTCCTCTTTTTCTCCCAGGGTAGAGTGAAGACTCTCAAATTTCCTATTTTTTTTCATGTTCTTTAGCTTCAGCAGTGCTTTGAAAACAGACAGCCATTTTCCATCATTTAGTCAGAAATCCTTCCTCTTCCCTGAGAGGTGCCTTTTACACCATTTCAGCTATTGTCCACGGCTGTGGTGCTGCTGAGCTGCCAGCACACCTTGCGTTGGCCCATGACCACACCAGCCGTTATCGGAGATCTAGGCCCAGAATTGTCTGATGTTGTTGTTGGTCTTTTAACCAAGCAAAGCTGAAAAATGGGATTGACCAACAACTTTCTGAAGTGTAATCTGAATTTTGCAGCCGTCATCCTTTCCTTTTAAAAACGCCCAAGGCTGACTGGTTATCGAAGCAGTCTCATTAAAGCTAAAATGATTACTGGGCACCACTGGGCCCACAAGAAGTCCAAGCATGGTGAGGTGATGTCAGGTGATATCAGCCCATCTTTTGTACCCTACTTCTTGTTGCTATAAAATGACATCAAATCTAGTGATCACTCTCCCCAAAGCAGGTCATATGGGAACGGAAATGTAAGTTTCTAATGGAACATTTACCTTTAATGTTGGTCAGGAACACACCCTAGTAACTTGTCTCATAACAGTGAGCAACAAAGTGACAAATTTCAGCCATGCTCATGTTTTGCAGGACACAGTTTTAGCCCGTTTTAGAAACACAGAAATAAAAAAGTAACTTTTAGGAATATAAATTTTGAGGACACGCTGTAAAAAGTTTAGCCTTCAGATGTGCTGTCTGTGTCCCCTCTCCTTCCCACCCTTTCTTTCTTGCCGTTGAAAGCACAAAAAGATTTGTGTGTGCATGAAACCTTTCAAATGGAAGAACAAACGTGTTTGCACTGTGTATGTCCCTGCTTAGAGGCAGAAATCAATTCAAATGGCTTGAGGCCTGGATTCTTTTCAATTCTTAGATACCTTTTAACGTCCAAGTTCTGAGACTAATGGAAAATGATTGTTGAAATTAAAACAAATAGCTGTTTGTGAGTGACCTCAGACCTGGCTGTCTACAGGGGTCAGCAAGCTTTGCGGCAGACTTTGATAGTGGCCTTTCTCTTCTAGAGAATGACAGGAAGCTCAAGCACTGTGGTTTGCCCCAGTGAAGCCTCGAGTCTGGTGTAAATGCAGCTCTCTATTTATCTCACCCATAGAGGAAGAAGGGATAAAGGTTAATGTTGGTGTTTTTATGAGGTTATTACTTGTTTTGATCAAGAGAGCAATGCTGCCACAGCTTTGAGGCTTTTTTGAGCTAGCATTTAATTATGTCCAGTGTAGCATTACATAGACTGTTTCATTATGCTATTACTTCTTCTAGAATTTACCTTTCAGAATGCCTCCTGACATACACCAAAATTACAGCATACAAAAGGAGAGGCTTAGAGTTAATTCCTAATTTCTTACTAACCACTAAGTTAATATTCTGCATCAAAGACAAAATATTCTGAATATTAAAACACTGTTAAAGTTTGTATGTTAAGCTATAGTAATTCAGAAAAGTTATGTGGATTCATTAGGTGTTAAATCTTTGGAAGGTTAAAATCCACTCTGTGTGAACTATTGCTTGGTGTTTCTGTCACGTGAATGTTTCTAGAGGACACTTGAACAAACAAACAAAATGTACCAAAAAGAGTATTATAAAAAATGACCTTGTTTTAATGGTTTCTTTTGTAATCTCAGCTGGTATGCACAGGGGACACACAATTCTCTCCCCCACCCCCCGTAAACTATGAACAGAGGTTTTGCTAATGAGCACAGATATGTTGGTTCATACTTGGTGATGATCTGGAGAACTGAGGAATAAGCTGCTACTGAAAAGCCAATATCACAGTTACTGATCAGTGGTCATTTATCTCGGTGCCACGTGAGATAACAAATGTTTCCTCCAGTATTTAGTATCTCTCTGACGTAGCTTTCTGACACGTTGTGAGGACTTCTGCAGTATGGGATACAAGGGATGAAAAGATCTGTTGAAAATGTAGGGAAAATATGCATGCGGTTGAGTTAGGGAGAGAGAAGAGGGAAGATGCTCAGGGACTGATTATACTCCCATGATGATACTGCTGACTGTACATAGAGTATGGGATCCAGCTCATTCTGTGCAGTACACGGTCTCTACTGTTTGACATCTGCTTTCTTAGAGACTCATCAGAAAGCTTATTCACCTTTTAAATCTCACATAGCCCTTTACCTGAAATTTAAATGGGATTTAAGTGGTGCATGGGACCTGGTCAGGGTGTACCATGCCCTTAGGTTCGTTATTTGTTATAAGTTGTAACAATGTCATCTTCATTGCGCAGGTCTGAAAGTGCTGAGAAGACTTGGGTAGAGGGCAGGATGAAGGCAAGGGGTAGAATTTGCTGTGTTTCCTGTGCATAGGTGTAATTAAAACAAAACTAAGAGGACTCAGGATAGATACTGTGGATGTTAACATTGTCCCCTTTTTTTGGTTATACTGTTCATCATTAATGTAAAAATACTGGACAACAGAGAAACCTAGTACCAGTCTACTAGAAAACAAATGGAAAGCTGCACGGTATATTGTACTGATGTAAGTAGAACTATCTGCATATAATGTGATTTTATTTATTGTTGGTTTTGTGTAGAGGAGAGTGCGTATTCATGACTGTGGATATAACCTTTGTTTACTTCTGTGATGTATTTTGTTTCTTTTATGACTTGGTCATTTAAAATATCAACATTGGTGTCCTTTGACTTTTTATTCTGTGCATTTTATTTCACACATTTTAAAAATGCAAGAATATCACATAACCTAAATTGTAACAAAATATTTCCATTAAAGACATAGGAATATGTTATCACCTGTTTCTGTGGTGCCTTTTGTCACCTGTTTACTGCATTCTTTGTCTGTTTTATGTAGACGGTACTATCAGATGGTACAGAATTAATAACAGGAGGGCTATTCTGGGTCTAAGACACCGTATACATCTCTGGTTTTAATTATGATTATCAACTGATTAAATCAGGAATCCATCTAACCTTTCTTTGGGAAGAAAATTCCCCCTTGTATATAAAAATCTGGAAAAGTTTTTAATCAGGATAAACAAACTTTGGATATTCTTCTATTTATTCTCAGTCCTCCCGAAATGCAATTAAATAGGAACCTAATTATTTAAATACATTTGAACCTTAATTAGTAAGCATTGATTTTTGCAGCCTGCAGAGAGGCAAAACCTATACATTTTACTTAGCTACAAGTTCATTTATTTGCAGCAATCTTATCAAATTGGGGCAATTTAATTCTGTTTCTTTCCTGTGTTTTTAAATACAGTCTTCGATTTATCCTGTTTTGTCTAGCCTTATGCTTTCTGTACGCATGTGTCTGTTGTAACAATGTTGCCAAATTTAAGATCTGTGCTTGAGAGTATGCCAGGCCTTTATAATCTAAAATAACTTGGAAATAAGTGGGAGGAAGAAATATTTAATCACACTCATATTGAAACTACAAGTACCAAGAATTCACTGGAGACTTGATAGAGAGGTGGAAACATCCTCTGGGTTAACTATGGACCTAAAATCTTTTTTGCAGCCCAGGAAAGAAAAAAAACAGAGTAAAAACACAGGCTTGTAGAGGCCCATTCAGTTGGGAAGGGTTGGATTACTTTCCTATCTACCATGCCTTTCACTGGTAAAGTTCTAAATTTGTCACTAAATTTAATTCAGTCAGTACTGCCAACAGGGAAAATAATATTGAAGGTTGTAGAGATACAAAGTGCAAAGAGGTGGAAAGAGATTAACTTTCTGAAATTGTAGAAGATATTCCTGATACAAATTAGAATTGAGATGAATTTAAATCTGCCTCCTCAGAGATACACTTCAAATTGTAGGAAAGTTGTAAATATAGAAAGAACAATTGTTCCTGCTTTTGCTTGAAGGTTATACTCTTATGTCTTCATCCCATTGCAAACAGGAATACTTTGTAAGTACTTAGTGATTTTTCCAGTATTTCTGTGTAAAGCATTGTAGAAATGTACAAGTAGTGATTTGTGTTCCTGATAACTGCAGTAATCATTAAAGGTGTCTTGTGATCTTTTAAAAAGTGCACGTTTTACATGACTCATTTCCAGGCTCTTCTAGCAATACATTAGTGTTTACCAGTATTCTAAGTTTGTTAGAACTGAGACCAGTAACAACACATGCTTTATTGCTGCTATATTGTAGAGATGCATTATCAGGGAAGACAGCAGGAGAAACTTTTGACATCTTGCCTTCATTGACAGCAATGGAAAAAATCCTCATCAGCTTCAATAAAATGGAGTTTTCACTCACACTTAGGAATAAGACATGAGAGAATATTGACTGAATTTATGTTCAGTGTATGACCCTCAGGCTATTAGTGCATGTCCAACATGTCATTACCTTCACAGTGGCAGGACTTTATTTCACGGTCAGTGGATTTTTTTTTTTGCTTTTTTGATAGCTTATCTTTCAAATGGCATGCTTGAGGTACGTGTGTTGAATTGTGTGTATGTATACATACATCAATATTTATGAAACAGCTCATCCAAATGTGTTGGTTTCCTTTTGTCAGAGAGTATCAGCCAGTCTGACAGGTAAAACTCATTTGGTGAAATTACTTACGGCAACTGATCTTCAGCGGCAGTAATTTTTGGATATCATTCTAGATATCCTGTAACCTAGCTGCCTTTGTTAGGAAACTGTTTCTTGAGGAGCATTCATCACATTGCTCAAAAATTATGGTTGCATTTGAGACAAATCTTGGTCTTGAACCTCAGCCAATGTTTTCTTGACTTCAGAGAGCACTGCCAATAAAAAGTAATTGTACAACTGACAGAACCTCTTTTGTTGCCTCCTAGGAATAGCCATAATTTACAGTCTGTAATGCCAAAAATTCTCCCTGTGTACATATGCTACTCTTGGTAAATTTTCCTGAGATATCTTAGGTTTGGTTTGATGGTCTTCAGTCTTCTGCCTCAGAGGAAAAAAGAAAAAAAAAAAAGGTTAAGTTTCCTTTTTCTCTAAGTAATTATTCTGCAGTACTTGCCTTGATGTGCATGATGGATGCTCTAAAGGAAGAATTCACAGCCCCCAACTGAATCCTTTCATGCAAGATTTCTTCAGAGTGAAGGAAGGGATTCCACTTGCTCCAATTTGATTACTGCAGTGTTTCATGGCTTATCAATTGAAGTAACAGCTTAAGAAGTACATTTCTTAAGAAAACAATACTTCAGTACTTTTCATGCTCAGTCAGTAAAACAATGGGTACAATTAAAAGGGATTGAGAAATCCTCTCAATTAGGTCAGAAAGAATAAAAAAAACCACAACAGCTTGATGAGTACAGGAAATTAAACTGGAGGAATTAGGCTACTGGGTAATTACTAGGAAAAAAAGCATATTATAGATAGAAGAGATCAGGGGTTTAGTCTCTGTTCTCAGAAGAGATTTACCAGAGCAAAGGACTGGACAGTGTCCAATCTCCTACCTTCCTGGGAAAGAGGGAAATGAGGCATTCTACTGGGTCCTGGGCAGTTTTAGGGAAGAAATAATGGAGTCTGTCAGGAAGGCACCAAAAGATTTAAAGAATTTGGACTAGTTTTGGCCTTTTTGCATGCCTTATTAAACAGAAATAAACCTCAGAACCACCTGGGATTCACCCAGCACCAGTTATAAATAGGAATATTGGAGTAAAGACATCAAACAAAGGAAAATGTAGGCCCTGTATCAGGAAAAATTTCATAAGAGTGTGATCTATTAGCCCTCAGGCACCCCTCCCAAAGGGGGTGGAATTTCTATTGCTCAAAGGATTAAAACCCCAAGATCTTGGGAGTGTGCTGCAGGAACAATCCTGCACTGACTAGAGAGAGGATGAGGTGATTTAACTGGTGGTCATTTCCACCTCCAAATCCCTTTTATGTACATGCCAGGATGCCATTAGTGACAAGCTGTAGTTCAATGCCAGAGCTAAAAGTAGCCTGGATACAGCTTGAGAAAATGATTCAGAAAAAGTAGACAGGAAAGGAGGTATAGAAAGAGGGGTGGGGGGATTAATTTAACTGAGACAAACCAAAGTCCATAAAAAATTTTCCAGTTCAGCTTGGGATGGGAACTGAGGCTGAAACTAAGAGTGGTTAAGTGATCTTATCATTCTTTGAATATTTATAGATGCATGTCACATGTCAGTGGCAAATATGTTAAAGCCTCATTAACATTACTTTCCTTAGTTGAGGCTTTATAAATTAGTATAGATATTAAGGGCTTCTGCCTCCGACACAGATACCACTGTTCTATAAGCCTCCACCTGGGTCTGACCAGGGGAAATTCTTCCCTGCCTGAGCTGCAGCTGAAACAAAAATTTCCATCGGCACCAGCACCAAACACTTAATTTCCTCCTCTCTACAGCTTCCCCTTCTCTGCCAAGGAAATAAAAGTGAAGGAGAAATAACCTTTCCTAATAATGAATGTCTGCATAAGAGATCATCTTTTATTTCACCCCTTTACATTGTCAGTCCTTTCTATAGTCCCTCCTTTCATCATTTGTTTTCACTTTGACATTTTTTCCCTTTATTTCCTTCATCGTCCTCTCTAGTCCCTCTACTCCATACCAAGTCTCCTTCTTTCCCTCTGCCTGTTAGTTTTCCTAAGTGCTTGCTTTCTATTTCTTTAAAGCTGTTTTTAAAATTGTTGTTGCCTTGTTTTAAAGAGTCCACCCGGATTATCCCTGCCTGGAGAAAAAACCTCAGCTGAGCCAGTAGCCAGAGGAAACAACTCTCTGGCCCAGGGGCCATTCCTTTGGGTCCACCAGGCTGTGCTGAGGGAGTGCTGCATTCTGCTGCCTTGTCACTGCTCTGCTCTTGGTGTCATTTCACCCCCTCACTGCTTTGAAGGCTGCCACTGAGGGAGAAACTGCCTTTCTCTAATGCCAGGGAGCTCTGATTCAATTTCTGGCTCACAGCAGAAATGTAAATAAACACAAACAACTGCATACCTTCAGAAGACATTACTTACGTCACCTGCCCATTAGCAAATACCACACAGTGTCAAGATTATTTTTTTCATAAAAGATAATAAAGATAATGCAACCTTCCTTAGGAGTTGTTTTTTTTTTCTTTTGTTCCCCCCAGAAATAACTTGTTTCCCTCTGGTTTCTGAGACCCTAACTTTCCAGACTGGAAAAATTATCCAAACCCAACGGCAATATTGCAGCCTTCTATCCCATACAGACCACCTGTTGAAAATAAAGTTTATTGTCTGTCAGACAAACATTATTAGGAGGCTGTGTTCTGCTAGACCAGAATGTACCTAACTTGGCAGACTAATGTTAACAGGATAGTACCACTGTAGAGGAAAAAGGCAAAGACACACCGATGGCTTCACGAAAGTAAGAAATTGTCCTATGCAGACATTAACCACCACATGCTGCACAGCACAGACAATGAGCAGTGCTGCCTCTCAAAGAATGTTTTAATGTTTTGGCTGAGTGCCAGCTCGATTTTCCTCATAGAGTAAGTTTTTTGACTGCAATTCTACACAAATTGGTGTGTCCCATGTATCAGATGAGGCATCTGATACAGCCTTTGCATTTCTACTGTTGATTTGGCCAAATATTGAACCTGATTATGGAGCAAAGCCCACAACTTTCTTGCAGCAGTGTAGAATAAGCCAATTGGGTTAGAAATGCTTCTAGGTGCAGTAGCCAAGGCTTTGAAAAAGGACCGGTGGTTTTGAATCTCTCAGTTCAGGGAATGCCTAATTTGAGATATTTTGATGTAACTTGACTTTTTCAGTGGCAAAGCCTTGCTCTGAGAAAATCAAATCTACTTTAGATTGACTCAAGCAGGCCCACGTACAAACAATGCATCCAAAATCTAACCCTTAGTTACTACACTAAAAGCCTGTTTATTATGTCTTTTTTTTTTTTTTTTTTTTGATAACTCGTTTCTTCTCACTAGTAGTTTTAGAAATGCACATATAGGGAAAAGACTGAAATCGAAAAGTTTGAACTACTAAAAAAAAAAAAAAGGAAATTATTTTAATAAAGTTAAATACTAGTATAAGAATGCATGTGCTCCTTTCATTAGAAAGTCAAGAATGATCCCAATTCATTTGTTTTTTGCTGTTGAGAATTAACACAAGTCTCTCCTAGAATTCCAGAAGCTCCAGCAGCCCCATGGATGTAACAAACCTGACATTACTTGACTAACACCTGTCTTCAAAATGCAGTCTGAAGGAGGGTTTTCAATCAAAGCCACCAACTCTCAAGTCTGCAGCTCCAGTAATTTTAAATATTTATGTTACATATTGTCTTCTGTTAGATCATGCCATATATATTTTGGAAATCCTAAAAGCATGCACTAACTACATAGTGGAAATAGGTAGGTTGTGTATCTGTGTTATTTTCAAAAAGTCAGGGATAAACGCTCTGTATGTCAGAAAAACCATGTAGACTTACAGATTTCTCTCCAATGTTTTGAAATAAAATTAACAGTTGAGAAGCAACAGTTTTAATGAGAATGAGGGCTTTTTTCCCTGACTATCGCTCTTTGCACGACCCTCTTTAGGATTTGTAGTATTCAGAAAAGGAAAACACAATTCTTAGAATACAGGACAAGCTTTAGAAATTGTTCAAGACATGATCACCAAAATGAATTTGGTAGAATTATTTCCACTGTCCTACCACTGAATTTAGACCATAAGATGCATGTGCAAGATCTTTCACAAACACTTGCACGTAATACTGTCAAAGCAAAACACATTGAAGGGTGAAATACTTTTCAATGCCTATTCCAAATTATGAAACTTCTTAATACATTTTCTATTTGTAGCCTTTCTTAATCCCAATGTGACAAATTCACGTGAAAGCTTTATATATGACTTTGACTGAAAAATGTTAATCCACACTGTGAAAAATGCTGTTGAGTCCTACTCACAATATTCTTTCCTTCACAACCTTTGAAAGACTGCTACATCTTCTTGAACTAAAAAAAAAAAATAAATTTACCAGTCTTTTTTTTTTTTTTTGACTAAAATAAGTCCTCTTCTCATTTTGAACAGCTCTGTTTTCAAGCATGTAACACAAAGAAATTACTTAAAGGTAAGGTTACCTTCACCATTTTCTACTAAAAAATATTGAAAGTTTCAACCAAGAGTTTTGTAGCAAGGTAAAACTTAAAGGAAAGTTATGTGTAATTAAGGAACTCATTATGCCTCCCGCTGTGCTTGCCTGGTTTGCTAAAGGAATGGGATTGTGCCCTCTTATAGTTTGCCTCTCAGTGGCAAGTTTTGAAACAGCTGGCTAATTTCACTTACATATGACAGAAGGGTGGAGGGGTCTGAGAGATATTTGAGGTTCAGAGATTTCGTGCAAATACATGAGTAAATACAGGGAGGCTGTAAAAGTGAGCAGGAATGGAACAGATTAGGGTCTCTTCTGCTGGAAGGAATGAAAGTTAAGTTCTGCATTTTTCATCTCTGCTGGCCTGACACTGGCCAGTATAAATCTGTGCACTGAGCTGGCGGTCAAGCATGTTGTCCCAGGACCATTTCACAATAGCAGTTTTGAATGGTAGTATAAGTTGGAGTAATTATTTTTCATTTGGCATTGAAATAAACAGAGGAAAAGGACAAGGAAAGGGAAGGATAAATATTTTTGCAAAATACATCTACAGCAGTAATGAACATTAAATCATTTCTACAGGAGTTTGCAAAGCAAAGGAAACAAGGAAGAAACCCTCCTAAGTTTGTTAAATTGAGAACAACTCTTATTTGCAATTTTCCTATTATTATCTGGAATGTCCTTCTTCCTAATATTATCATTATTACATTACATTTAAGCCTATGCTAAGTGTGATTTAACACAGGAGACAGAAAACCAGAGAGGTCTGTTTCTCAGTATCAAAGGTGTCTTTGTTGTGGAAAGTTGTCAGCCCCCAAATGTTGTCTACATCACATAGATCTGTGTACTTTGGCAGGTTTATAGCTTAGAATCTAACTCCCCAGAGACTTGCTGCAACTTGCAAACCCATAAGGAATTTTTCAGGCCAGTTCTATATCCTAATTCATTCACTTATGAGAACAGAGCCATTATAAGATTCTTTTAAAGGCATTTTCAGATGCTTAATTTCTTTGTTAGTCTTGCAGTAACAGTAATTTGAAACATTGAAAGAGATGTCAGATTAGCTCCTTGTACCAGATAGTTTTATCTCTGGATTTCAAGGTAGAATTCCTAAAGTTCTGATTTTGTTATCTGAGATGCAGAAAAATAGAAGGGGTAGAAAATATTTCAGCATTTGTTCCTGGATTTTTTTCTTGGAATTATTTCTAAATGTACTCTATGTCAAAATGTCCACATCAGCTGTGCAGCCGGACAACATACTTCCAGTTGAAAAGAGTGAAAAAATTGAACCAAATAATCATAAACCAAACCATTTAATTTTGTGTTAAACAGTAGAGTTCAGATAATCTGAAATGTTTCGGAGTTTTTTATTTTATCTCCCACTGAGGAAAAACAAAAGAGTTTTCATTTCATTTTGGTCTGAACCTCTCTCTGCAGATGTTTTCAGCTTATTTAATTAATCACTAATATAGTAAAAGCATGAATTGGCCTGTATATTACAATTTAATCCCATTCTTTCATAAAACATCTAAAATGTTCCATTTTTTTTCAGGGGAAAAAAAGAATCAACTTCTTTTTTGACTAAAGCTTATTCAGGAACATCCACTATGAAACTGTAGTTTAGTAAATTACTTTACACTTTGTCCCAGGATTATAGACTCTTCGGCTGCCTGGATTAGTTGACTTGTATCTTTTATCCTTTTTTCATACCAGTGTCTTCCTGTCTTACTCTCTCAGTCTTTTATGTTTACTTTTCCACCTCTGCATCCTTTATAGAATTTCTTTGTACTATTAAAGGCACAGATAGAAACCTTTTCTTCGAAAAACATGGCAAAACTTGACTCATTCGTGAATGCCAAGAGAACATTGCAAATTATTTCAGATATCGTTCCAGCAGGCTCATTCAGCATGGAGATGAGGCTTGCATTCACAGGGTGATATGTAAATCAGGACAGAAAGAAGATGGTCAAAGCTTTCCTCTACTCTAACAATTCCTGCCTAAGAAATGGCCCAGAGGGCGGCTGTTTCAGCTAGAAACACCTTGAAGCCCTGCAAGATCCCCCATGGTGCCTCTGCTCCTGCCCAAGGTGAGAGAGGATGGAGATAATTTACTGATGTAGCTGATCACTTCCTTGCAGAGCTCAACACACCTGCAGTGCTGTCTCACTGGGACTGTGAGGGACCAGCACCGACTCTGAAATTGGAGGACTGATCGCCAAGTGATTCAAACAGCATTGTATAAAAGCACATTTCTGATAAAGTATTTACACACCAGTTTGTAGTGTTTTAATGTAACCCATACTTCCTCCTATTTTGTTCTGGTTCATTTACCCTGTCTACAACTATAGTATGTAAGAGCATTCAGAGAGGGTGTGATTACATCTGTTTTATCAATACACCCCATTCTGTGGAAATGGGACCAGCAATTAAATTATGCTGCTTTTCCTTTTTGAAATCATTGATGAAAAACTAATCTAAAAATATTATCTTAACCTTTTGCTAATATCACTGTGAACCTTTGCTTTAAGGTCTCTATTTAACTGTTTAAAAGAGGAAGTGATAACAAATGTTTCAAGTAACATTGTTCCCAAAGACATAGGAACTCTGTCTCCAAGCAAAATACTTAACCACTTCTTGTTTACAAGAGGTATTTTCTGATGTTCTTTTGTGATCTGAGAAGGTCCAAAACTCACGCACAAAAAAATGAGAAGCACCTTTTTTGAACTCACAAATAAAATCCTGCGCTTGTACTGTAGCTGATCTGATACAGAGATGGTAGAGAAGACGTGAAAAGTACCTAACAATGAGTTTTTTGTATACGACTACTTTGTGGAGCATGTAAGCACAAGTGAATCTAATAATATCTACCCTCATTAAGGACAGATAGATTAAAGCCTTCTCTAATTGAGATATACTTAATTTAGCTGATATTTCTAACAGAGACGCTGAAAATTGAATTAATATAAATAAATTAATGCTGCTAAATATTTGATATATTGTTAGTTAAATTAACTTCCTTATTGAAGAAATAAACTACACATATTCTTAACTGATTTTTACACAGTGCTGAATCCTATTTTTCTCCACATTCCCTCCATGATATTGACGGAGCTGAATGAGAGTAAAAGTGGCATGTGAGAGGAATCATCACTTTTATTTTGCTTTACTTATCAAGGCACATCTAGGAACGTGCATATTCAAGGTATTTTGATCAACAATCTTTAGTTGCAGAATTAGTACTGCTGCAATCAGAGGAGAAGCCTTATGGGCTTTCCTGGCCTGCGGAGCAAATGCTAAAAAGACTCAGCACTCCTGGAAGGCACAGATCTTATGAAACCACTAAGTATTAACAGTTGAAACAATTTTTAGGATTTAAGTTGCTGACGTGGGGCCCATAACCTGGCCTGCAAAATTCAGTTCCTTTTTCAGCTTTCTGCAGCTGTCCTGGACAGTTGCTGGAACTGGTCTCTCGTGGTAGTTCTCTGTTGAATGCTTTCTGACAAGTGGACACAAAGACCCTTGCTTAGTTGTTTTCCTCCTTGCAATGGAAAGAAAATTAACTCTACCGACTAGTTTGAGGAAATCTTGAGATTGGGGTAAAAAGAAATTAAAAAAAAAAATAAAGAAAAGTTTTAAAGAAGGAGATATTTAGCATTTTTAAAGGTAAGGAATACACGCCAGCCAAACTATCTGACCACTGGTATTCAGTGTCAAAGACAAAACCAATGAACATTGATTTGTCTGGGATTTCAGTTCTTCCCTTATGTAAGGCAGTAAGAGTGGTTATAGTAAAGTCAATAAGGTCACCCACTTGACTTGAAACAAGGTTTCATTTTTAAGCTTGAAATATGGATGTTGGGTTAATACCAAAGAAGTTCTATAGCTAGAGCTGGGAAGGGAAACAAGGAAGGCTGACTTTTCCTGGTGAGGGACACTGCAACTTTTATCATCACTAGTGAGAAATGTATGCACTACTTGGGAGAATAACAATAATGTGAAAGAAATCAGATTTTCCATAGAATCTCTCGAGTTCATAGCATTTAGCCTGTGTTTAGCAGGGGTCAGACTGTTTAAAGAAAGCTGAGAAAAATCTCATCAGGTAAAGTGTTCCCAGAGGAGGAATTTTTCCCAATTTATATTACTTAGTGATTATTTTTTGTCCTGGAGCAAAGGATTCATACATAAACATAAACCACAATGCCTATATTAATGTTAGACTCCTATTTGAATTCACACAGCCATACATTTATGGATAAATGACATTTTCTATGACGGGTTTTTAGAATATTTCTGTCAGATACTCCTGTGCCTTGGGTACTTTTGCAAAGCAAATTAGAACCCATTTCTTAGTCAATCTGTGAAAATGAGCCGTGACACAATTGAAAAATGGGCTCTGTGGAATTTTTTCCTGTGCTAAAACACTTCAGTGGATCCAGGTGAAGGCTGCATGGTACATTGCACACCTAACATTAAGAACAACAAAAGGAAAATGACAGGTCGTATCTTGCCTTTTACAGCTTTCCTGGGAGCTTTCCTACTTCAACAGCATAACAGCCGCAGTATGAACCTGGCAATGACTACAACCGTAATTCAGTCCCATGGCAGATTACCATCAGCTTCTTAATGCTCCAACTCATTTGTGACTGCACAGCTCTGAAGAGCTGTATTTGGAGACTGGAATGCTGGAGGACTACTGCTGACTGGATTTGCATTGCTGGAATATCTATATGACCTGCAAAATCTCCTGCAGTTTCTTTTTCCTCACACTGCTTTATCTCAGCATGGTGACAACCCCTCCTGCAATTTCGTTAAGAGAGCCAAACCAGTATACAAAGATGCAAAGTCTGACTGGAAAAGGATGCTTTCCTTGGATAAAGTACTTGGTTTTAAGCCAGATTTAGAGTTTTCACAAGTGTGCATGGACATGAAGCAGTGCATCTTGATTTTTGCCAGCACCTTGTGTCATAAGAAATCTATCTAGCCATTCCAGGAGGAATTTTGGAGATGATTTTTTTTTTTCTCACATAATTTTAGAGTTCTAAAATACTTCTCACTTTCATGTGAGCAGAAGGAAAATGATAGTCAGGACAGCAAGCCATGCAACAGAAGTTGACCCTGACAGTATTGCCCTTAATCAAGCTAAGTGCTAACCATTTCTCATAGAAATTATTTCCTGTCTGCTGGATGTATTCCCACAGCACTAATAGAGAGCTGGTATATTGCTCTAATTGAAAAAGCTTAAGTTGTCTAGGAGGCATACTTCATATAAAACACAACACAGAACATTTACTATCAGATCGCAGAACATATAGAAGGTAATCCAAACATGTCTATGTTGCTTTCAGCTTAAAAAAAAATTGTTTAATGAACAGAAGAACTAATAAGTGCTGGCTGCAGTATGCAGTATGCTATGCTATCCTTTCAATAACCCTGACTCCCTGACCCTTTCACAAAATCACTCCTTGCTCTCTCATATTTACCTTAAATAATCTAATTCATTTTCCCCAGTACTTTCTTTTCTACCTTCTCTAATCCCTCCTTATGCAAAAATTAATGCCTCCTGTAATGCGTTCAATTCCAAGCAGGAATTGCTCTGCAACCTTTCTTTTGGTAGTGGTGGCGACACTAATACATTGATTTTCAGGAAATGAAGAAGAATGTAATTTCTAACACTTTATGCTTGAAATCAAGCAACAGATTCAAAAGGTACTAGTGGAGTGTTCAGATTGATATTATGGATGGTTAAGAAACAAGACTAAAAAATTGAGGCTGGACAAATAATGAACACATTGTACACTCTTAATGTTAGAGGTGTGAAACTTACATTGCCTGCACAACATAAATGCACACATCTCTTGAGGAAGGAAATGCCTTTTTAAATGAATATTTCCACATATAAATACCTGTATCTAAGTACATATGAATTACTGCTGTATTTAGTGGAAGTACTTGCAAATCACCCAGGCACCACTTGCAGAACACAGACTTCACTGTATAGCTGTTTATCAAATCTGCTGGAAAGCATTCTCTAGCAATTAGGCAGACCGGTCCATTTGCAATGGTACTGATCTAAATCAATCCTAGAGACAAAATTTATTTTAAAAAAACTAGATCCTCTCCTCACAAAGAGATTCAGTGAGTACTGATCAAAAGCTATTACTCTATCGTACAACCAGAAACTTCCCTCGCTCAAGCAATGCAAATCTGGCAACACATATACGTATTTGTAAGCATCCTTTTCCATTCATTTAAAAAAATTTTTTTTAAAAAATAAATAAGATAAAGGGACTGATCCTAAGTTAAAAAGGGACTCATGCAAAGTGTATGTCCTCAGGAAACTGGTCAAGTCACCCCTTTTGGATGTTCTTGAGGTTGCTGAGAACAATAAAATGATGATTCTGTTCCCCACTCTGATTCTGATGTCTATTCACCCCTTTCTGAGAGCTGAAAACCTGTGGTCCCTGAGTTTAGACACTGTGATCAGCACATCAGCCACAGACTCCCCAGTGTCTTAGCATAACCCTTCACAGAGTTCCCCTTTGTGGGCAGTCTGACTTACAGTTCATGACTTCACGGATGCATGATGGTGGAAGCAGACAGACACAGGCCTTGAAAAAGATCCAAATCTATTAATCTTTACTTCTGGTAGCATAAATGATATCCAAATCCAGACAAACAATAAGCCATCTGTATATATTTGCCTGCTTCAATTTCCTCATACTTCAGCATTCTTTGGGGTGAAGTCACTCTTCTAAGGAGTTCAGCATTTTATCCTTCCTACAGCACTTTGACTTTTTCTTCAAAGCACAGGGTTGAAACAATCTGTTCTCTAAACTGTACCCTAGGGGAAAAAAGAAAAAAAAAAAGTTTTCTTTTATAACTTAATTTATCTCGACAAGCTCATTAAGTTTTTTTTCATTTCTATGTCTTGGGGACCTCAGACATGAAGAACTATTTTGTCCTGAGCAACAGTTCTCTGTAATGCCATTTGAAAGCACAATCATCAAGAATTTTAACATAGTATTATTATCTTTCATTATTATCCCTCTAACAAATACGAGATTTTTTAATTGACATTGCTGCTGAGCTTTAACATAGTAGGAAGGCAAAAGACAACAGCTAAAGCAATCATGCTCCACCTCCAAAATAAATGTTGCAAGCTGACAGTCATGTGCATATGGAGAGCTCATTTCACATGGACATTTTCAGTCACTTTTTTGATACCCTATGGCAGAAGTGATATTCAGCAATAACTGTGTCCACATGGCCAGCTGTTTCCTACTTAATTTCTACAACAATGGCATAAAAACAGCAGGGGCTTATTTCAAAGTAATCACATAGCATTCTGGGCAGAAATCCTATGGCATTTTTTTTCCAGATGGTGAGCTAGCTGTCTGTGTTTCTGGATCCTCTCTCGTGGTGTGTTGTGATTATAGAGCAGACCCATCTGGAATCAACCAGAATCGCAGGACTTGAGGCCAAACTACACTTTTCCACTCTTCCAGTGTACAAAAGAATTTTCAGGTTGCTGCCAGTTGCCACCAAGGCGGCTCTTCCGTCTGCCATGCCACTAGGAGTCTCTCAGACAAAGGGTCTGAGATCTCCACACTGAATGGATTTATCTGTAGAACGTATACACCATTTTGGCAGGTCATTTAGCAGCTCAAATGAGGTGATGGCACCAGGAAGAAGATGATAATGCTAAAAAGGAATGAACTGTGTCTGAAATAATTTCATTTTCTGAGCACAGCAAAGAGGCAGAACATGCTGGAAAAGCCTGTCATGCTTAGTGGAGACTATAAAAATATAAGCACTATGATGATGTCTGTTCTTAGGGTCTCTCTCATGCTAATCTTCTGGCTATAACAGCAGCATGGGCCATAAAACACAGAAGGAATGGGAGGTTCTTTGTGGCTTTACCTGCTTGTTCCCATGTGGTATTAATGTATCAATGGCACTCGTGTGCCCATACTTTGCTTGCTGCACCAGGATGAAATGTTCTAGAGAAACATCATTAAAGAGCTCAACACAGCAGCTTCTCCAACACAAACTCATGTATACACAGAAAAAACTAGGACATTGCTCCCAAAACCACAGGGCATGCTCACAGTGTTCAGACTTGCCACTGTTTTGGAAAGAGTAGCTTACCTGCCATTCCACTTGTCCCTGAAGCCTTTAAGCAAGACTTCTGCACAGTAAAATATATTAGTTTATCCTGAGAGGGTACAGGTTGACTGTGGAGTGTGCCTTTAAGGGATTGAATAGGAAAGGAGAGTGCTGAAGAGGGTGACTTTGACCATTACCTCCCTCGTGAGTGCTGGCTTGCTTGCTGGTTTCAATGAATTACACTTTATGAGAATGAAGAAAAGCATTCATCATGGAGGCAAAGAACAAAAAGTGATCCCAGATGGCAACTAGTAAGGACAACAAATTCAGGGAAGATTTGTGTTCCAACATGGGATGTCATGATAAAGAGAGTTTGTTAATCAAATCTTTTAAGCATGGGAATTACGCTTTTATGGATAAGATAATTACTTTTTACAGAATGACATATATGAAACATATTACCTTGACAGGAGAGATTACTGTATACCCTGTATTTTGCTGATGCCTTTAATCAGCCATTCATTGTGCTTTCATTCTGAGGTACTTTACCTTCCAAGAATTGAATTGGTTGCTAGCAAAAATGTTCTTATAAAACTAGCAAAATCCACTTACCATCATCTGATGTGTAAGCTTTATAACAATGGAAAAATATAAAATATCTGGGAAGGATCAGTCTTCGTACCAGTTTGTTGCGATGAGCTGAACTGTGTGCTCCAAACCTCACTGTCAAGCAGGAGGTCATGTCTCATCACCAGCAGTTCTGTCTGCTCTGAAAGGTGCTGGAGATACACACGGAGGAAGGTGCTGCATGAGAAACTTCTCTGACCAAGCAGTATTCTCAATGACTCACATGTATGACTGGATCATTGCACTGGCTGAAGCTACTCTGGTCTCTGAGAAACCAACAGTAATAAAGTGTACTTGTGCAAAATCGTATGTCTCTCCACCAACTCCAAGAGCTGCCTCTGGCTGCCTCTGCCCTCTGGGTGCTATTGTGGGGCAGATAAATGCTGTCTCATCAGAACAGCGCTGTCCAATGTGAAAGCAAGTCATTAGGTAGATGATTAAGTCTCCTTCTTTCCTCTTGAACAAAGTATAATCTGTTTTCACTTTCTTCCAGCAATTTGATAGATTTCAGGCCCATCTACTGTCCCTTCTTTTTAAACCACTTCTCATTAGGGCAGTAATTAGCAGAGAGCAACAAACCTCACCTTAGAATCATGGCACTTCGTTTATATTGGTTGTGGAAAAGTGAAAGAAAAAACCCCTAGCTCTGAGTGTTAACTTTCCCTTTCTCAGGCTCCAATCAGTTTGCACAAGATGACATACTGTGTTTACTTAGTGCCAAATTATGAATCGTATTGCAATGAAACACACACTGCTAATGGTTTTGTGAAGTCATAGTCTGGACCAGTGGACAACAGCTTCTGGCTTTACAATGTGCTGGGGGACATATTTAGCACTCAAATAATGAAGCAGCCACAGACCTTGGCTTTTGAAGCAACTGGGGAGTGGATTGGATGGGAGCAGATCAGTAATTGAACCCACCTGTCTGCAAACAACCCTTACATTATTAGATATAACATTTTTGGGTTTAATGTTATTAGAGGAGATTGTTTGTAAAAGAATACAGAGTCAAGAGATATGCAGCAATGCTGAACCAGGTGAACTCCTACAAAATCTTGCTGGATGGGAAATGCCTCTTTGTTTGTCTCATTGCTGTACAGTTCTGCCATACTGTACATTCTCTGCACTTGAACAGAACTTCCCTTTGGTTGTTCAGGAGATTCCAGATTCATTCCTTTTCCACAGATTTCCACACAGAAGTCTTCAACATTTGGGGGAGTCACTGTGTCAACACGAAATTCTGGCTTTCTGGCGCCTTGTCAGTAACAAAAGCATACATCATCAGTCTCTTTATCATTGTCCTCCACAATCCTGGATACTGAATTAGCACCCTATGCATGGAGAAGTAGAAGAATCATTGGAGTGCATGTAGTTAAACAAGCAGGAAGGTAGCAGAGAGTGGGAAAGCACTGGAGGACTGATGTGAAGTACAGATACATACAAACATTAGTCATCAAACACGAGTCAGCAAAGCACAAGAAACTTTTTCGATGCAGACAAGAAAAGTCACATCAACTGGCAAGTGAATTAACAAAGGAAAAATATATCAAGTAGTGCAGAAAGAGTAAATGTGAATGAATAGTCCAATGCAGGCTTGCTCATATATATTACTGCCAGAGATCCATGAACCATAACAAAATTTCTCTTAGCCTTAAATATGAAGCTGTCTAATTTCTTTGTGTAACTATCATACAAACTGGAGCTAAGGTACATAGCCTTTAATAAACAAATGCAATTAAGCTCATTAATCAGGTGTGAATAATTTGATTCAGGATATCTGCATATAGCACTGTATAAATAATTGATTTTCTAGTCAGCTAGGCCAGTATTTCTGTTTGATTTCACTTGAGTGCAAAAAAGATATAGGCTCCTCATTTGCATGGAGAGAAACATTTCTAAGCCTTCTTATACCCCAAAGATTCCTATGAAATATACAGACTAGAACTACACCTTGACAGTTAGAGTAGGAGGTAAGGTTAGTTAATAATGTTAAGATTCTGTTTTCTCTCTATTTTTAAACGTAGGAATATACTTTTAGATTTGGAAAAACATTATAATGTTGATATCTGATGTAAATTATTTGAGGGGAAGATATGACAAGCAGCAAATGCATGTAATCTTTGTTTTGGTATGTCCAAGTGAAGTTCATTTTTTAACAGCCAATATTTTTCTAAAAGCTGTCCATTTGTGTTTAGGTTAATATGTCCATGGCACTCTGTTTGAGGATAAGAACAATTACAGAGATAAAATGAGTTACACCAACTCATACACATTTCCACATCACAATTTCTCTTGCAATAAAAACCCAACAACCCCTGTCACGGGTATTTGTTACCACACAGTGAAAGTGTGACAACACCCAAAAAAACACTTAATCTTTGATTAGAACAAAACTTCCCAGCATGGCAAGTGTAAGTGTCCAGACTGGCACCAGGATTCAAAGTGAAAAAGCACACACTGTCCATCATTAATTATGAAGAAAATATTTTTATGCAGATACAGTCTGAATATCAACGTGAATATGCCAGTCTTTTAGAAAAGAATCATGCTTGGCTTTAGGTTAAGTAAAATTTGGTGGTTTGGTACAAATTTTCGTAAGAATATCTCTTTCCATTTCAGTGTGCATCTGTACAAAACAGATAATTTTACAAAAGGGTTTTGAAATGAGACACATAGATAGCTGATGTGTGGAAATCTGCAGCCTGAAATTTGCTGAGAAAGAGTCATGTTGAACTGATCTTTGGGATATGCACCAGGAGAATCCAGGACTCGTGACGAGCATGAGGCAGGATTTATTTAAGTGTTTGTCAGTATCTGCACTGTGCCTATGACTTCAGCTGAACTGCAGCTTCACATGTATGGGGAAGAAGCCCACATACACATCAAAACCTCTATAATATCTAGAAATGTTCCCTGAGATTAAGCCAAATCCACACCCAAATGACATTTAATTATAACAAATATTGAGTTGAATTGTAGATTGATATTTGTTAAAGCCAGGACAGATTACTGTGAGCCTCAACCTTGGCATCCTAGATAACACAGGATAGTCAGGTTGTGATGATCTGGCTCAGACCCACATGAGCATTAAAACAAAAGGATCACTGAGTTCAGTGAGCCGATTTATTTCCAACAAATACAGTTCATTACTTTTTATTGTCAAGTTTTCATGTAAAATACACTAACTGATGGTTTTCAAGGGTTGTTTGCTGAAGCTGCACCAGGAACAGCCCTAGCACAGTCATCAGTTGACCAGTGAAGTGGATTGCTGACATGAAAAAGTGGCCATGTCCTCACTGCTTACCTTTCCCATGCTGTAGGAGCTGTTAAGCACCCCTGCTGCCATAGGTGAGTGCTGGAGCTTGTGGAGCAGCAGCTGTGGCTGGAGGAACCACTGCCACCTCTCAGCAATGGCTGCCACTCTGTAGCCTCTTCACTACCTGACAGGAGCCTCAAATCCTTGGCCTTCTGCCTTCGTCCCTCTCACCATTCTCCTGCCACAATGTTAGCAGCTTGATCCAAGTCAGGAAGACGCCCCTCACCTCCAACACAGAGAAAAGTCATATAGCCTCTGCTGCTGAGAAGCCTTCAGTCAGCTCTGAGGCAGGAACACTATACTTGGATCCTTGAAATTCACAAAATGTGCCTTTCGTTTGCTGTTAGGAGCCCCTAGACCTTGTATTAATCATTATCAATAATTCCCAACTAAAATCTACAGGAACATAAATTCCTCTTTAATTCCCAGGAAGTAATATCAGGCAGTCAGATTGCCAGTATACTTGGTATTTCTCTTCCTGTTGTCCTTAAATGAAACATAAAAGGACAAATATCGCTCGTGTCATGAACCAAAGGACCCAGAGGATCTCTTTAATTCATTTCTACTGCATACAGTAAGACACAGGTTCACAACAACATATGCATTTGAATTTATGGTGTGCTATAAAGTAAATTCAGACATTAATTTAAATACATAAAGATTCTAACACGTAACTGTGAGATATCTACTTAAAGGACTTTCATCTGTTTAACAACAGATGAAAACAGCTGAAACCCAGAACCTATGGGAACTTCTGTTTGGCCTCACTCCTTGTTGGGGTTTTCTCCAAAGCAGTTTGTCCATCTTGGTGCATGTTATTTCTCTATATATCTCTTTTAAATTATTGTATGTTCTGATCCATATAGCATAAAAGTCAACTTTTAACCCAAGGCACAGCCTGGGATTTGAAAATACTTCAGGCTACATGCTGGAAGTGAGGCCCAGTTTCTGTGGCATGCTGCCACATCTCTTTTGATTAGGAAGCTAATGGCTGGATAACTTCTGAAAACAGGAAGGTATGACAGCAAAACTTTATTTCGATTAAATAGCTCCCATATAAACACAGGAATTCCACTGTCATCCCTGCTCCTTAGCCCCAGCAGGTTTTGCAAGGACAGACTGGCTGGGTGACAGGTCCAGCAGCTGCGTGCTGGCCACAGGTCACTGTGAGAAAGTCTCTTACCTACCTCAGCTGGCAGCCAGAAGAAATTATATGAAAAGTAACGACACAGCCAGTGTTAGCAGAATTTACTGTTCCTCTGTGGATTTAGTGATTTTTTGTGATTTTTCATGGAGACCTAAGGGAAAGCTCCAAACACATGAATTGTCTCATACACAAAATGGCTGCTACCTCCCCTTACCGCCAGTGGTTTGGAAGCCAAAAAAATGGCCACCCCTTCCCTTCATAGTGTGTGAGAAGAGCAAGCAGAAGTGAAGTACAGAAAAACAGAGAAGGAGGCAGCTGCGAACAGTTACAAGTGAGAGTGGGACACGGGGACTGGGTGTCAGCCCTTCTCCCTGTGAGAAGGACATCCCTTCTGGTGGTGTGTGGGTGCTGAAGGTTAGATTTTTAACCTTAGAAGTCTGTGGACACTTTGGAGCTATCATCCACCATAAGCCAAGCTACCAGTAAGAAAATGAAAAGCCAGGAAAAAATATTAATTTAGCAGATTAGCAGTGATTTTTAGCCTCTTCTTGTGTTTGTTGGAGGCCTAGCTGACGCTTTTGGGCTGCTAAGGTCAGCAGTCATAAGCAGTGCCATTTCATATGCTACCGACCAACAAAGCATGTTTTTCCTCAATTATTTTTGGTGTGCTTCAAGCATAATGAAAAAAAGTTAAAGGTGTTCTCTTCTGGTTTCTGGTGAAAGAGATCAGCAGCCTCAGATATTTTGTCTCTCTTCTCACAGGACAGCAACAACTCTTTTGTTGAAGGAATTTGGCTGGCTGAGGACACCAGGTGAGCTGCTGCAAGGAAGATGGGTAACAAGAGTTGGAAGGTGACTTGAAGGCTTCTAAGTGGAGGCAGAGAAAGCTGCAAATGATGGTAGCTTTTCCACCAAAGGGTATTGTTGGAAGGCTGAACGCCCTAAGAAGAGTCGAGTTCAGCTCCTGATTTGCAGTCACAGAGGAGAAAATGGATCACTTGGAAGTAGCTTAGGCTTAGGAGGTGGCAATGAAGCAGGGAGGTGGCAGAAGTTTATAGGGTACAGAAGGTGAAAGGCACATCTAGGTTTTAATTATTAGATAGCAAAGTCACATTACAGCAGCATGGCACTATGCATGCAAAACAGATCATGAAGGCAGTGGAGAGCTAACAGACAACCTTTCCACACCATAGCCCTGAAGTTTCCCCAACCTAGAGGTGAAGTCTTGTGTTCAGTAGCATCACAAATATAACTACCAGTTAAATGTGAACTGACCTATATACTAACTACGCGGTGCACTTGTGAAAATCGTGAATTCATATATATTGACAGAAAGCAAGCTAGAGGAAATGTGCAGTGCTTTTTTGATCAAATACAGTTGGTCAAAAAAAGTTGTGGTGGTAATGGTATGAACTGTTACTAATTAGCTTTTTTATAACCCAGTTTCCCCTAAAGTTCTCAATGAAGTTTAATGTGAAGCATGAAGGATTAGTGAAAACTTTTGTTAAGTAAACAAAATGAAGCTTAGAAATACAATTTCTTAGAACACTGGTTAAATTAATTGTAACTTCAATGATCTGCTCCCAAGTCCCCATAAAGCTCAATCTTCACTTGCAAAAAAAAAAAAAAGAATTTTGGACACTTACCATTCTTCACATGAAACAATGTTATTTCATTTAATTCCCGCATGTCACTCCACCTTTCACCACAGAGCCATGCTTTCAGTGTTTGTATACTTAAAATGTATTACAGTTTCAACAAATCATTGATTAGAAAATGAAAATATTTAGGTGAGAAACAGTTAGAAGAAAACCAAAACAGTCTATCAGAATTATTATTTACGTTCTACTGTTTCTTGCACAAAATTTTAAAATATCAGTGAAAATCTGGTATCTTAATTATCTTAATCTTAACGCCTGCTATTAACTCTTTCCTATGCAGTTCATAAATTACTGGGTGTTCGGCTAGGTTTGTCATTGCTCCCACAAACTCAACTGGAATTAAAGTACAGACAAGCCTGAAACTTTTATGCATCTCCTCCACTGTGGGCCTCACACTTCTGATAAACTCTGGAAAGTACCTCACACTGATGAATTAAAAATCCATCCTCAAAGTTGGCTTTAATAGTCATACGTTGTTTAAACATACTGTGCAAACTGTGACTCCTTAGAACAATTACACAGATCAGTTGCCTATATTTCTTTGTAAACAATACTGAGATTAATTAGTTGGAATGGCTTCCTTTGCTTTGCCTCTGATGTCATGAAAATGCTATTACTAGTTCTTCCTTGGACAGAATAAACAAGCATACCTGATATGTAAGCTAATATAATGTCCTTTATTTACATGATTGTAAATCTTGTTAGCTCTAAAACAATTCTGAATTTAGGAGAGGGCCAAAAAGCAGACCAACAAAGGAGAGAAGTGACCTCAGTGATTCCACACTGACGTATCTTCAGCCTCAGAGCTGGCACGGGAAGGTTGTGTTATCAGTTGGCTTGGGAAACCTGAGTGATGGATCTGCCATTCTGCCCACAGCAAGACATAAACAAGTATTAATTGTTTCAGGAGTTCTTAGCTTTTACCTGTACCCTCAGTTAAGTTTTTGGTGTAGTATGCATAGGTTTTCAGACATGTTAGAGCTAATCCTTCAAATAGAGCTAACCTGGGATTTTAGAGTTTCGTCTACCAAATAACTTTGTATTCAATGTCTGATTTTCTTACGCTTCTGCTATAGCATCTATGAGTACTTTTTCTGTGGCTGCACATCATATTGAACAACCTGTTTATTTAAATATTTAAATGAGAAATCTAACGCTTAAAAATGGAGATCACATCCCCTGTGAAAATGTTGCTGTATGGTACATAAATGCCATGAAATATCGGCCAGTTTTGTTATATTTGTGGGAGTGCTACCCACACTGAAGCTCAGACTGGTTATCTGAGCACTTTTTGAAAAGTGTAGATGTTCTCTGTGTTGCCTCATGGCGCCTACTTGAGAATGAACATGTCTTGTAAAAATGATGAGCATTTAGCACACTTTGCCTATTTAAACATGTATTCTCAGTCACATTCCACACTTCATTGTGAGCTTTGTTATAAGATCAACTGTTAAAGGTCACAAATAAAGAAACCGGGTAGAAGCCAGATTCATAGAATTAATGGCAAAACTCATACTTACTTCAGTGGAACTTAAGTTTCAGTCCAGCCTTTGTCAAGGAAAAACTCACAGGGAAATGTCTAGGACCTTTTTCCTTGTAAGATGCTGGCATTTGCCTCAACAGTAATTGGCTGAGACCAAGACTCCATACATCATCCAAATAGGAGTTTATTTTTATCACCTTGTGGTACTTTATTTCAGTTTACAGAATAAGCCAGATAAAATAAGGCTGGCAAATTGAAATTGTATTCAAAGATATACAAACAGGTATTTGCTTAGAGCTGATGTTTTGTAACTTGACTCAGAGTGGTCCTACATCACCAAATGTCCAAGAGCAGAACAACCAACTTGCCCACGGTCTATCCAAGCTAGCTGTCATTATAAGCAGATACCCGGAGAACAATAAAAGTATGGCAAACACTTCTTCAAGTACACAAAATATTTTCAATTCAACAACTTTATAAATTGTCCTGTCTCCAAAGGTAACAATTCCCTAAAACAGTGCATAATCTTGGAATGCATGCTGAGGCAATATCCCATATGCTGAATAGAGCCAATTAGAGCAACTTTTCTGGCCTATACCCCATGCCTCATTTGTAATAGCGATATTTCTTGTTCCACTCTCAGGAGGTTTACTTGAGTGAATGCATTTCCTAGCATGTATATGGTAAGCTATTTTCGATCTTCTTAATGGATGCTATATAGTGGATCTGTTCTCGTTCAGAAGGTCCAGTTGTTTGCCAGTGAAAAGATAGCGACGTTCAGGCTCTGACAGCCTGCCTGACCTGCAAAAGCTGGAAATCACTGCTTTTGTCAGTCCATTTCCATTCTTTAGCGAATATGTGATTTATGGGATCAGTGTTACCAAAACACAGGATTTACTTTGCTGAAGACAGTGGCTTTCATCCCATGATATGGCAATCTTACGGTCTAAAAAAGACACAAGAAGATAATAGAAAAAGTAACTACTTAATTCATCTTAAAAAGAAATCTTTTTGATTTATGTTTTTTCTGCCTTTTTTCTCATTCATTTTTTTCTGTGACAGAAATAGATAAAGTAATCATGGGTCATATATTACCAAGAAATCACAAATTGCTCAGGAACTCATCTTAAGCTCTTACCAAAAACCTGAAGCAATGTTTACACATTTAAGAGCTTGTAATATTTAAGTATGTGTGATAAATATTATTCCATTTTAAAAAACCCTGGCAACATCCAAGTACAAATCTGAGCCTGACCTGTGACATTTTAGACTTGTGAGAAAAGAGAAACTTCAGACCTAGAAAAGTGAACAGATTAAAACTGGATTTACTCTGTATGACCTTGTTGTGAATTTACATTTTCTTTCAGGTTTCCATGTCTCTTGAGTGTGCCCTAAAATAATAGAATTTTGATACATGGTATCATTTTGATAAAATTATCAAAGCCTATCCATAAGAATACAAGTATATGCAATTGTATTTAATATTATACAATTAATGTGCTTAATGTACATGAAACACTTGAGAATTCTGCTAAAGTTAGCTGTACTGTGCAAACTGGCTTTTAAAAAGGCAGTTCGTAGGATATCTAAATGCACTTATTCCCATTTGCTATGACTTTTCTAGAGGAATGACTTGTCTTACTGTTTTACCCCGCCTAGGTTGTATGGACAAGTCTGTGTGACACCACTGTTACCAGCTTTGGAAGAGGAGCTGCTGGTCACATGAAACTAGAGGTGAAAAAATTGCCTGTTCTGCATTTCCTCATCACAGTTAATGTCAAATCTGTGGGCACACTCTCCTACCCTTCTCCCTCAGCCCATTTGACACCAAACAATTTTGTCTTTCTGCTTTGTTTTCTGCTTTCAGTCCCACACAGTTAGCTAAGTTTCAGAGTCCATTAAGCTCTTTTAACTATAAGGAAAATTGGATAATAGATCCAAGTGGTTTTATTTACAAAAAGTGTTTTTCTGAAAGAGAAAGGAGGCAAAACTTTATTTACTGTAGTGAGCCCCACTTCAGTGAGCTCGGATTTCCCAAATTTGCTTGTCTAGTTTCTTATAGTTGGTGTTGTGGTCTTCAGGGAAGTTTTTTTGCCATTTTGTAGTCAATTCTATTGAGTTGCTATTTGTGTTTGCTTTGTTTCTGTTTTCTCTTCCTGCCTTTTACAGATACAGTATTCATACTCAACTGAAAATTATCATTTATCTTTACAGATAATGCTGAAGGAAAACAGTCCATTACAGTCATTATCTTTATAAGGTTTGTTAAAAACATGAACGGTCACTTACCCTGGGTTGTAAAGGAGACGATAAAGTATATAGACAGAAAGCAGTGAGGGGTTTACTAGAAAGTCTTGAAACTTAAAGGAACACTGCTGTTCAAAATGGCATCGTGATTCAGGTACAAAGCTGATATTTTTCACAGGATTAATTTATCTAACATTTCCAGGAAGCATTTACAATGCAGAATTGAGAATTTTACCTGGTATCTCTTTATATGTAGTGCATGCTATTTTTCATACCAGGCTTATTTTTTATCCATATGTTTGCCTTATTTTAATATTGTATATACTTTTGTCAGACGATGAACTGCATTCTGTAACCATCTGAGTTATGCAGACTTTTCACTACCCTGGCCCAGTAGCATCCCTGTACATGATGTGATGTAGTGGCCAAGCACGCTGTCCTAAGGGCTTGTAGTTAGTGTAGAACATAGTAATTGGGATGTCCTGGTTCCACTGATCTCCTGTGTGACCCAGTACAAGCTCTTCAACTTCTGTTCTTCAATACCGGAGCTCAAAATATGCAACACTGCAGACCTATCAATTTCCATGTGGAAAAAAAAAAACCTCTGCTGATGGTACATCAATGACAATTTTGTCTCCTCTCCACCTGTAACATTAGCGGAGACATGGGAACAGAACTTCATGATATCAATGTTGTTCATTCAAGACTAGTACATGGTTAAAGTAGAGGCCTGCATCTAGAGTTTATTTCCTTGTGCAAGGTCCTTGATCTCTCTAATCCACCATCTGTGGATAATGTAGTTTTCATTCTCTGATCTTCTTGCTGTTGTTGGTTATTTATACTATAAGCATTGTTCCCACCTCTGTAAGAGATCTCATAAATTATTTCATAGTTCTCACACTAAATACAGCTTTGATTTTCTAAGCACTGCTTGAGGTCTTGAGGGCTTGTTGGTTTTGTTTGGTTGGTTTTTATTTGTTTTTTTTTTAAATTTGAGAACCCACTGTAAAATTTGTCTTCCCTTGGTTATTAGCTCTTTTAGGGCCATCAGCTCTTCTATCCAGAGTGAGTTACTCTAGCATCTGATAACTTCTAGCAAAAATAGGTGTTCTGCTACTCCAACTGTTTAAAAGTGTGAAAATCTGACTATATACACTCAACATATGACCTGTTTACATTGCCAATATAAAAACAATGGCTTTCATTCTTTTAAGTTACTGGTAGTGCAAGTATTGTCTAACTGCAAAGCATTTGGTCTCAACGACTAAATGGCGCCACAGAGATGTAAAATATTATTTCAATGCTATTTATATTTTTGTTGTTATGACAAATACAGCAGTGAGATCAGGAGAGATTTATGTCCGACAACAGTTCTTGGAAAGTCAGTTGTGTTCTGGTAGAACATAAAAGCCTTTTTCTATGTTTTGTCTTCCCATTGAGGCTATTAAAAACATAATGGAGGACAGTACAAATTCTAGGGCATGGTGAATTATGATTTTTTCAGTGGAAGTTGGTGTCACTGAGAAATGAAGAGTAGTATTTTTAGTTGGAGACAAGAGGCTGTAAGATTGGGCTGAATAAAAAAACACCAAGGGATTTACATATCATCCTACATACTTGAACTTTACATTTCTGAGCCATTTTTAAAACATTTCTCTACACTTTAAACTATTTCAAATGATACTTGGACTGTACTATGTCACATTCCTGTAAATATGCCGGTAGCTGTTTCTCTTTTGTTACTATTTAAGGAATATTATTTGAATCGCTTGTGTTTCTTCATCCATCTTCTCATCTTCTCCTTTCTGAAATCCACTTGTGACTGAGTATTTTCATCACAGATACTATAATTTCAAAAAACTCAGTGTATGGGAGGGTAACAGCAGCTGCTTAAGGCTGACTTTTAAAGAGGCAAATAATTTGAAGACCAGAGAAGATGATGAGGATTAATATATCTCAAATTTGGGCCTCAAAGAGATTAAGGACCAGGTTGTGTGCAGTCACAAATCGTAGAAATGTGCCCATGGATGGATTAAGGTTGCTTTGATCTGCTCTGACCTGAGGGCTTCTTTACAAATGGCCAACTCCAACATACATGGTGCGAGCAGAGAGAAAACCATGTAATTGCCATGAGACTCACATTTTGATCAGTTAGAAGTGAGTAGCAAAAAAGGATGAATAGGATATCACTACTTATAAGTTTCCAGGGACAATCTGGCAAGCTTGCACAAGAGAGAGATACATATACATACAGGTTATTAGTGCTGATACCACCTGCTGAAAGAAACTTGCACTGTGTTTTCAGAAACCATCCTTGGTATGTAGTTGAGGTAGTTGTTATCTCTATGTGGTAACCGTAACCATGTGTATAGCCATTCTGCCTTATCTGTTATTTGCAGAATATACCTGTATGTATGTATATACGTATGTGTATAAACACTACAAACAGCCATCTGCATTTTCTGTGCTAAAGTCAGTTTTGATTCTCATTTATTATCAAATTCTTTAGTTGCACCAATAAAACCTCTGAGCCATTTCACCAGGTTCTTCAAAGAACAACTGTTACCTCAAGGTGCTTCTGAAACACACCATCAGGCTGCGGAGGACAGACCTGACAACTTTCAACTATAAGAATACCCTGGCCTCCAGTCGTGGCCTTTCTCCACAGGAAAAGGTTGTAGATCTAGTGTCAGTCCTTGGTCAAGTAAACACCAAAGACGATGGATCCCTGCAAGAAATTTTTCGTTAATTACTGGGTGCGTTTTGTGAAAGAAAGGACTGGACCACAGGAAACCCATCCTCTTTTTCCTTCCTACTATTTCTTCTTTCACTCTGTGTTCACCTTTGCTTAATCTACCCTTTTCCACCAGGTGCAATCTAAAACTAATTGAAGGAAGAGAAAGGATAATTATATTTACAGAAACATTTAGTGTGCAGGAGGATTGATTCAGGAATGTGTAGCACAGTAATAAAGGAGAGTCTCAGCAGATGAACCCAGTGGAAGAATCTCTTTTAACTCCTATGTTGTGAAAAACCTTTCCCCTGATTTATAGAAATCCTGGATCAGATGCCAGATGAAGTCATGATAACCCCTGAACAGAGACGGCTCAGTTAGTGTTTGTTGTTCTTGCATTCATCCTGATGCTAACTAACTTAGGAAAAAAAAAAAAAAAGTCATTTTCTAGACTCATTCTCAGAGGTCACTTCAGGTTTTAGGAGCCTCCCAGATGTTGAGCTCTCAAGTAGTTGCATTGTTTCTGAAAAGGGGCAGGAAATGATTTAGAAAATATCAGTCTTCCTCACAGAATTTGTCCCTGGAACTGGAACAGGAAGACAGTTGTAGTTCTTCCAGCATTCCCATCATTACCATTTTAGTAGCCTGGATAGCTCAAAGAAACTTAGAAATAGAAACTGATCTTTTCATACCTATCTATAGAAAATTTTAGCTTTTATGCTCTGTATGCCTGATTGGTTTTGAAAATATTTTCTGCACATCTCTATGAATCTCACAAGCTCAGCTTGTGAGAGTTCGTTTATTAGAGAAGTAGGAAATATTTGTAAAACATTTTTTATAGGTAAGGACAATATGTGTTTGCTCAAAGAGTTGCTCAGTTTCTTTGTGAACTACCTTCAATCCTTTACCATTGAAGATCTTCTAACATGTTTAATAACTGGCATGCTGCCAGCTCTCTCACATAGACCACCCACCCTTCACAGTGACGTCAAGGAAGTCCCCAAGTTTGCGTTATTCAATGGCAAGGAAGCCTTTGCTATCTTTGACTACACAGATGGTGAGCAAAAGGATGGGAACCTTTGGATTGGACTGCATCCCTTGACTCTGATTTGTTTTCTCTTCTGAATAAAGCCTGTCTGTAACAAAGAAATCTTCTGTTTGGTGCACTTGCAATTAGAAAACTATATTCCAATTGATAACAGGTGCTCTAGCTTCCAGCTGATTTCAAAGTGCGTCATACTGCTAGAGAAAAACCCAGCTGAAGAACGCATGAAACTGTAAAAAGCCTTTCACAAGTCCTGCTGCATGATCACCAGGCATGTGTCTTACCCAGCTGAACTCAGTGCAGTGCTCTGTGCACAGGGCCACATAATTCATCTCTTACCTTTTTACTCTGCTTCTCTTTTCTAGTGTCCCTGTAGTGCCACAGTCTGTGCCCATGCAAGCAGGCTCACAAGACCATAGGTGAGATCTAACGACAGGAGAAGCTACCAGCATTCTGGTACTCTTCTTTGTACTCCACATCCTCTACCAGCTGCTCTTGGGCTTTTCCTGATGTTTTTATGTCGCAAGGTTCTTTGAGACAGGATGTTTTCATTTTTATTTGTTAAGGCCCTAGTGTAGAGTAATGATAAACAGGAATCTCAGGCTATGATGAATACCAAGTTGCTGTACTTTCCTGACATTGTGGAAGGTGTCAGTTACTCAGGTGTGTGGGACTAACACAGATAAGGATTAGAAAGGCTCTAGATAGCTAGATATCAGCTGATAGTAAAGAGTGGAATGATACCAAAATTACTAAGTTTTTATGACTGTGTCCAGATTATCCCTATTTTCAGTTAAGAAAAGTCAAGACCTGTACATCCAGATTAAGAGGCTCCTGAAAAGTGAAGAGCTTTGAATATTCATGTGCAGGAAGAATGAAGGGTGGAAAGAGTTTATTTTCCATCTGTTAAGCCAAGGTGAAAGACTGTTGCTGAGTCAAAATTTGTCTTCATCCAAACTAGTAAACAGTTGAATGTATACTACAACCCTTGTCTTCCTCCCCAACTCAAACACAGAAGGTGTGCATGGCCTGATGATCAGAAAAAGATCAGGTTGCCCTACAAAACTCTTCCATGCAAACCAAAAGGCAGGTAAGGAGCTTCACCTGAGTACATGCCTCTGTCAGCTGTTCCCCTCTTTCATCTGATAAAAGAGGCTTCCTGCTAACAGTGGGGAAGGCATGGTGGTGAAAGAAGGCAGGAGATTGTTTGATCAAACTTCAGATTCTGTTGACTACCACATCTCAGTTGAGAAACGTGCCTGACTATGGTCACAGCTTGGAGGGGTAAGTTCAGTCACTAGGCCAAAAGCCAGGGGCTCATAACCAGGCTTAACATGGAAGGTGCTCATAACCTCAAACAGGGAAGACTGATGGAAATGTATGAATAAACCAGGCATGCTTCTCGTCCTTTTAAGGGCTGGAAATTTTCTAGAGAAAATACATCTTTGCTTGATATCATGTTTTAGCTAATGAACACTCCCTTTCTGTTTAGAGAGCTGCTTGGTCACTACACACTTGTGTTCAATGGCACCAAGAGCTGCAGATTAGATCTGCAGAACATTGAAAAGTCAGTGGTTAGTGCAAAAGACCATAGCCTAAGAAGAGGAAAATTGCGAATTTTAACTTAAAATCAGTTGATATATTAAGCCAGAGTTGTAAGAATATGTGGGGAGACAGCAAGAGAGAACCTAAGACAAAATTATTAAGACAGAGCTCATGAGATGTTTTGTCAGAAGGAATACAGTCGAGTGCGAGAACTCCACTGACTGATGTGTCCTCACTTCTCTCAGACTTGACCCCTTCTTATGAAAATGGAATTGTAAAAGCTTAATTTATAGAGTTCACCTTTAGGAGTATATTTTTGAAGTTATTTGCCTGAAATGAAACTGAAATTTTGTGAGACATTAGGGAGCAGAATGGAAGAACCATGATTTAATTTTTCTGCTTCACCCATTAACACATGCTTTATCTTCCTGGGACAAACAGGAAAAATTATTGAAACTTCTTACATCAAATAGGCGTACATCAGGGAAAAGATGCTTCTAAGACTATAAATTGATATCATCTGCTTCAAAATTTCTTTCACGGCTTTTGCATAATAAACATTTGTAAGTACTAGTAATATGACTTATAAAGGCAAGTCAAATTTACATATATATCTTGGACAGATCTAAGTTTCTATATGCGCAGTTGCATGAGGAAACACGATTTACATATATAGATTTTGTTTACAAATAGGTGTGTACAAATTTTGAGCATTCGATTGAAAATGTGAACTTCCAGTTTCTGTGTCCCTGACTGAAGGAAAACTGAAAAAAACCCCAAAAGCTACACTTAAATAAATGCACAGTGAAATTTAGGTTTGGCAATCCTAAACCAAGTATCTTTGCTGATTTTAAATTTCAATAGGAACTACAGGCAGAAAAGAAATGTGCAGGGAACAAGCTCAGTCGTATAACAAAACCGCATAGGTCGGGATTAATTCCCTTAGTTTTTAGTGCTTATTTGAGTTGCCTACTAAAGCACCTTATTCGTCAATCTGTTTTATGATCAATGAAGAGAAATGCATCGTGACTCAATTAGCAAACTTTAAAACAAAATCATCCTTGAAAGTCATCTAGCTATCCAGAATTTAGAGCAAATTAGGTGGTAATGTAGGCACCTCACAGATAACACAAAGTCAGAGAAATGAGCCCAAACTTAAATGCATCTTGTAACAAACCTGAAAAATAAATTTACCTTTCCTTTTCCTCAATTCAAAAGCAAATAGAAAACAGCAAATAAGCGGATTACCATCTTCTAAAAATATTCCATCCTCTCTTTCTAAGCCATAATCCATTGGTCAGTTCTGCAGAAATCAATGTGCAGTTTTACATTACGGTCTGTGGTGACACTGTTAGTAACAGAATCAATTTTACAAGATGTTCCCTTCTGGAACAGGTGGAAGACTGATTCATCCTTTGCATATCGTGTTTTACCTAATAAGGGATTTGAGTATACTCCTGTCCTATCAACCTAGCATTTATCTTAGCCCAAATATGCCTAGAATGAGAAGAAATATATACAGTATCTCTGGAAATTAAGCTAGTCAGCAGTTATGCAATTATAGAGTAGTGCGCATATGCAGTACCCAAAGGTGAAGAGGACAGAAGCGATGAAGACTACTTACTTCATCCTGAAGACCACCTGAAAGACCACCAGAGGACACTGCGCATGATCAAAGTAGTTCCAAGGTGTTGCAATCGATGTTGCAATAAATGTTGAGTAACTATTACATATTCTAATGATCCTAATGAATATATGAATATGTATGTGAATGAACTGTATAAATACTCTGCAACTTAAACTGACCGCTGAAGCCAGCTTTGGGTGCAAACCCCTGGTTTCCCAGCACTGAAATAAAGCACCGCATATAACTACGCCCATGGTTATGTGTCCTGATTACTAACATTTTGGTGACCCAGATGGGACTTCACGAGCACTGAGGCGGATCACGCCTCGATCCTCCTCCAGCTAGCACTGAGGTATTCTTGGGGAGCGCTTCAGACATGACCGACCCTCTGCTGCTCATGATGGACCTCTGACTGGTAAGAAGGTGCTTTATCTGTTGCTTTATCTGGATTATTGGGTACCTTTCTGGTCTGGTTCTGGTCTGGTAGCCTGCTGGTCAGGCATCTGGTAGTCTGCTGGTCAGACGCGGCGAAAGCCACGCTCGGTTGGGCAGGTAGTTCCCGGGGTATTGCCTAGGCAGCCGTCCGTTAGACAGAGGGAAACCTCTGCAGGTTCGGTATCTGGTCTGGTCTGGTTATTTACGCTGCAGGCTCGGCACCTGGTCTGGTCTGGTTATCTGCGTGCACCTGGTCTGTCATTTGTGCTGTTCAGGCTCAGCACTTGGTCTGGTTATTTATGCTGTTCAGCACCTGGTCTGTAGTTCTGGTAATTTGATCTGTATTTACTGTTGAAACTTGTGGTTTGATCCGTATTTACTGTTGTTCTGGTAAAATTATCTGTGTGTTATCTTTCTGTGTTAACCGTCTATGTGTTACTCTTTTGTGTTGATATGTGTGGTACAAAGATGTCACCATTAGATTGTTTGTTGAAACATTGGAAGGAGGCTGGATTTGGACAATCAATGAGTAAAAAGAAATTAATTGAATATTGTGCTCACTGGTGGCCTGAATATGACTTGCCTAATGAAGTACGTTGGCCACCGGAGGGTACTTTAGAACATGGAACTATTGTTGAATTAATGAGGTTTTGTCATAGGGAAGGTAAATGGGATGAGGTACAGTATGTGGATCTCTTTTTCTATCTTGAACAAAAACAGGACTGGAGGAAGGAATGTGGGTTAATGTTAGTCCGGAGGAGCGGTACTAATGATAAATGTATGGGATGTACGGCAGAAAAGAAATGAATGACGTGTTTGGCTATAGAAAATAGTAGCGGTAACGCTTTAAAATTAGATCTGCCGTGTCTTGATGTTGCACCTTCAGAAACTGAACCCTCTGCACCTAAACCCCTCAAACTCTCGGCACCTGTGCATCTTACTGAAAGTGATATTGATTCCAGTGGTGATGAGGGGGCAGCAGCTGGTGTAAAAGGAGTAACAACTACACCAATATCCCACAGGACTAGGAACAGAGAAAAGGAAGCCCAAAAGGGGGGTGGGCCGTCAAATGTAACAGCACCCCTAAGACAAGCGGTAGGAGTGGGGGAAGAGCCAGTTTATGTAAAAGTCCCGTTTTTGCCAGGAGATTCAGTGATCTGGAAACAATCAGCTAGTCCTTACCGGGAAAACCCAGACAAGGTTGCAAGGGTAATTAAAATGATAATTAAAACGCAGAATCCTGATTGCGATGATTTGCAAGTGATTCTTGACACATTAATGGATTCTACAGAAAAAGATATGGTTATACAGATAGCAAGAGATAAAGTAAGGGAGGATATTCAGAATGGAACAGTGGGCGGTAATGTTGATGAAAATTTTCCAAAAGAGGATCCCCGGTGGGATTATAATACTGGAGGTGGTCAGCTTCACCTCCGGAGATATCAGGACTGGTTATCAATCGGTGTTCAGACTGCTATGCCAAAACAAATGAACTGGTCAAAATTGTATAGTGTTAAGCAGGAAAAGAACGAATCCCCTTCAGCCTTTTTAGAAAGATTAAAAGAAACTGCAAAAAGATATACGGATTTAGATATTGAAACAGAACAAGCTAGGGTTCAGTTTGCTTTAATCTTTTTGGGACAGTCTCAGGATGATATTCAAGAGAAATTACAGAAACTGGAGGGAGCGCAATTACGAGATCTGGATGTTATGTTAGAAACAGCCTGGAAAGTTTATAATAATAGAGAAAAGGAACAGCTGAGGCGTCATCAACAAGACTTGCTGGCCCTGGTCCAAGGACAAGGCAGGGGAGTAGGAATGGGAGTCCGTGATAGAGGAACTAGAGATGGCTGAAGGCGTGGTTTTCGGAATGTTCAGGGAACTCCTTTGAGACCTGTTGCAAAGCTTCGTTTGAATCAATGTGCTTATTGTAGGGAGGAAGGACACTGGAAAAATGAATGCCCAAACCGTCCAGGTCCCATGAGTGGGGTACCAAATGCAGTAGGAAATGCAGTACACACTATGGTGTTGGGAGAGTATAGTGACAACAGCTGACTATATGATAGCACAAAAGCAGATGCCCAGAATAAGGACCCCCTGGTGACAATACAAGTGGGGGACCAGGATGTGAGATTTTTAGTGGATACAGGGGCTACCTGTTCTGTGCTAAATTCTTTACAGGTAACAGTAGGTCATAAAACAACAACGATTGTTGATGCTATAGGGAAGGAAGAAGTATGGCCATTCCTACAACCCTTAGATCTGTGTTTTGGAGAAAAGGAATTAACCCATGAGTCCTTATATGTTCCAGACTGTCCAGTTTCCCTTTTAGGACGGGATTTATTGACCAAATTGGATGTTGTAATAACATTCAAGGATGGAAACCTGGTAATGAAAATTCCAGAATCTAAGGTAGGACAAGTTCTGTTATTAAAAGAAAACCCGGTAGTGGAGATACCACAAGCTGTGGAGGAGGCTGTGATCCCTACAGTATGGGAGACTGACATACCTGGGAAATCGAAAACAGCCCAGCCCGTAAAAGTGGAACTGAAGGAAGATGCCAAGCCAGTACAGTTGAGGCACTACCCACTGAAACTAGAAGCTAGGTTAGGAATAGTGCCTCTAATTGAAAAATTCTTGAGATATGGAATTCTACAGGAATGTGAATCAGAATATAATACTCCAATTTTTCCAGTAAAGAAGCCTGATGGTAATTATCAATTAGTCCAAGATTTGCAGGCTGTAAACCAGATCACTAAGGACATTTATCCGGTAGTTGCAAATCCATATACCTTGTTAACATCTGTGAAAGAGAAATATTAATGGTTTACTGTACTTAATTTAAAAGATGCCTTCTTCTGCATACCCCTCGACCAGGAAAGCAAAAAGCTATTTGCTTTTGAATGGGAAAATCCACACAATGGAAGGAAAACTCAATTAACCTGGACACGCCTTCTATTAGGATTCAAGAGTAGCCCAACCATCTTTGGAAATCAATTAGCCAAGGAGTTTGAGGAATGGACTACGAAAGGTCACATCGTGATCCCTCGACAACGGTACTTGTTGCTACAATACATGGATGACATTTTGATTGCAACTGAGACACGAGAACTCTGCATCCAGGTAACGATTGAAATACTGAACCGATTGGGAATGAATGGGTACAAAGTATCGAAAAATAAAGCTCAGATTGCATCCGAGACTGTGATCTATTTAGGATGCGAGCTCTCTCAAGGACAGCGAAAATCAGGTACAAACCATGTGCGTGCTATCTGTGCTACCTCAGAACCATGAAACTTAGGTGAATTAAGATCTTTTTTAGGAATGACAGGGTGGTGCAGGCTCTGGATCATGGACTATGGACTTATTGCCAAACCTTTATATGAGGCACAGAAGAATAAGACCTTAGTGTGGGGAAAGCCACAACAAGAAGCTTTCCAAAAATTGAAACAAGCTTTGATGCAGGCACCTGCTTTGGGCCTGCCGGACTTGAGCAAAGATTTCCAGTTGTTTGTACATCAGCGACATAGACTTGTCTTGGGAGTATTAACCCAACGACTGCAATCTTGGAAAAGACCTGTTGGCTATTTTTCTAAACAGCTAGATCTGGTAAGTGCTGGGTGGCCAGCGTGCTTACAGGTGGTAGCTGCTACAGTAATACTGATCCAGGAAGTCAGAAAATTAACTATCGGAAAAAGGATAGAAGTGTTTGTATCCCATATGGTGACAACAGTATTGGAACAAAAGGGGGGCCATTGGCTTTCCCCAAGCAGAATGATGAAATACCAGGCAATTCTGACAGAACAAGATGATGTTGTTCGAAAAACTACTAACTCAATGAATCCTACTGAGTTTTTGGGTGCAGGTACTGAAGAAGGAGATCTGGAACATGATTGTGTGGAAGTCATCGAATACACCCATGCAAGTCCTCCTGATTTGAAAGATACCCCGCTGGCAGAAACTGTTTGGGAACTTTTTACTGATGGCAGTAGCTTTGTGGAAAGTGGAATACGGTATGCAGGATATGCGATCACTACTGTCAAGACAGTAATTGAGGCTAAACCCTTACCACCAAACACCTCAGCACAAAAAGTGGAATTAATTGCCTTGACCAGGGCATTGGAACTCAGTGAGAACAAGAAAGTTAACATATGGACTGACTCAAAATATGCTTTCGGAGTCGTTCATGTGCATGGAGCCCTTTGGAAAGAGCGGGGACTGCTCTCTTCACAAGGAACAAACATTAATTACCAGAAGGAAATACTGAACTTGATTAATGCCATTCAGAAATCATCGCAAGTTGCTATAATGCACTGTAAAGCTCATCAAAGTGGAACATCGAAAATTATTGGGGAAAATTGGCTTGCTGATCAAACAGCTCGATCGGTGGCATGGCAAGTGAGAACAATTGTGGGTCTTGTCTCCCAGAAGGTAAGAGCAGTTGATTTATTACCTTCAGAGCCACTTAAATATTCTATAGAAGATGAAAACTTGGCAAGTCTAGTAAGAGCCAGCAAGAATAATTCTGGGTGGTATGTAACCACCAATGGACAAGTTCTGGTGCCAACCACTATTATGAGAGGAATACTTCAGACGGAATACCAGAAGTGTCAGTGGGGTGCAGAAGCATTGGTAGTTTATCTAAGAAAACAAATTATCTTGGTCCAGATGTTAACAATGGCAAAGTCTATTACAGCTAAGTGTGAAATTTGCTTGAAAAATAATCCTTTAGTAAAAAGAAAAATAGAAACGGGGAAAATTAAGACAGTCTTACAACCTGGGGATTATTGGCAAATAGATTATGCGGAACTCCCCAGAACTCGAGGATTTAGGTGTATACTAGTTGGGGTAGATACCTTTTCAGGATGGCCGGAAGCTTTCACTTGTCGCACCAACCAGGCAAAAGAAACTGTAAAATGGTTACTAAAGGAAATACTCCCTAGATTTGGGGTACCACCAGGGATATCATCCGATAGGGGACCGCACTTTGTTGCACAATTGGTAAAGGAAGTCAGCAGATGTTTGGGAATTAAGTGGGATTTACATACCCCATGGAGACCCCAGTCTAGTGAACAAGTGGAGAAAATGAATTAAACCCTAAAAAGGCAACTTAGTAAGATCTGTCAGGAAGCAAAAATTCAATGGCCTCAGGCCTTGCCAATAGCATTGTTGCGTATTAGGATTAAACCTAGGAGTGGAATGTCAGTAAGTCCATACGAGATTCTGTATGGCAAACCATGTGAAGCACCAAACCCAAACCCAGAGGTACATGTAAAAGATAATCAGGACTTGTACAATTATGTGTTGTCTCTTGGCAGGACATTGAATCGACTCAGATCCGCACTAGTGTGGAATCGCCCACTAGCGCTTGAGAATCCGGTACATGATATAGAGCCTGGAGGCACTACTCTTAATTACATTTTCCGCAGTCAAAGTTGCTGGAATAGACTCCTGGATACACTACACCGGAGGGAAAAGAGTCCCAAGGCTGTGGCAATTGCAAATAGTGGGTCCTACCACGCTCAAGATTACATCGCAGTAATGTCTGGTTTGCATTACCGAATTGTGATTTTGGTTAGAGTGTTTGTACTTTTGAAAATTGGAGGGGGAAGTGCCACTCTATTCCACAAGGCCTCTGATAAACAGTGGGAAAATGAGACTATCCAAATGGAATTGCAAATTAGGCCACAAAGAGCAGTAAATAATAACAAAAGTACCCAGATGCCACAGGTGGTACAAAGTGTACAGAATCAGGCAGAGAATCTGATGATAGGACTAATTCGAGATTTCGCACTGACTCAGAATACCAGTAGCATCGCTGCTTGCCTTCCCATTCCAAAATCAGCCGAAGACCCAATACAGTGGGGAATAATATCTACTACTCTACCAGAAATAAATAGAACAAATGAAATAGCATGCGAATCCCGAACTAGAATAGAAGAAGTCCCAACAGAACAAAGGATAAAAGAATGAGAAAAATGGAAAACACCAAGACGCAAGGCAGATTGTTTAAAGTTACCTGGGGCAAAATATGAGACTGGCTGGCGGCTTGGCTCAGCCTTTGATAATATGGATTGGTGCACCTATGACAAGTGGACTACCAAAATAGTGAATCAAAAGGTTGAACGGACCTACTGGGACTGCAAAGATCAGGATAACAAAAATATAGCTGAATCATGGAGTAACATGTGGACATTGAGTATTGTACAGCAATATCAATGTAGTGAAGCAATTCCATGATGTGTACGGTGGTCCAATGTAACAGGAGGAGCGACAGTACCATGGTGGAATTGTTCACGAGTAATAACTTGCAAGACAGAGATGAGAGAGGTACCTATATCCATCATTAAAGTTGCAGTAATTGCAGGTTGCATTTGTAAGAAACAATTGGATCCAAAGAAAGCAACCAAGATAGGCATCGATGGAGATAGAATTGATTGTAGAGGCGTTATAGGTAGTGTGGGACATCTAGTCTGGGCCTTACGTGATGGAACCTGGGCAACACATTTACTAATAGCAGGACCAGTAAGGGAAATTACTTTGGGACTGCCAACCCTATGTCCTGTTTGGAAAAAGTCACCCTTGAAAAACAGACAAGAACTTCTACACGTTAGACACAAACGAGAGATAGATGAAGACGATGTGTGGCACGAACCACCAAGCAGTGTTAAATTCGGCTGGGCACTAGAATCTTTCTTTGCACCAATTGTGGCATACAGAAACAGAGAAATGATTGATAAATTGATCGGGCAAATGGATCGATTGACTAGAATAACTAAGAAAGGTTTTCGGAAACTTAATATACAATTACAGGCTACGACTAAAATGACCTTGCAGAATAGAATGGCACTCGACATAATGCTACTGGAAGAAAATGGTGTCTGTGGATATTTGAAAGACAGAATTGATCATTGCTGCATCTATATTCCAAACGTAACTTCAGAAGTTGAGAAGGACGTTTCCCAACTGACCCAAACAGAGATGGAGCTGCAAAAAGAAAAGCAGGATGCAGAACAGAGTTGGATAGGAGCTCTGTTGAATACATTTGGTTTAAATTTGGGAGGATGGGTACATTCACTACTAAAAAGTGTAGTTGTACTTGCAATTGTGATTGTACTTCTTTGTTTATTGTATATAGGTATTAAGCATGTAATTAGTCAAACAAGTGCTAGGAATGATCGCATTTTTAGTGTCCTGAGTAGGAATTAGGTTAATTCTATATTTTATAACCCTCCAGCTTATGAAGAAACGTGACTCAAACTGTCACAATCGAAGTAGTTGATTGAGGTGAAAATGCATTGTCTAAGAATAGAAAAGCATTTTCAAAGGGGGGAAATGTTAGTAACAGAATCAATTTTACAAGATGTTCCCTTCTGGAACAGGTGCAAAACTGACTCATCCTTTGCATATCGTGTTTTACCTAATGGGATTTGAGTATACTCTTATCCTATCAACCTAGCACTTATCTTAGCCCAAATATGCCTAGAATGAGAAGAAATATATACAGTATCTCTGGAAATTAAGCTAGTCAGCAGTTATGCAATTACAGAGTAGTGCGCATGTGCAGTACCCAAAGGTGAAAAGGACAGAAGCGATGAAGACTACTTACTTCATCCTGAAGACCCCCTGAAAGACCACCAGAGGACACTGCACATGATCAAAGTAGTTCCAAGGTGTTGCAATCGATGTTGCAATAAATGTTGAGTAACTATTACATGTTCTAATGATCCTAATGAATATATGAATATGTATGTGAATGAACTGTATAAATACTCTGCAACTTAAACTGACCGCTGAAGCCAGCTTTGGGTGCAAACCCCTGGTTTCCCAGCACTGAAATAAAGCACCGCATATAACTATGCCCGTGGTTATGTGTCCTGATTGCTAACAACACAAGTGGGCACAATGTCGTGTTTTGCCTTTCTACTTTGTTTTCTGGTCAAACATGTGCTAATCAGAAAAAAGTCTTAAAAAGAAACAGCTGAGGGAAAAATTCCGAAAAAAATACCATAAGCATAATTCTACACTCTTCATAAAATATATTTCAAGTTCTGGTGAAACTTGGATATTTCTCTTAATTTTAAAGTATTTTTCCTGAACAAAAAAATCCCATCTTTCAAGGAATCTCTATTTTGGAATTACACTATTTCATGAAAAAAAATGTGGAAGGAGATCCAACACTGACATTTTGGAATTGATTTATTTCCACTGGGTTGAGTTAAAAATCAAATACTACGTATTTCATATGTTTCTTCCGAAGAACAAGCAGTTCCTTCCAAACTGAGAACTGAGGCAATAATTGTGCCTCCCCTAGAAAATGGAAATAAATATTTTTGAACCCCAACCGAACAGTACTTTCCCTAACATGAAAAAACAAATCAACTTGTGCTTTGAGTTACTGTCAGGCAACCATTTCTACTCTTAAAGCTCAGTAAGATGTATTTCCAGTCTTGTTTCTATCCTGTGATCTTCACGGCTGTAGTAGCAGTGCTCCCACTTTTTTGATGAGGGATAACAAGCTTTTATCCCCTGCACTTGTCTTCCAACCAGATAAATGCAGCATGGAGCAGACGAGCTGGAAGTAGTTTAGCCGTTGTTCTTGATATACCCACACGAAACATTTTGGTCTAAAGACAGCATCAATACAGATTACATAATTTCTAATGTTCTTTCATCAGTCAGTGAAAGTGCATTTGCTGTTAATAAAGCTTATGGTAGGATCTGAGAGATCTAGCTGGAAAGAATTCCTCAGGCCCTATCCTAGACCTTTTAGGCTTCTTCCTCTTAACCTTTCAGGTTTCTGCTCAGGGGACCACAAAGAGCAGTTATCCAGGGTGTGCATGGAATCAGTCTTTGTACCAGCTGCTCCTTCAGAGCAGAACCTGTTTCCCATCCAAAGGAATTCCATGACCATTGAATAGCCATTAAGGCTTCTTTTTGGCTTTAGCAGAAGACTAAAAGGATTTCAAGAAACTGGAACTCAAATTTCCATTTTAAGAGCCATATCAGTGATTGCCATAGCAAAGAATGGAAACACATAATGTAGCAGGATGGTCCTTTTACAGCTACCATTTCCACGTAGGGCTGCCCTCAGCTGCTACAAAACGGAGAGCAAATCACATTCCTTATTGTTTTGGAATTCAATCAGCCTAAGATATCCTCTTGCTACAAAACATGTTACTAGTTCATTTCTCCTTGAGTCATCTCTTGCATCTGTGCCGGTTACTTTTCTGATTTGGTTGAAATTACGTTTAGACTGCCAGAGGCTGTAGCAAACCAAATGGATCAGGTTTGTATTTCACTTATCCCCAGGCAACCCTAGAGGGTTTAGCAGGTTCACAGGGAGATGATTAAGAATCAAATTCAATCTTTGTCTTTTTTACAAGGTTACGTGCAATCTGTCACACATGCTTCTCTCTTTTTTTTTTTTTTCCCCCACACAGTTGCTCTTTGTATTATGGTTCTGCATTGCATTAATTTCAGTTTAGCCACAAACACCAGCCGAGAAGCAGAATTCTCTAAGGAGTTTGTTTTTCACTCTCTCCTGATATGATCTATACTATGCTCAGGTTGAATGTTAGTTTAGTTTTGCCTTGCTTGTCTCTGAGAAGCATGAACAAGTTGTTATCTGCACAGTCATGACAACTGATTAAGATAAAAACCTGTAAACTAGGTATCCGAGGTTGCATTTAATAATTCTTTGAAATGTGTGCGCTTCTTTCTTTTACAGCCATTGCCTTGTTGCTCTAACAGGGGAAGTTTGTCAGCCTTGTTTTCAAAAGACACAAATTTTGGCTGTACAACTCGGAGAGATATTTTCTTAGCCTTAAATAGGAAAAGAGCAGAAGTCAGAAGAGTCAGAACCTCAGATGACAAAAAATGATTTATCAAGGATCTGGCACAGTGTCAAGGCAGACAGCACAGCATGATTTGATGCAAAGAATTGTTAGGTAACATACTAAGCAAAGAAACTTCAATCTTCGTTTCCAAGGAGCTGGCATGGAGAGTTTCCTCTAAATCAAATGAACCCTACAAGTGGGCTGAAGATCTAAGGCTCTAGCTTGAGGGCAGGACTGATAGCCTTGACCCTTAATTTTCAAAATGTCCTCCCCTAATATGATGAATCTGATTCTTCACTGGAAAATCTTCTGCCAAAAAGAGTTCATCTGAAACACGTTCAAGACAGAGCTCAGAGTCTCTACATACATACAGTATAATGAGCTGTACTAACTAGGGTGAACTTAGAGAGGAAAATTATCAGGCAGCTTCCATCCTGAAAGTGGCTACGCCAAAACCTTCATGTGCCATTTTCTGTGTGTGAAGAAAGGCATTTCAGATAGCTTAGGGAAACACGTGGCTTCTAGAAATGACACATAGCAGAAGCATATTTGAAAGAATGTTAAGGCAAAAACATCCTTCTAACATCAGTTTGTGGTGGTTGGAATTCCCATTTATAATCTAATAGAGACAGGCAGGTAGAAAGAGTTGCTGTAAAGTTTAAATCCAAATCTTCTAATCTTCCAGGAAGGATATGGTATTTCTACAAATAAGTTACTGGGAAATGTGGGAATAAACTGCACTTTAACCTTCACAAATCAATCTTGAGGAAACAAATACAAATAGTATTTGGATGTTTGCATCTGTTTATTTTGCATCTTTCTACAACTGTGTTGCAGAGAAAATAATCACCATAATATCAAATGATACACATAGAATTTTGTACCCACCAGTACTCAAGACACACAGAGAGCATCCTGAAAGTGGTCAGTTTATTTAGATGTTTTAAATATTTGGCTTAAAATATGCTTGAATAAAGCAATACTGGTATGAAAATACTGAGTGGAATTTAACAGGTGACAAGTGAAGGGCTGCACAATATCTGCTTTCAAAGTTGTTCCTGTGGATCCTGTCTCCAGGCAGGACACACGTCTCTCCTTCTCCATATTCTCTATTTAAAACTGCTGATTCTTGGATTCAGTCACCTGATTCTAATGATTTACATTGCTGGTAACTCAGTATGTGAACATCAGTGGAGGTTCTTCTTCATGGTAACAGCATGAAACTCCTTGCAAATCTTCCCCAAATGTGTAGTAGTCACTCCAGAAGCATGTGCTTATCCTACACTATGGTTTTTCCCTACAGAACCTATTCTCATCTCCTGTTTTAGGAGATGTCTCTTAGGAGTAATTATACTTTCAGTGATAAACACTGACCAAACTTCTGCTTGTTCCATTCCTCCTCCTTGATATGTGGTGGTGTTTTTTAAAACTTATTTTTATTTAGGGAGCATTTAGTTATATATTGTACTAAATCTACAGCAAGATTTAGATTGTTAAAGCAGGACTTTATGTGTCAGGATTTAGATGCCTAAATTGCAAACTTAGACCCACAGAATTCCACTTCACTACAGCTTGTGGAGGAATGTAAAGTCTGTAGACAATTCAGATTTTTAGAAAAAAATTAAAGTATCTGCGTCCTCCTGGACGTGGCAATTGTGAGTAGCTTCTGCTTAATTTACGATCACAACCTACTGGGATCTGTCAGCTAGGCGTTCTTCAACCTTCTTCAGTGCTTCATGCGGAGTATGGTCTGAGTGCGTTCGGAGAGTGAGCCTATCCAGACCGGTCTCATTCAAAATCCAGTAGCAGAAGCTATTATTTTACAAAAAATAGTGAAGGTGATGTTTCCCCAGCTTGTTTATACCCAAGCTCAGTGGATGAAGGACTTGGTATGTGAGAGACCTCTTGACAGTTCTTCATCTGATGGCCTATACTCAAACACTCTTCTTCCTGCTTCACAGGAAAAACACCTATCACTAAGCGGTAGACCACCAGTCCAAAGTGGCTATTGACAGAAGTGAGAAGCTGGGTGTCAGACCATTACGTTACACTGCTCCGTGCACATACTTCATGACAACTAAATTTCCCTTTACAGGCCTCTTCCTAGGCCAAACTCAAACTTTTTCCCAGATTAGATCTGCCTTTTCTTTTTCTTTCACTGTCCCCTACACAAACAACTCCCAGATACAGGTAGCTACATTCCAGATGAATGCTAAATATTTTCTTGAAATACTAATGCTGCATGTGGTTTTTCTAGTCCAAAATTCTTTTGTCTAATGTCCTATTGTAAATTTCCATGTAGAATTTTGGGACTGATTTGGTACTGGGCCATTTACATTTTCCTCACAATCTGCCTCCAAAGCTTAGTGAGGCTCTACAGCAAAGAGTCAGTGATATTCTGCAGCATTGTGTTTAAAAAATACCAAAGTGATATTGACTATAAATTATTCTAGAGTCATTTCCCAAAATAAAATTTTGATTAATGACTCTTTCCAATATTATTGCCTCTCTGATTTGATTTTTTTTTAAACTAAAAATGGGTTTCCCAAAGCAATGGAAATGTTTTCCAGAAATACAAAATAAAAACAGTTGGCTAAACAATTATTTGAAATTAATTTTTATGATAGTTAATAACTTAAATAAATGCCAATTATTCTTACAGACTTTGATAGAAAGAAGCAAAATATTATCTACTTCTTATCTTGCATTCTCTAAGATTTTTGCTTTATTATTGTATTATCAGGTGAATTTTTTTTCGATCCCAGAAGCCTATAGTCCTAAGAGAAGTGACCAAGAGAATTGTCCTTCACCAAGAATTATACTCCATGTAGTAAAAATATACAGAATATAGAGAAGATTTATCAGCCGATTAGAGACCTTACTATTTTACAACAACAGTACACTAGGGGGACTAGTTTTACTCTTTCTTCAATCCTGGTCATATGTCACAGTCGCAGAAGAGAGTGCAGCTTCAGGCAGTTAATATTTTGGCACTCATAATAGTGGATCCTGCACGTAGCAGGCCAAATATCGCTATTGTAAATCACTTAAATCAGGAAAGTAACTAATACCTGAAAGTTATCTGACCTACAACTTCTTTTTCCCCTTCAGTTCAAACACATTTGTCTGGCAGAGAACTGCAGTTATTAAACATGAAATTGGCAAGAAAGAATAAGTAAATGCTCATAATACAGAAACTGATAAGTCCATATATCATTAAACAGACCAGACACCATTCACCAAAGTGAATTAAATATTTCCTCACTTCAATATCGTGTGTTTAGCAGAGAACTGGTGAAAGTGAAGAACTCCTGACTTCTCTTGTACTTCTTATCTCTTTCAGGAAATCAGAGGATGTCTCATCTTCATTTCCCCCATCCTTTTGTCTAATCTTTTGTGTGCTGGTAATTCAAAAGGCCAATGTACCCTTAGTACACTCCCAAGGGTCTGTACTATATGGGTCAGACTTTCAAGAATTCAGCACTCAAATTCTCATGTTTAACTATAAAAATAACTAATATGAAATTAAATGTGGATTTTTCCACTGAGCTGTCATTGTCAATACGATCTGTCTGTGGTGGAAATCCTATGTATGTAGGGTTCTTAAATCTTCTTCAATTTTAGAGACCCCTTTGTGTCACTAATAAAGCGCTAGAGAAAGTTTGTATAAGGAAGGTGATGATTGCCTAGTATTCAACTTTTATCAGATTGTGTTCTTTATAGGGTGGTTCTTACGAGTGTCTCACCTGCACTGTTTATGGAAATCTTCCATGATGCTGTCTCAAACAACTTCTTTTGAGGTCTAAGGCTGTTTGAGTTAAGAAATTCTTACTACAGCCCAACCTAAACTTTCCCTTCCTTAGTTTCAGGCCATTGTTCCGCTGCAGTTGTAAATATTTCCCTTCCTTCATTTAAGATAAACTGTTAAGGAAAATATCAAGCAAACAACAACAAAAAAATCTCATCTTCTTTATAAGCAGTGAAATACCACAATGAAGTTCAACTATGGGCAACTTCTAATATTTGTGCAAGAAAAAAGTACATCTGGTAATTCACAACTGGAAAATAATCTTACATGTCATTACAAAGGCTCCTGCCTGGAGCAACTGAAAAACTCCCAGGGACAGAACTCTCTTATAATCAGTGGTTTTTGAATGAAAAGTTCACACTACATATGCTGGCAGTATGTGGAGATATGATTCTCCCACGTATGTGGCCTCAACTCTGACATTTGCACCTGGCTACCAAATTAATATAAATGTAATACAGTTCAACTTCTCTAAAACATTTCATTTGGTAACTTGTGGTATTTTGATTAAGAAAGGAGAAAAATCAGAAAATCAATATTGTGCATATTAAATAAAATAATACAAATCAGATTAGTTCTCAACATATAAATGCAAATAGAGAATCGTCAGTGATCTGGTGTTTTCTTTAGTCAGACCTTGAAAGCCCTCTTCCTAGTTTTGAGATAGTGACCATATTTTATAAATGGTCTGGAATAAAGAACCAAATCTCTGCTGATCAAGTTTGCAGATGACACAAAGACTGTGTGGGTCATGTGATAGAGCACTGTTTAAGTTAATTGACTCGTTTGACAAGAAAGTAACAAACAAATTCAGAGAATCATAGGATCAACATGTGTAGATGGGCAATCCTATGCCTAAAAATACTCTTGCAGGACGTGACTGGCTTTCCTGAAGAACAGTAAATTGGGGTTCGTGGCAAAGACCTAACTTGAATATGAGATTAAGATGCCATTTCCAAAAGTAATTCTCAGAGAAATAGAAACAGGCTGCAGATAACAAAAAGACATACATCAACTCTGTATTTGTGCTGTGACTAGGAATATTCTGTCCAGCTCTTGCCCAGGACTGGATGGTTGTTGTTGTCTCTGGGTTGATAAATTAGAGAAAGCTCAGAGCAGGGTTACAAAATGAGTTTGAATACGGAAAACACAATACAGTGACAGATTTGTGCAGATCAATCTGGTTGATTTTATCAAAAAAAGTTACGTGGTGACAGCAACTGCCTTCCAATATTTAAATGAGAAGTCAGAATTTAAAGGAAGATGTTAAATCTAGTCAAATACAGGCTAAAAATGTGGCCTTTATAAAAGCAGTGGTGGCCTTTGGTTATGGAAAATGTTTAATAAGATGCATAGTGGATGCTCCATTCCTGGAATTTTTGAAGTAAATCTATTTCTACTGACATGGAAATCAATTCATGTGCAATTTATTCTAAACTGCTCCTGCTTTGAACAGGGGGTTGCACAAGATCACCTCTTGAGGTCTCTTCTAGACTTACAACCTAAATTACTCTGCAATTCTGTGGTTTCTGATTTTTGGGAGATTTGACTAGATAACTGCTTTTGGGATTAAGGTACATCTCTACTTAACTGCAATATAGAGTAGAGATAGCAACACCAGTGTAGCTGCAGGGCTGATTTATCCAGGGAACAGTATACTTTGTCCTTCAGTAACCTAAGGGAAAACTAATGTACAGTTTTCCAGAACCAAGGTCTGAATATGGGCCAGTGGAATCCAGATGCTTCACTTGTTTAAGGTTAGCCTTTAGTTTTTGTATTTATTTGCTAATAACAAACTACAACTGATTCAAAGTCAAGTTAGCACTGGCATATAATTGGATACAGGAAATATCTCTCCACCTTTAGCTCCCATTAGAAAGGGAGGAATAAAATACACTATTTCCAACACAGGGAAAAATACATTCCCTGCCCTAGGCAGAGAGCTTACAGAGCTCATTATAGAGAAGATATCAAAGGGCTATAGTAAACAATAGGAAGCGAGAGGAACTGCATTCAAACACACACATACACATTGTAATGAGTTGCTCAGTGAGGTAGTTCTGATCTTCGTAACATTCGCCTGCAGCATTAATGGTTTGCTTTGTTAGTGTTTACTCAGTTACCAGCATTCTGTTGATTTCCATTGTGGCTACAGAAGAGAGAGGAGGAGGGCTTAAGAACACATGCAATACTCTTGCACATTTTGTGTAGAAATTTGTACAGGACTATTAAAAATCACTGGATCATTTGGAAGAAAGCCAGGTAGAGGCTCAAAGGTGGAGTAGAAGGGATCGAAGAAACACAAGCTAAAGAAGATAGAGGAGAGCTGTGGTTTCTACAAATATTGCTTGCTCTTGCCTTTTGCACTTTCATGTGTTGTTGTATGGTTCATAATTTTTCTGTTTGGTAAATGCTGGCATTAGAATTTTCGTATCGTTATTACATTCCACCTTGCTGCTGTATTAATATTAACTTTGCATCTCAAATGTCCATTAGCAGCAACTTTTTATCTTGCTCTTTGATGGATGATGGCTAATCTCAGTTCTTTCCCTTTGAAATTTGCCTTTTTTATACACACACAAATTATCATCAGTGAGTAAATCCAAACCAAACAGATCAGCCAAAGGACTTGACATTCCAATTAAATATATTAGCTGATGGAGCCCTAATAGTAAAAGGGCAAATTCCAGATGGAAATCAGTTAAACAGTTACTGTGTTAGTTCTGCTTGGCCAAAAAGTCTGCTCTTTCCAGATGTGAAAATCAGTCTGCTAAAAGAAGTAAAAAGCAAGTGAGGAAACTAAACATTCAGCACCAAAGATCATTCTCCGTTAAAAGACAGCAATGTGCATGCAAGGACCTAAATGTCTGTTACAGTGGCTCAGACTGTTGGGTGTCTCAGTATCATAATGGATCTTAGCCCCAGCTTTGCACCTGGACAGCAGCAAAGAAAGGGAAACAAGTTAAATATGTATTTTACTTTGATATCTTGTCATTGAGTTTTTAGAACACAGCAGAAGAATCTGAAATCACTGTGTACAGTTGCCACAGATCCTTTTTTCTTTTTTTAATTTGCATCGTTTCACTAGAAAAAACATCTGCTATTTACTAGCACACAGTACATGCATTAGATGAAACCTGAATGCTGACTGAGGAGAGTGGTGGGACCAGCAGCAAAAGGAGCAAGGAAGCAGGTTCCCAATGTGAAACATTGAAGTAAAACTGCTTCTTTTCCTTTGCCTGCTCTTTCTTTTGCTGCAGTAGCAACCGCTGAAGAGTGCTAATCTGAACAGAGGTTTCTGTAAGAAATCTAGGAAACTATTTTATATAATGTATTTTCTATTTTTTAAAGAGGTTTCATATCTCGAGGTTGGAGTTGAGGTTCTCGTACTTAGATAGTTTGAAGTAAACAGGGAAAATTAATTCTAACAGAGAAGGACAATAATAAAATTATCAAAGGGTAGCAAAAAAGGTGATACCTTTTGTGCTAGTGTGGAAAAGAATAGTGCTAATGGGAGAAAACAGAAAGAACAGGTAACAGTTTTCCTAGTGTTTCTGTGAGCCCAAGGATAGAGATTAATCTGTCTTTTCCAGCTGTCCTGGCTGACTAAAATGTAAGAGCTGCAGTATCTGTTCCTGCAGCTCATATGGGGCAAATCAGCTGGAAAAGAGAGCAACCTTTAAGGAAGCCTCCATTTGCTCAGTCAAACAAAATTATGGGGTTCCAGAGAAAAGACAAGAGTTTTGCCCTTTATGAGGGAGGAGGGGGATCTTAATAACAGGAAGGAAAGAGCCACATGAGCATAAAGTCAATAGACCCAATGAAGGGAAGTTTAACCAATGATCTGTTCTTCAGTTTATCTTGTTTTTTTTTTTTTTTTTTTGGAAGGGACACTACTGTTACCCTTCCTCCCAAGGATTCTGACAGATAAAGAATCATAGTTATGGGAGGCTCTAAAAAAAGAAATTTGATAAGAATGGAGGATTGTGCCAGAGGATGACTGAATTTCCAAATTCAGACTTAATGGAAATCTTATAGTACACATATTAATAAAGAGTTTAATGTTATGGAAGAATCTGTGATTCTGGATTAGAGCTAGGAGAGCGTGAACATTTGCCATGTGGAAAGGGTAACATGCAGAGTACGTTGTGTACTTATTTTTAAGTGTAGTCACCCTCCTTCTCAAATGAGTACAAAATGCACGTGAGAATGCGTATGCTTATTCAGTACACAAGCTATAACCCTCAGTCTCAACACAGGTTGCGCCAAGTAATCCTTTTTTCTGTTGGCACAAACACAGTTTCTCCTTCACCTTTTCATATCTCTTTTATGTTTGTCGCATTTACACAGCTGGGTCTCACTGGACACTGTCTGTTCCAGCAACGTCAGCCGCAGGCCCTCCTCCTCTTTCCCTCCTACTTTCACGCCTTGGGGTAGCTTCACAGAAGCACGGGCGGGCTTGTGAAAACACTCGTTATGTCTCCTTCCTCAGCAAGACAGCCTGTTTATTTTAGATAATGCTACTGCTACGGACGAAGGAAACGGAGAGTGTCAAAGTGTTTCATGGTGCTTATGTCTTCATAAACACAAGATCTACTGACTAGATATAAAGCAAATGGAAGGTGAAACCATGCGTCACAGAAACGAGGAGTTAAAACAAATACAAATATGGGTATTTGTCTTTCTCCTGAAATGTGAAGAATTACTTCTGTGCCCAAAAGTCTGGTTATTTTTTTTCCAGCTACCCTAGCGAGTCTAGTGAGAGGTTTTACTTGAAGTTACAAATAGTGTCCTTTTTATCCTTGTCTGACACAGGCATTTTCTTCACAGAGGTGTACAAATACAGTATTTGGATATATATTCATTAAATATTCAAGGGCAACTTTTGGCCCATGTCACAGAGGGAATAGGTTTATGTTTCTTTAAAGAGTAAAAATAAAATTGAAAATCATATTTGATGTCACATACAGAGGAGTCCCTGCCTCATCCTGCTCTTATTACATGGCTGCCAAGGTAGGTACAGGATGATTCTTGTGAGAGTTAAGTTTAACACAGAATGTCATTTTCCATTTAGGAAGACAAAAACTCACAATAAGTTGAACTCTCTCTATAGAGAGACCTCATGATGTAATCAGGACATAAAGAGTGCCTGCATGGGCAGTTATGCTCTGGTTATCTTCCAGCTGTTTTGCTTGCAGGTGGAGATTTAGGCTCCATAGTGCTCTAAAGGTGAAGTCTGAATCATCATTGTGCAACTGAATGGATTAGGTCTGGAAATGGCCAAACACCCTACACAGTCTGCTAGGAGATAGCTGGCTCTCCAAGGACAGTGTGCTTCCTGTGCTAATATTAATAGCAGGGTGAGTGGAGAATATGTGGGGCATGAAGTTGGTTACATCTAATCCCATGTATAAACCTCTTTTTCCTCTCACTGAAAATCCATGTGTTGCAGCACTTATGGGCAAGATAAACAGTAAAAAACAGCAGAGCTATGCAAGACCTTGAAAAACTGACAGGAATGTGGTTCAGCAATTGGAAGAATTGGTAAGGGCAGAAGAACCCCTCATGTTGATTCAGCTCATGGGTCTTGGCCAGCCTTGGATTGCACTGGAGAGAGAAGAATGAAATGCCATAGCCATTCCACACTGAAGCACAGCTCTGCCACTCTGGAGGACTTAATGGGAAGCCGTGATGCTACATGGAGCTGGAGATGTACTAACCATCAACACTGCAGTGGGAGCCCAGGAGACAGGATTAAGGTACCTAAAACCTTTCCCCTGCAGTCAGTGTGTGTTCAGAGGGATCACAGAGCCTGCAATTTGGAAGTGCTGCGAAATATTAATCCTTGTGAGGAAGCTTTTAAATGTCCAGTGTAAACTGTCAGGTGTAAATAGGAAAGTCCATTAAATTTTACACTGTGAAATCCAGACCACGTGGTCTAGACTGCTTAATTTTAATGTAACTTTTGAATCTCTAGTATGCAGCAGTGTAGCTACACTATCACAGATGTCAGTGAAAGAAGTGGTAATAATTTTCTATATTTAAAAACTACACATTTTTTCTCAAGGTCTTTCAGGAAAGCAATTCTAGTGTTATAGGCCTTTCTAGCTAGCATCCTCTAATATTTAACCTGCTTCTTTTTTGCCATTTGTTATCTATATTTCATAATTTTTTGGGACTCACAAAGACCAAGGAATACTGTGATACAAGAACAGATAAGCTGTTCAGACTCAGGTTTGCGAATACTCCGTGAATATCTAATACTTTTGTAGAGATTTTTATGTATTCAGGAACAACTTGTGGTTCAAAGAAGTAGAAATGATAACACCTTATGAATGCATAGACTAAAGATGTTTCTAGATAAACATTTCATACTATTTATCAACACTTTATATAATTTCTAGTGTTTGCATTTCTAACAGGGAAAGAAACTGTTGAAGTAATAATAGCTCCTAAATGTATTTCTATACTGAGCTGTGTGATTGAATGTATATGGCTCAGTGAATCTGAAGCAATGAGTTTCTGCAGTCAGAGGAACTCTGCAAGGATCAGAGAGACGTGGTAGCAGTGATGTGGCCAAAAAAAATCCTACAAAATTCACTAAGTTTTCTAGTTCAACCTGGCAGGCACTGTCAGCGAGCAGTAACTGCAGAGTGCGGAGGTGACAGACTTTCCCACTGGAAGTATAATGAGCACAGTATGAAATGATTAGTAGCCTGAGTTTGATCTTTTAAGGAAATGTGAAAGTTTCTAGTGGGAGAGAGAGCATAGATAAAGTAAAGGCTGTATTTATTCTGTGGCATCACTAGATAGAGCACAAACAGCCAAGTAGGAAGATGTATACTCCTTGGGTGTTGTGTAACCACAGACGAAAAACCCCCGGCAAGCAGTGTGTTTCAGAAAAAAAAAAAAAAGTTAATCTATGAAGCAGAACACAAGGCTGTTATAATGAATGCTAAAGAATTTTACAGGATGTTTTGTGTCCCATTTATATGGCATCACACCACCAATAATTTATACTTTCTCCTGAATGAAAAGGCTGAATGAGAGGAAAACATGCTGTACGCCTGGGTGTTGAGATAGTTACCATAGGAACAGTGGTTACATGTGACTGCTTATCCCTTTCTACCTGCAGCAACTGAAAGAAAAGGGTATGGAGGCTCAAATTCAGATGAGGTGTAAGAGTGTGCAGCTTCTTAAACTCAGGAAAGTTGCATTATCTGGTACCAGATCACAGACTGCCAGTGTGCCAGAAGATACAAAAGAGGTCACTATTCTATGATTCTATGACTACAAAAACAGAGTGTTCACCAACTGTGCAGTGGTACCACCTTTTATCTTCCCTTTCTAGACATTTCACAAAAAAATATATGTAGTTATCATTTCAGAAAAACCATTTAATATCACTGATTTTCACAAAATCCGGACTGCTCTGCATTTATAGACCGGCATACAGAGTCAGATACTTAGTACTTCCACTGCTTCCCTTGCTGTGATGACAACATACTCTGAGCGTCATTTGAAGTCCCTTTGAAATACCAGCACAGCTTCAGCAGATGTTAGGTAAAAATTCAGCACACCTAATGTCGGGAGTCTGCAATGAAAGCTCTGTAACCTGCTCTGGTTCCTATTTTTTACCCAATGTAGACAAGCAGGCACTTCAGAGAGCTTTCTATCTTACATGGGCATCCTCCTGCATTTGACTTCTGCAATAGAACTACCCTCTTCTCTCCATTATCTGTAAAGGAAACCTGGACAACTGGCCTACGTGTACTTCTCTGGATAGTAGAAGACTATGTTTGGACAGATGCTATCCCTGGTTTCAGAAACTGGTACTCCAGTCTTTTTCATGGACATCCCTGCCACACTTTCATTTGAATGGTTTCTCCGCTCCTCTGTGGAACCTTCCCCACTGGAGCATCCCCAGTACCTGGCTCTGGGTGTGGACTCATTGCCAAATGTTCTGCATACATAATAATGTTGCTAAGGCTGCTTTCCTACTAGTTCTCACAATCTTTTCCATTGCCAGTCATCAAATGGAGTTTTTAAAATGCCTGAGCTGAACAGCATCGATTTCAATTCTAACTTCCCAACTCTGAATATGTGTCAGTCTCCTGAGGTGAAATTTTCCATCTTGACACTCCTTGCAATCCACAGCAATCCTGAATAAAAACTAAAAAACCAGAATATGCTGTTTACCCATAATAATCACTTAGGAAGTGTGTGTGTAATTGATAATGTCTGATCAAAACCAAACCCAGTATTTCTCACGTTATCCAGTTTTCTGAATTCTCATGGATCCCATTGCACTCAGTCAAGCTTCTTTGAATTATTCTCAGCTGATGGTATTTGCAATAGCCCAGATCAGTAAGTCTGGGCTATGTGAGGACTGTAACTTGCTAATGAGTGCATACCTGTCCCTATGGAAGGAGTCCAGCTGAGTTCTGTGGAATTAGATTGGTCTAGATCAGAAGAAGATTGTCCCTTGTATTTTTAGTAGTTGTTGGCACAGAGTCCTTACCCTAATAAACAGACAGATCAGCTCTATTCCTCTGTTTATAGAAAGATAATTTCCTGATTTCCTAGCTGGCCCATGAACCAAGCTAATGGTTTAATTATTTCCTTTTTTAAAAAAATATTGTCGTTCTTAATTAGTTCCATTGTGATTTCAAATTTCCACAGACACTGAAATATTTCTATGTCACACCCACATAAAAGATTGCAAAGTAAATTCTCAAAAATAACTGGTGCCACAAGCATTTCTGGTACAAGATCTAGCTGGTGTTTGAGGTTATCTATTCTAAAGCACACAGAGAAACATTATACAGCAGAAACTTGGGAAGTAATGCACAGTTCTCAGCAATCTGTTTTCAAAATAGAAAATCTTAATCCTTATGTGGCAAAATATTCTTCCTTCTCTTTCTTTATTTCAATTTTTAGTGGGGTTTTATGATATTAAAGAGAACATTTCATTCAGAAACAATAGTTATTAGATGAAATTACAATTATTTGGTTTTGAATTATTTTACAAACTTTCGAAGAATAATTGTGTTGGCACTTTCATGACAAGGTCAAAGAACATAGAACTGCATGGGCTGTCATATCTGTTGAGAACAAAGGAACCTCAGAAATTAATTGATGTTTTAACTGAAAGAGAATTGCTCTGTATTAAGCACACATTTGTTCAATGTGATTGAGCATCTTAAAAGTATAAAATGTAAACCCAAAGACCTTCCTGCCAAAATATATCCCATTCAAGTCAATTTTTACCATTCTTTTCAAAATGCCCTGTACCTTTGATACACATTTTCTGACAGCAGCTTAGTAGTGTTTTCTTTTTAACTCTAGCTACATTTAGTCTGAAATATGAGGACAGAATTATTTAGAAACTCCTGTTGTAAGTGGTTTTATTTTGTCTTCAAAGGATGTCAGTAGGATCTAAATTTTCAAATCTGGGGTATGTTACGCAGCAGACACAGAGCAGAAGGAGTGTCAACAGTGTGCCACTGCCACAGGAGAATAAACAGCATAGCATGACTGACAGTACCATAGCTAAAATTTACCATGCAAGCAAATGCATTGAGCATTTAGTTCTCAGTAGAAACCTTTTAATCACATCTCAAGACTGCCTTCATAATACTGACTAACTTTCTGCACTTCTACCTACCTCACCTGTACTGTCTTAAGCCATTTAATGAAGCTGTGGTAGCTCAGGCTCCCTGCATCTTCCATAACACCAATTCCTGCTACTAGTTCTGCTTTTCCTACATAGGATCAGATTTGAATATAGAAATTATTCTTTAGAATAACCTCTGCAAGCAGCTTCACCTTTTCTATCACTCAAATTCCTGACCTTAATATTTCAGTTATTTCTTACTGACCAGAGTTTAGACTGCAGTAGGTACCATCTTATCATTTGCTGCCCAAGCTTCTGGGAGGTTTTGAGAAAGTTCAGGCAAAAAAAATCCTACCAGAATGTATCTTTTCACTCTGTGCTTAAGCAGTTTATCCTTTTAGGTCACATTTATGTTATAATAGAGAATAGTGAACATAAGAGAGTGATTTAGATTCAGGTTGTCACTACCTAGCTGTATTTAGATGTCTAAACACAGGCATCTGCATGTAAGACAGGTGTCTAAGCTCTCATTTCTGTCACTAAGTCTAGAAAGAGATTCAGCTGCCCTCATGTAAACATCTACTTCAGGCAGAGCTGATTAGGTCTTTGTCTTGACTAGGGGCTTGATTCAGTGTCCTCAACACAAATTTCTAATACCAACTGACATACACGGGAGGATCTTAAACTGTATAGGGCTGGGCAGATGTAACACAAGATCCAGAGGAATTCTCTGCCCTTCTGAACTGACAGGTGAGCATCTCATGGAAAACCTAAGGGTATCATAAATAGCATTTGACAGCAATTTGTGGCTAGGATGATTGAGCCATTCAGCTCCTCCGTCTGTGACAGAAACCTTCATACTGAGTTCAAAATTAGACATCTAAATCCTCATATCTACTGTTCGAATTCGGGTTCTATCTAGGCAGAAAAGTAACCACAGAAGAGAAAGTAGTTTGAGTTTACTACCTGAAAAAGACCCTGTTTCCTGCATGAGTTTGCATCTGTGAGAAATCCCATTCTAGCACGATTCTGTTTATGTTGTCACACAAGAACACCAAGCTAGTCTGAACAGGAGCACCATAGTGAACTGGTTTTTTTAACTATCTCTACCCAAGTGCACCTGTTGAAAGGGTCAGATGGAGTTTCATCAGATTCTCATCCAGTTGCTGCTGAAAGTAACATCAATAGCATTGGCTGAAACTGGATTAGATTGGTTATACACAATGCTTTTCTTGTGAATGTTGATATAACACAAAAAATAAACTCCTTTGTTTCAAATCTTTATATGGTACCACTGTCACACTGTCTAATATTAGCCTCCCTGCCATACTATTCTTATTTCACGGAGGGAAAGCTGAAATACAGAGGGATATGATAGCTTTCTCAAACTCACAAAATAGTCCACAGAAGAAAGAAGTGAACCCGTATCTCTAAAACACAATGCCTGGTGACTTAGATTGCATGATCTTCCTTTTTTACACATGTAGGAATGTTCTCAATTGATGCCTTCTTTTTCTTCTTCACAGCAACAGAAAAATAAAGCACCCAGAGCTTCACTCTGCCTTACGCAGAACCATAAATTGACAAGAAGGGCTTCAAAAAAAACATGAAGAAAATCTTTTTTCACTCTTCCATTTATGTAATTTTCTTATCCTCAGACAATAGCTATTCTTAAGAACAGGGATTAGCCATTAGGTTTGAGGAAGTTTCGGAGTTTTTGAAGTGTGCATCAAAAGTTACACTGCAAACTCCTCCTGCTCATTCGAGTAAAAACTCAGTTCTGTCAAGTAGAGTGCATGCAACTGAATACAATAAGCTATAATTTTTAAAGTGTATTTGGGAGAAGCCTGGGTTCTTAGCTACTGAAAACACAGGCACAAGGTTAGTCAAGATGGAGTCTCAAGGTCTGCAGTATTAGTTTTATTGCTCTTAATAGGCACTCAAATATCAGGATAATTGAATAAGTGGATAAAAGAAGCTTTGTAACTTTAGCCATGAATTTTAAACTGTGAAAGAGTTTAGAGTCAGGAGAGGCATATGAAAATAGCAAAAGAAAGCAAATAACTTACACTGTTTTTGACTAAAAGGATTATGATTGCAGGAAGTTTAAATACACAGTGATAAATGGAAGTATCTAAGATGGTAAAACAGATTACAAAGGCAAATTCAGCTTGTCTCCTGATAGGAATCTAGCAAGTAAGTACAATATTTTTTTCAAAAATACTGGATTTAATTTAGCCCACTGCAGGCTTGATCCATATCTCAGTCTTTACTTTGATTTAGAACAGTGTCCTTTAACTTCACTGGGTTTTGGACCAAATCCTCTGTGGACATGAAAACTCTTCTAACAAGGCAAAACTCGTAAAAAGACGCAATGCTTTCTAAATCAAATTAAGTTATAATTTTGAAAAAATAAAAAACCTACAAACAACAACGACAACCAAAAAACCCTACAACAAAAGCCCCCAAACCAAACAAACCCACCAAACCAAACACAAGCAGCAAACCAGTCTATCTGGCAGATGCATAAGCCCTTCTTCAGCTCTGCAATGGAAGCAGAAAACTAAATACTTAATAATATAGTTCAGAAAAGCAGGGAGAAATTGTCAGTGCTTGTAGCACGAGGAATGTGTTAGCAACTGAGCTAACATTAATGCTGTAAACCCAACATCTTTTGATTTTATATATGCGTTTCTGATTAAATAGTTTAAACAAAACAACTATTACAACTACAACTTTTCATTCACTTTTGTCCTCAGTGGAGACCTAATTCAAGGAAGTTCCACTAGGTGCTGTAAGGCATGTACTGATTGCAGACATTGTTTTTACAATACGGGATATACTCCCAACACCTCCAGTCATCCTCTTGGTGTTCAGTGACTGGTAATTACCTGGATGTCTCTTTAGTGTTGTTGGACATAACCATATGATCACCTCTCTCCCCATTAACATCTCCTATTGCTCCAATGCCACCAACCACAGTTTCTTTCACATTGTCTGCTTAACACAAGTTAATTGTTCTCAAAACCTTCTATTGCTTAGAAATTGTTTCTGTTTATGAATCCACATGTCCAAAACCATGACTGTTTTTTTCTACTGATATAACTTGCTCTTAAAAAATATTTTATCTTCCTCTGTAAAAATGGCTGCAGTCAGTCATCCACTATAGCATAATGTATAAAGAAAGATAAAGGAACAAACTTCTTTCCAGTTCTGTCTACTATTCTAGGATATTACCAGATTTTCTGAGCAGTAATGATTCTTCATTATTTGTCAAAATCCACTGTTACAATTCAAAGCTGTTATTTTGTTCTGCAAGTCAGAGTACTGCAATTCTTTATAAAATGAAAGCTAGGACAACAGATCAACAGTCTACAATACATGCACAATCCTTCAATCCTTTGAAGAGAACTTAGTTGGTTGGGTTTTTTTGTTTTGTTTTGTTTTGTTTTCAGTTCCATTGTTTCAAACAAAGCTTCTTTCTACCTAAATGGTTACCACTGTAGCTATCAATGACATCTTGCCATTCATAAATAATGAAGACTATACCCCAATGGCTCATAAACTTTAATTAGGAAGAATGTCACAATAGGACTAGAAAGTTTTGGTGGTTCAGTTGGCATTCCAAATAACAATTGCTCATGTCCTCCTGAAAGTTATATTTTAGTGGACTTTGTTAAGCTTCTGGTACATTTTAAGGCAGCAGTTTCATCCTTTAATTGGCTCCTGTAGCTATTTTCTCTCAAAGAAGAGTTTAGCTCTCTGTAAACAGAGTTCTAAAAGCCACCATGTAAAGTGGTATACTCAGGGCGCAAAATAACACTTAGCTCATGTCATTTTCTTCCTCTGACATCCACATCTGGAAAAGGCACAAAGTGGAAACATTCTTGTTATAATAATTCCCATTTAGGGAGAAGAGAGGATAGAAATTCTTGCTAGCATTCTGACAAAGATATAAACATTACTATTTTCATATTTAGCATGACTGATTTAGCATTGGAAAACAATGAAGATGTCACAACTTTCAGAAAACTAGTTTATTTTCTGTTTTTATTTTAAGATTTACACTATAAATTTCAAGTGAGGTAGGGTAAATTAGTTCAGGAAGGTGGGTACCTGTAACCTGGAATTTCTCCTCACTGAAGCTGCAAAGTCAAAACCAATATTTAAGCTTTTGGAAAGTTTCTATTTTTCTTATTTAAGTAAAGAATAGACAGAGGCACTCACTTTCTCACATAGCTCACTAGAGAGGATATGGAGATTGCAGTCTTTCATGGAAAGTTTGCATTGTTCATTTTTTTTGTTGTTTTAATCTAAAATCAAAATTACGTTAATTGAAGGCATATGGCAGTTCTTTGTACACAAAAACATAACACTCTGGGAACAAAAGTATTGGATATCTTACAGTTAAAAAAAGTTTTCTTACAAGATTTATGTCTGTTTTATGGAATTACAGGATTTTGTTCTTTCTGATACCTTGGAAAAGCATTTGAAACCTCTGATGAACTCCAGAACTGAATTTTACCACGATTCTTTGAAGTCACCCCCAACAGCTGAACTCACAGAATACTGGCCTGTCCATATTTGTTATACAGCATCTGTGCCTCCTCATGCAACACCGTTGAAAACAGAGGGTAGAATAGAGCATGTACATGCTAGCATATGGAGCAAAACAAAACCTCTAAGACAATTGGTAGTTTGTACAATTTAAAGTGGAACTGTTACAATACTAACAATTGGCATTTGTATACGGGCCACTTCAGGAAAGGAGGACGCAGACAGTTGTGTATAAACCAGCTCAGGGAACGGACAGAAACAGATCTTAAGAAAGATGACTGTAACTCAAAATGCAATCAGGCCATTTATATATTAAAAAATAAATCTGCCTTGATCTTTCCATGAGTCATGCATATCTACCATATTTAAGTTGGTAAATTTGTATCGAAGACTTATTTGTGTGAGGTAGGATGAACAGAGACGGTAAACCATTCCTCTATGAAGTCATACTGACCAAGAGGAGCATCAGTTGGTCATGGAAATATAATAGTCATAGGCCTGCTCATGCATAATAACATGATGACTAAGAGGCAGAAAAGGGTGGAAAAAATTAATCAATCAATTAAAAATAAATAAAGAATTACTTAGCATAATATTCAGGACTATACCAGGAGCTACTACTCTCAAATAAAAGCCATACTGTATGCCCTCTCTGTCTCTTTCTTACTCTGCAAAATTTGGGATATACTTCTCACCTTGTGACTAAGGCCAAATTAGGCAAATCCAACCATAGCTTCTTTTTACTAATGTTTATAAATACACAAAATAAGATTCTAGATAAAAATAAGGTGGATAAGCAGAAGTAATATTAAGATGTATATAGTTGCTGACACTGTATAATACCACTGTAGTTATAAAATATAATTTTTAACTAATCGCTTACGATAATATAATATTCTGAAACTTTATTGAATGAGGAGATTGATCTTATTCTCGGTGAAGTCAAGATCTTTTGCCCCTGGGTCCCTGTATAGGCTGTGATTTGCCTTAACACTTCAGCCAAATTATTTACTTACCAAAGAGATTGTTTTGATAACCAAACCCAAAAATGAGTATGTGGCATATCCATTGGCATTAATTTATGCAGTATATTAATAATTTTTCTGTAGTACTTTACTATTAGCTACTACAAGCACAGTTCTCTAGCTGTGGAAAACAGTTTGGTCTTCAAGGCTTCTCTGATGGTGTGTTAAACAACAAAATCAAAGCAGTTTCCTGATGGTTTGTTCTGTTAGTGTACAATTTGCAGTGGATGTGACCTTGATGATTGAATAAACAAAAGGAAGAAATTTTAAACAATAGTTGATGGTATCCTATTTTTGATATCAAAGGACCTGTAGTAAAGTTAATGTATGGTCTAGACTTCAAAGTTTTGCTGGCAAAACCACACCATGGAGATGGAACAGTATGCCAGCAAAGCCACAAACAGATACGCAGCTTGAGGAACTTCTAGTGCAGGGTTTGCCAGGCTCAGCAATGCTGCCGTGGCAGAAACCCACCAGTACAGACTGTACCTCTGCTAAAGCACCTAGACCTTGAAAAAACCTGATGGCTGAAGGACTTAAGCGTAGCCCAAGTAGGAGCACACATACCTAGTCCTAAAATGAAGTCCAGAAGGCTGAGCTACACATTGTGTATATTGCATGAGAAGATGATATAAACAAGATCCAGAAGAGGCAACAGATTGAAGGAGCCTTAGGTTAGCATGCTGTCACTGGATCTGACTGTGCTTAACACATAGGGAACAGTAGGCTATCTGAATTTTTTGTCTGATGTCCAGAATGGAGGATGGAGGTACCTCTACTCACTGACAAAACCAAGTGTTTGTAATCTTCCTTTCAAAGATCTGTTCTCATGAGGGAAAGAAACAGTATATTTGAAAAGGATAGGGATTAAGGGAGCACTGAATCCTAATGCTGGCCCACCAGCACAGCCTCTGCAATACCATGTGACAACGCAGAGGATTGTGGAGCTGCCTGAACACCCGCATGTTGGAAGAAGACACGGGTAAAACCACTTTCAGTTGCAGTACTAAGGATAGAAAGCTGCTGGCATCACTGGAAGAAGAATGATTTGGGATCTACACAGTAAAAAAAGTCATGAAGACTTTAGACATATGATCCAGCTGTCTTCTGAAACAGTAGGATCCTAGAACAGCAGATTAAACCCATATGTTTAAAACATAATAACTGGATTTTTATCCAGAGGAAACAAACAGAGGGAAACAAAGGGACGAAAATTGCTTGAAGCTTAAGGAACCAATTCCATCGAAGCCATCCTGCCCAAACACAGCAGAGGGGAGTAATCTCCTGGGGAAAATTCGAACTGAGGTTTGAATGCCTCATCAACTGGCTGATAGAATTAGAGATCCCCTTCAGCAGTCACTGTTGGCTCTTAAGAATAAGATGAAGAGTAGTCTGGAATTTATCTTAAATAATAGACCTGTATCAGAACATCACCAGGACTATACCAAAAACATTCAGAATCTTTCATGTGTTTTTTTTTTAGCACCTCCGTTCATGAAAAGATGCTATTTCATATTCTGTTAATTCATTATTTTGATTTATTTCAGAATAAGGTGGCTGAAATTATGATTCTGAATTTCGTAACAAATAGTCATAGCTTTCTCTTTCTCCTTCGAACTCTTTTAAACTTGTCATCCCTAGAGAAAGGACAATCTCTTCAAGGACATTAATCAGCTGTACCAGTGATACTGCTCTAACAGCGGGTTTACAGTAGTCATGAATGGGGAAACATAACAACCTCTAACAAGGCCTATAAATGATGCACATGAATCCATGCCAACAAAAGTAGTTAGCTTATGTTATTCATGGAGAAGACACATCCTTGCAATCTGAAAATGTCCTTTAGAGAATATGATGTTGTATGTCACAACCAGCACCACTGTGTAAACCCAGATTTTGCCACGTTTACTCAAGTGAAGCAGTAGATAAGTCCCCAGACATCGTGGAGAAGAAATTCTACTTATCATGACTGAAAACAACCAAATTCAATTACTTGGAGGAGTATATCCTCTGTCTTCTGAGCTTTGTCTAACAACGACCGCACCTTTAACTACTTGAAGATTGCATAACTATTAATTCTAGACATTTTTGTGACTGTATGATTTGGATTTGTGTACTGTTCCCAAATCAGTGTTTGACAATCCAGTAGTGCAAAGGGAGATGAATAATGACAACAGAGTAATATTCCCAAGCAAAAATGTTTAACATTAGTACAACTGGGGTGATTCAGCCCCCTCTGTTCAGTAGCTCATCTCCAGCAGCAACCAGTTAATGTACAGCCAAGGGAAAGAGTTTTATAAAGGTGAGGTGTTAAAAGGTTCTTCTGTGATACACCTTGTTTGCTGCTGGCCATTGGGAGTTCATGGGCTTTCTGAGCCAGTATTTGCATCTGAACCACTGAATTAATCTAATGTCTGATTGGTAGGAAGAACTACTTATGTATTTTGGGGAACTGCTTGTATATTAGGATAGTACCATCATATCACAGTATCACAGTATGTTTGAGATTGGAAGGGACCTCAAAAGATCATCTAGTTCAATCCCCCTGCTGGAGCAAGAACACCTAGGTGGGGTAGCACAGGAACATGTCCAGGCGGGTTTTGAATGTCTCCAGGGAAGGAGACTCCACAGCCTCCCTGGGTAGCCTGTTCCAGTGTCTGTCACCCTCACTGAGAAGAAGTTTTTTCTCAAATTGAAGTTGAACCTCTTGTGTTCCACCTTGACCCCATTACCCCTTGTCCTAACATTGTTTGTCATCGAGAAGAGCCTGACTCCATCCTCGTGGCACTCACCCTTTATATATTTATAAACATTAATAAGGTCACCCCTCAGTCTCCTCTTCTCCAGACTAAAGAGACCCAGCTCCCTCAGCTTTTCCTCGTAAGGGAGATGCTCCAGTCCATCATCTTTGTTGCCCTACGCTGGACCCTCTCCAGCAGTTCCCTGTCCTTCTTGAACTGAGGGGCCCAAAACTGGACACAATATTCTAGATGGGGTCTCACCAGGGCGGAGTAGAGAGGAAGGAGGACCTCTCTCTATCTACTGACCACCCCCCTTGTAATACACCCGAGGATGCCATTGGCCTTCCTGGCCACAAGGGCACAGTGCTGGCTCATGGTCATCCTGTTGTACACCAGGACCCCCAGGTCCCTTTCCCCTACACTGCTCTCTAATATGTAATTTCCCAACCTATACTGGAACCTGGGGTTGTTCCTGCCCAGATGCAGGACTCTACACTTTCCCTTGATAAATTTCATCAGGTTATTCCCCGCCCAACTCTCCAGCCTGTCCAGGTCCCACTGGATGGCAGCACAGCCTTCTGGCGTGTCAGCCACTCCTCCCAGCTTGGTGTCATCAGCAAACTTGCTGATAGTACACTCTTTTCCCTAGTCCAAATAGTTCATGAATATATTGAATAATATTGGCCCCGGTACTGACCCCTGAGGCACTCCACTAGATACTGGCCTCCAACTAGACTCCACACCATTGACTACCGCTCTCTGGTTTCTCTCCTTGAGCCAGTTTGCAACACACCTCACTACTCTATTGTCTAGACCACACCACCTCAACTTAGCCGTGAAGATGCTGTGAGAAACTGTGTCAAAGGCTTTACTGAAGTCAAGGTAGACCACATCCACCACTCTACCATCATCCATCCACCTTGTTACATTCTCATAAAAGGCTATGAGGTTGGTCAAGCGTGACTTACCCTTGGTAAAGCCATGCTGACTGCCCCTAATAACCCACTTATCATATTTCTGTATAGAAAGTTACGCAAATGTGCCATGTTTTAGGTCTCCTTTTACACAAGTTTCGGGATGCTTTGTGATTCATTCACTTGAAGCATAACATCATAAATGAGGTGCTTACAAAGAATCTTTCATAATAGCCATCCGAACCCTTGCTTGAATTCTAGACACCTTCAAAGCTTTACAGTAGAAAAACCAGCAATTTCAAGCTTAAGTGGAAAACAAGTTGAAAGTATTGCCTGAAAACACATGTAATCATCAAGGGTTGGAAAGTAACATAAGAGATTGTTAGAACCAGGTACTCCTTCACAGCAGAACTGCAGAAGAGAGACAGAACTGTAAATCAGATTTAAGGGAAGCAAATTTACTGAGGAGGCAGCAGTAATTTGAAGATACACTTACAGTTCTGTTAGATACTGATAATATTTGCTTTTTTCATGTTTTCCTTCATGCAAAACAAAAATATGTGGAGCTGAAAAATTGCACTATTAAGGAGGTTTTTCTATATTTCTTACAAGTTTGTTCTATTTAAAACTAATCTCTGGATGAAAGTAAGCAAAGAATAAGAACCTTGACTAGGAAAATGCGTGGGGTTTAATTTATTGTTTTCCTGGTGTTTTCAGGGTGACTGTCTGGTGTTAGTATGATTGCAAAGGCTATCCCCGGTTTTTGTGTCCTTTCTTTGCTCCCCATGGAGACTTGGATGGATTCATTCCACCCCAAACAAAGTTTTTCCTCCACCCATCAGAGATAACTTTTGTAATTGTACAAACATCAGAGTGTAAATCCTGTTCTGATAAATTTGAAATGTCGATTCTGTGAATGAAGCTTCACAGTATGTTCTTTTGAGCAGTTATAAACAAGATATGAATATTGTATCTGACATAACAAAATCTGTACCTCATTCACAGCTTTTGCAAGGAAAATAAAACCTTCACATCGTTACACAGGGGACTTCTTGGAATTGCAGTTGGAGATGATGATTATGGGGAAACTAAGACTTATAAATGCTTTATTGTTTTGATGGAAATCAGCCAAGGAGGCAGATAAAAGACTTAAGAAGAGCTAGCTAGGAAACAAATCAGAGACTTAAGTGACCCTACTGGAAAAATAAATTCTAGAACTTAACATCTGGTTCTTGCAGTTGTCAACTCACTCAGCAAATGGTCAGACTGATTAGCTGCTTGTCTGCAGAATACAGGGAAGGAAGTAAAGACCACATCATATCAGCAGCAGTAGGCAGTGCCAAGTGAATGCTCATAACCTACAGGGATATTGGTGTAGGTAGCAAACAGAAGTGTCTGGATAAAGCCTAACTTTTAAAGTTTGTGCCTGTACTTCAATGTGACCCTTCTTGCTGGTGCAGTCATACAAACAATAAATAGTGATGAGCTGGTTGTTAAGGAGACAGATATGAAATCTTAAGTGTCACATGAAACATTAGGTAACAATTACCTTGGACTTTGTTGCAAGCTTTAAACTAAGGCCAGGTTTATTCATGTCATGAACTGTACTTCCAAAAGTTTCCAGTCAGTTTGGCCCGATTTACAGTCACTGCCTTAGTTCAAAAACACATTTTGATGAAAAACCACAATCAAGAAAATGACTTTGAAGAAGATTTTTGCTTGAAACAAGCCCTAAAAATGAAGGATTTGGTGACCCCTCTCAAAATATGCAAAAAGACTAGCACTTTGCATAGGCTGTATTTATACCATGCAAGAAAAGGAGATTTAGGGAGAGGTTTTGGGAGTTATTATACATTACTATACTGAGACAATAACCCCACTCAATGCAGCTTAACACAGTGCAAATCCAGGCATATTTCTCAGTTTGTGTCTAGCCAATCCTTGCAAGGTGTGCAACATGTGTGGTATCAGGACACACTGGCTGCTTACAGAACCCAGCTGTGCACCTCCAAATCAGCGTAGGTGTCTCTCCTGGTAAAGTCTCAAGGTCTGTGGGGACACAAGGTTTGCCTCTGAGCCACAAATTACATCTGTTAATAGTACTGGTGGCGCAGCAATTACTCAGCACTGGACAGTTGTTTTCAGTAACAACCAAACAGTCAAGATCACAAAAATATTTTCTTAGTTATTTAAGGAAGAGTAAGTGGAGTTCAAATGTTTCGGCTTTGTTACATAAAGTATGTTAGTGTGTTTGAAGGTTGTTTTTGTGTCCACTGGTCTGCCCTTTGTCCAGGATGGCAAATCTAACAGTAAACAACAAGTCTACCTGGAGGAACCATTCCCCAAAGTCTGGTGGGATCAGTCTTCTTGCTTTACTTGTCATTTACACCTCTAAGAACTTCAGCATATTTTCCTCGCAGAAAGGTGTTGTTCCAGTGTAGAAACTGGGTACTGGTAAGGGTCTTTTGTAACATTCTCATTTTCAGATAGCAGTCTTCTTGCCTAAATATTCAGCAGCAAATTAAAGGAGTAGTCTTTGATGATGCAGTGATTAATACGAACAAGAGACAGCGTGGTGAACACACAGACAGACACAGAGAAATACACAGAAATCTGTCTGTTATTCTGTCAAGCTTCTTGATAATGAACCATCTTGAAGGGATACTGGTATACCTCCTCCATTAAAGTCCAGGCAATCAAGCCCGAAAATGCACGCTTTCCTTGAGACAATAGTAACAGAGAACTAGGACTGTTGTTTTTTTCTGGCTGACTTACTTTCTGTGAGTCATATTGCATGTCATCCATACATTTCCATAGGACTTGCATTTACTTTCACCAGATTTTAATGTGATGGTTGACTTACAAAGCTAATCCCTTTGTAGCATTCCTTTTTAAAAACTTAGCTACATTGTATTCTTTGTATATTTTAGATTTTTAATCCTATGGCTCCACAATAGCTCTGTCAGTTCAAGATGCCTCAACATAAACTAGGAGAGGCGTGCTGCTGGACCTTGTCCTGCCAAACCAAGCAGAACCAAGAGTTGTAAGGGGTTGGGAGCAGTCTCGTCTGCAGTGATACTGAGATGGTGAACTTCAGGATCCTGTGTGGAGGAAGCAGGGCAAGAAGTAGGACTAAAATCATGGACTTCAGCAGCGTGAAATTTGGTCTCTTCAAGGTCCTGCTTGGAAGAATGCCATGGGTTTGGGCTCTGCAAGGTAGGGGGGCCCAAGAGAGCTGGCTAATATTCAAACATCACTGCCTGCAAGCTCAAAACTGATGCATCCCTATGAGGAAGAAATCAAGTAAAGGGAGTAAGAGGCCAGCAGGGATGAATAAAGAACTCTAGTCAAAACTAAGGTGGAAGAAGGATGTTTATGTAATGTAGAAAAATGGACAGACCACCTGGGAGAAATACAAGGTGGTCATGAGAGTATTCAAGGATGTGCTGAGGAAGGCCAAGCTTGGCTTGGAATTAAATCTGGCCAGGGTTGTCAAAGACAACAAGAAGGGCTTCTTCAAGTACCTCAGCAGCAAAAGGACGGCTGGGGAATATGTAGGTCCACTGCTGAATGAGGACAGTGCCGTGGTGTCAGATGATACAGAGAAGGCAGAGTTATCAAAAGTCTTCTTTGGTTCTGTCTTTACTGCTAAGATCAGCTCACAGAAATCCCAGACCCTGGAAGTAGGAGAGCAAGTCTGGCAAAAGGAAGACTTGCCCTTGGTTGAGGAGGATCAGGTTAGGGATCATTTAGGCAAACTGGACGTACACAAATCTATGGGCCCCGATTGGATGCACCCACAAGTGCAGAGAGAGCTGACAGATGTTACTGCAAAGCCACTCTCCATCATCTTTGAAAGGTCTTGGAGAGCAGGATAGCTGCTTGAGGACTGGAAGAAAGCCAGCATCATTCCAGTCTTCAAAAGAGACAAAAAGGATGACTCAGGAAACTACAGGCCAGTCAGGCTCCCTTCCGTCCCTGGAAAGGTGATGGAACAGCTCATTCTGGTCATCATCTCCAAGCATGTGGAGGAAAAGAAAGTTACCAAGAGTAGTCAGCATGAATTCACCAAGGGGAAATCAAACTTGGCCAACCTGATAGGCTTCTACAGTGGTGTGACTGGCTGGGTAGACAAGGGGAGAACTGTGGAAGCTGTCCACCTTGATTTCAGCAAGGCTTTTGGCACTGTCTCTCACAACATCCTCATAGGCAAGCTCAGGAACTGTGGGTTGGATGAATGCAGGGTGAGGTGGATTGAGAACTGGTTGGATGGCAGAGCTCAGAGAGTTGTGATCAATGGTGCAGAGTCTGGCTGAATGTCTGTAGTTAGTGGGATTCCCGAGGGGTCAGTACTGGGTCCAGTCCTGTCCAACCTGTTCATCAATGACCTGAATGAAGAGACTGAGTGAACTCTCAGCAAGTTTGCTGATGACACCAAGCTGGGAGGAAGGGCTGACGCACCAGAAGGCCGTGCTGCCATCCAGCGAGACGTGGACAGACTGGAGGACTGGGCAGAGAAGAACCTAATGAAGATTAACAAAGGCAAGATTAGGGTCCTGCACCTGGGGAGGAATAACCCCAGGCACCAGCACAGATTAGGGTTTGACCTGCTGGAAAGCAGCACTGCAGAGAAGGACCTGCAAATTCTGCTTGACAACAGGTTGACCATGAGTCAACAATGTGCCCTTGTTGCCAAGAAGGCCAAGAGTGTCCTGGGATGCATTAAGAAGAGTGTGAACAGCAGGTCGAGGGAGGTTCTCCTCCCCCTGTACTCTGCCCTGGTGAGGCCACATCTGGAGTTCTGTGTCCAGTTCTGGGCTCCTCAGTTTAAGAAGGACAAGGAATTACTGGAGGGAGTCCAGCAGTGGTCTACAAAGATGATGAGGAGCCTGGAGTGCCTTTCTTACGAGGAGAGACTGAGAGAGCTGGGTCTGTTCCACCTGGAGAAGAGAAGACTGAGAGGGGATCTTATCAGTGTTTATAAATATCGCAAGGGTGTATGTCAAGAGGATGGGACCAGACTCCTTCCAGTGGTGCCCAATGAGTGGCAAAGGGCACAGACTGAAGCAAAGGAGGTTCCATCTGAATATGAGGAGAAACTTCTTTACTTTGAGGGTGCCAGAGCCCTGGAACAGGCTGCCCAGAGAGGTTGTGGAGTCTCCTTCTCTGGAACCATTCAAAACCCGCCTGGGCACGTTCCTGCGTGATCTGCTCTGGGTAAACCTTCTTTAGCAGGTGGGCTGCACTAGATGATCTCTAGAAGTCCCTTCCAAGCCCAACCATTCTGTGTGTTTTTGTGATCTTTCTTATAAGCCCACTTTAAGTATTGAAAGGCCACAATAAGTTCCCTCTGGAGCCTTCTCTTCTCCAGGCTGAACAACCCCAACTTCCTCAGCCTGTCCTCACAGGATAGGTATTCCAGCCCTCTGATGATCTTGGTGGCCCTTTTATGGACACACTTCAACAGGTCCATATCTTTCCTGTGCTGAGGGCTCCCAAGCTGGACACAGGACTCCAGGTGGGGTCTCACCAGAGCAGAGCAGAGGGGCAGAATCACCTCCCTTGACCTGCTGGACACACTCCTTGTGGTGCAGCTCAAGATACAATTGGCCTTCTGGGTTGCAAGAACACATTGCCAGCTCATGTTCAATCTTTCACTCACCACTACCCCCAAGTTCTTCCCTGCAGGGCTGCTCTCAATCCCTTCATCCCCCAGCCTGTTGCCCCAGCCCAGGTGCAGGATCTTGCACTTGGCCTTGTTGAACCCCATGAGGTTCACTTTAACCCACTTCTTGAGCTTGTCCAGGTCTCTCTGGATGGCATCCTGTCCCTCAGGCATGTCAACTGCACCACTCAGCTTGATGTCATCTGCAAACTTGCTGAGGGTGCACTCAATGCCACTGTCTATGTCATTGATGAAGATATTAAACAGTACTGGTCTCAATTTGAACCCCTGAGGGACACCACGTGTCACTGATGTCCATCCAGACATTGAGCCCTTGACCACTACCCTCTGGATGCCACTTTCCAACCAATTCCTAGTCCACCAAACAGGCCACCCATCAAATCCATGCTGGCTGTCTTGAATCTCCTCCCTGTACTTCATGTGTTGGTGTCCTTATTTTGGGTTACAACAGCAGTAACTGATTATCAGGAAGCATTTCAGAGTAGAATTTAAGTGACTTGCATTTTTGAGACCAGCACAGGGACCACAAAAGAGCACTTTGGGACTTTTAACCTTTAGTAGCAAGTATTCAAGTGCAGCTTCATGTTCATTCATTGTGATTAGTTAATTTGATAAATCATTGACTTGGAGGAATACCTGAAACCTTCATGTTTTGTGGGACTATTTCACAGCTTGAGCTGGGCAATGAAAACAGAAAAAAGTTGATTTAAAGAAACACTATCTTGTTTTAGGGTCTTGCACTCTCCTCATTAAAATTCTTTTCTAAAACAAAGCATACCATTTCATTAAAAAAACCCCCAACTACATAGGCTTCTCCATACGTTGCTTTCTTTCAGTGTCGATGCATGTAAAAAATCTGTATTGCATTAAATAGGAAGTGAATTTAAGTGTGACATATGAAAATCTTCCAGATGATTGAACTGTTAAGTACAATTTAATGTTGCAGAATATTTCTCCTCTCCATTAGCTGACAGCATGTATTTCTATATAGAGGCAATACAAAACTTTTCATGTGTTTATTTTAAAGAAACTTAATGAGCACTGTAAGCAGAAAAATCTCATCCATTTTCTGAATTGCTGCTCTTACTTTATCATGAGGTCTAAATCTGATCTTGTTCAATCAATGCAAATCAGAATCAGCTTGATTGAAGTAAGTGAAATTCAACTGATCCAGAAGTTAGGAGGTTGGGGTCAGTTCCACAGACTTCTGTACAGTTACCTCTGACCTGCCTCACTGTGAGATCAGATTCAATCCAATATTGAAAAACTTGGACATTCAACTTATCTCCAGGAATGCACTTGAGATACAAAGTTTAAATCCACAACCACACTTCCATAAAGGTGGGGTCTTTAGTGCAATGATTTTGGGCTTCACAGTAAGAAAAATAGGAATAAGTTCTAAGATCAGGATACTCGGATATAAATAATTTTCTAATGAATTTATTTTAAAATCAAGTGTCTGGAAATCAGCATGCCTATTTTTGTTGCCAGGACCTAAACTGCATGTATCTGGATTTCTACTGTACATGAAAGCGAAGTATATGCTTTAAGGTGTGAGCAAAATTATCTGCTGTTGCAATCGAAATCCAGAACTCTGGACTCAATTCTTGGCAGGTAAAAGCCTTTTTATTCATCTTTATACCAAAACCTAATGTTGACATTAAAGAACGATGAGATAAATAAAGTTTGGTGCTCTGAGTGTTCAGCATGAGCGAAGCTAACAAAGCTGGCTAAAGTGGAGAAGGGATTTGGTGGTACAGAGCTTTGAAATGGACGATCACATGAACACAGGTTTGTGTATTTCCTATAACCCTTTAACCTACCCCAGCCCTACAACTACCTCCAAATTGCACTGTTTTTTTAAGTTTAGAACCATTTCAATAAGTCTGTTCCACTTTTGGTTTCTGATTGCATCTAAAGTGTCAAATGTCTTGAGGAAGGCTGCTCTCCTCTCAATTTATTCAAGATGTTTGAATATGTTTTAAGTCCATATAGAAATCCAACCTAAGTATAAAGCCTTTGGAGATTTGCATCTCATTACACCCCTGTAAGTTCCAAAAAACCAGTGCCAACCCACCTACCAAAGTTGTGAACACGTCTACCTCATGTTACACACTGGTTACATTGAACCAGGGAGCAAGTTTTTAATAAAGATTACATTGTCAGTAGAGCATTATGGACACCTACATAAGAAGATATATTCTTTTGCTCCATTTTTTATTTTTAGAGCATATCAGGAAGACCAGGATGAAGCTACGACTTGTAATTTCCACGCAGAAGGAAAAGAGTAAAATACATCTGCCTTTTTTCTGGCCTGATCTGGCAATAGACAGACATTGAATTGAATTCAGAACTTTTCCGTCATTCTCATATGGAGAGAATTTTGAAACAGAGGAAACGAAGAACAAAGTGGAGGCCAGGTGATGATCTGGTCATGACCATGTAATCATAGTCAGGCAGTATGGGGAATGTGCTGTGATCTTCAAGAGTTAGTACAGTGTAACATAAACACGGCATTTTCCCTGGAGACTTCCTCAATGTGTTGGAATGGCAGGAAAGTTCTGAAACCCATTAAGATTTAGATTGGTGAGAGTTTAAATTCCTGGAAATCCACATAGCTGGAGAAATTAAAGAGCTAAATACTGACAAAAAACTGCCTACAGGATAGGAGTTGAGTGATAGGCAAGCAACCTATCCCTTAAAAAAATAGTAATGTGATAAGGTTGCCATTCGCACAAACAGCATGATAGATACAGATAGCAGAGTTTTGTTTGAAGTCTCTAGGCAATATTTGATGGTACAAAAAAACCTAAGCATGTATTATGTAACTATAGACTTAGTGTGTTTTTAAAGTTTGTTTACTTTCATATTGTAGCAGTAGGATGTATAATTTAAGGTACAAAATAGGCAATTAAGAGTCATAGAAGTTTTACTTGTTTTTTCTTTTGGTGTTTGTTTGTGGGGCTATTTTTTTTAAAGCTTACATATAGAGGATTTATAGCTAGAACAAAGTGCAAAAAGAAAATATTATTGCAACTGAGGTCTTCAATGAAAGTAGATTGTGTGCATCTGCTCTGCTGCATGATTCTTCACAGAATAGGAGATCACTCAGAGCTCATTGTGCTCAGAGAAGATTGAGAGGCAGTAAGTGATCCAAACAGGAACCCCAGAAGTGCGATAGGAAGCCCCCCTGGGACAATCTCACACTCATGCAATTATCCCCTGTTGCTAGACAAATGCTGAAGTGCATTCAAGTCACTATCAAAATGAATTGTCAAGAAAAAGCTGAGATGTTTATTTTCATAGCTGGAGACTCTGCCCCAGGAAAGCAACCTTCTGAATGACCTGTTCTTCCTGACTGCATCGAATGACAGATGTAGGTTTAGGGTCATGTCATCTGATAGGCACCAGAGCGGGAGGGTGACATTTCTCCATCATTAAATGAGATTCATAGAAGTTAATTATTTTTAAAAAACCCATCTGTTTCTATTAAGACTCTGGTAATACTTAGGATTTTTAAAAGGCTCCTGGGAGTTTAGGATGTCCAGTGAATGCGAAATCAAGTCATTGAGGAGAACCCCAAAGGGCATGTCTCCTTTGAGCTTTGCTTCTAGGCTCATGAGAGAGAATAGGATCAGCCTGGTCAATGCGTTTGGGATGGTCTGCAGTGAGATGGCAGCTGAAAGTGTTGAGCATCGTTCCTGCACAGTGGTTCTTGTCAGCAACCTGCATCTCAGCAGGAATTTTTGCTCAACTTGCCCTGCACTGATTCTGTTTCTTTTCATGATCTGACAGACTGGAGCTGATTCTCTCCCCTGTCAGATGGGTAAGTTACAGGTAACTTTATTATTTGTTGATCTGTTTTGGATTATACAATCAAAATCAGGATCACACAATACTGTTTTTCTTGGGAAGGGCTTTGGGTTGTGGTTTTGGTTTGGTTTGGGTTTTGTTGTGTGTTTGTTTGTTCGCTTGTTTTTGTTCTGTTGCGGGCTGTTTGTTTGTTTGTTTTTTAGTTTAATTTGAAGCTTTGCACTGCAAATGACCCTGAATTCAGCACAAAACTTAAAACAGCCAATAAGAGTTTAAGTTGTTTCTTCTCTACTTGTTTTTTTACTAGGAGATTCACGGCGACAATATTTCATCAGTACTAAAACAGAGGAGAGTGAATAGCATTTCCATGAGGGGCCGGGGGCAGGGGAAGAGTATTTTTCTATAACCTGCATAAGGCACCATGGAAAGGAGCTCAGGCTCCAGACGTGCCTTTATCTCTGTAGCAGATGAAATGCAGAAATCCATGAAATTTCCAGAGCAAACCTATAGAACTAAGAATCTGGCTGAACAAATCCTTGTGTCATATTTTGGTTTAACTCTTTTAAAGCAGGTAGGACTCAGGCTAACTTGAAAGTAAAATAAAAACAGGCACCAAAAACCACACAACATATTTTCTTGTTTTTTCCACTGTGTTCTTTATCATTTCCTAGTAACACAGCTGGAGAAAACTGGTTTTTATGAGATGATAGAATTATTATTGAGAAACAGAACCGTTTGGCTTTAAATCACTGAGTTGAACTGGAAAGGGGCAAAGCATGTCAAGATTCAGTGATTGTTCCAGGCTGCATATAGAATGAATTAGTAGCTTCAATTTCAAATTCTCAGTTGCATAAAGACAAAAATACCACTACCATGACTTAAGATTTTGTTGGCAATCACAGCAGAACAAGACAGGTCAAGCTTGAAAGCAAATGAGTGGGGTGGGGGAAATTCCCTTTCAGTCCTACAGGTGCACTATCTAAGCCAGCGTTGGAGCACATGGAGGAGGCAATATGAGGAGGCTTGTGCTGCCAGAGCACCAGCTGGATCTCCTGGATGCACAAATTCAGGTTGGAATGGCCCTAAAACTCTTCATTTACAGATAACAGATCTCCAGTGTCTGTCACCAGAACTCTTGAGTCTTCCCAGGCCTCTGCTGGGTCCTTGCTTAACACAGCATTGCGTTCACACCATTTTCTCTCATGTACTGATAAGTCAGCTGACAATTTTTAAAATATTTCAATTCTGTCATGCTTTCTTGGATGAAAATTATGTCAAGTGGATGCTTCTCCATATTTCCTTTTTTTTTTTTTTCATTCTGCTTACATCCAGAGTTTGGAAGTTTTATCCTGTTTGCAAGTATATAGTCTTCATCGCTATAAAGAAAATCTTCTGAAGTTAAAATAGAAATGACTAGAAACAGAGTAATCCTGTGTAGCCCCAGAGTACAGCAGAGCACTAAGCACAGTGCACTTTGACTGCATGTGACAAAAGGAACACTTTCAGCACATTTTTATCAGTGTCTGTTTTTTATTTACTCATTTGTAAGGTTGCTGATATTAAGTTCATCTTAAGGCAAACATTCACCGTGCACTGATAACAAATTTGGGACACTTTGCATTTGATAGTGGTAAAGTAAACCCTTTCTTCCAAGAAGTACGAAACATATTTATTTTAGCTTAGGTTGCCTAGGAACTAACGCTCATTATCTTATGGCGCAATGAAGAACAAGCTTCATTGGGCTACAGAAAAGAAAAATCCATGTAAAAGTTTTGCCTCTGACATTAGGAAATCATTTCTATCAGTACTATCAAGACAGAAGGGTAAATTCTGAATGTTTTTCATGTGAAAAGCCTACAGTTTTACAGTTTTCATCTTAAAAAATTACTACTGCATTTTAAAACAAGTGGTAATTTAATACATATAGTAAAATGTTTGAATTTTAGTTATTAAAATGAAGGAGAATTGCTCTGAACAGCTCACTAGATGAATTTTATACTTTATTTTGTACTTTACAGATTGTTGTCAATACATTGATATTTCCAGGAATGTGTCCATTCAAAATCTTGCCAAAATTGTGAAACTATTCTATTTTTTTTTTTTTTTAATTCAAGGGTATTTTTTCAACGACAGCAGTATATGAGGTATTCAATATTAATATATGAGTGTTCAAATGCCTATCTCATATATATATCTATAAATAACCACTATAAATGTGTATTTAAGCACACTTCAATTGTAGTGTGTTTGCTTTTGTTGAAATGAACTTTACTTAGAGACTAACATTAAGGTCCAATTCTCAATTTAACATATGTTAGGAATTAATTTTCTTTAAATATTTTGTAATATTTGTTCTAAGTGAACTGTCTTAGTTATTATTTCTGAAAATACGCTTCCTTGAGAAAAAGTCACAGAAGAAATTAAGAAACACAAACTGATTGAGTCAGTTTGAAATTTGAAGCAAATGTTCCATTTTTTTTTATTTTTTTTTTTTATCTAACTAATTGAAACAATGTCTTTGACTGACATATTTTATCTAATCCTACTTATTTAAGAAAATAAAGGCGCTTCATAACTTTCCAGTTCTATGGCATTAGAGTGCTTGCCAAGTTTTTCTTGGCTAACATCGTGGATAATTATTTTTCAACTGTGTGCATTTTAGCACTTAAACCACAATATTTACCTACATAACAACTACGGAGAGAGTGCAAGTTTCCTCAGATCAGTGTGGCCCAAGCATTTTTGTGATTAAAAACTATAATGATAAGAAACTACCATATGTGATAGCTGTTTCCATCAAATATACAGGTTTTCAGATCGGTTGCAAGCACGGAGATATACTTTGATATTACACTGGTGTTACCAAGCTCAGGACCCAGCCCAGATTGTTTCTTTGATTCTTGACATTTTAGCAAGTCGCAAATAAACCTGTCAATTAGTGCTATTAGCAGTTAGTGTTTTACAGTGAAGCACACCTCTGTCCTCTAGGAAACTAACAGAGACTGACTAATCTTTCATGAGTAACCGAACAACTTTGTGCAGCACCAATAGCAGCTACATGAGCAGCCTGAAGTTCGGAGCCTTTCCCGTTCCACCAGTTAAGGATGAAGAGGACTGCTTCTAATGACTGTAGCTACCTACTGGATCCAGGCTATGTGTGATCTTCACATCTTCATGGTGTATCATGGACAAAGTGAAATGTCCAGTGTTTTAAGGGAGAATTCCCAGCAGCTCTCAAGATCAAGCAGTGTCCCATAGGACTGTTCCAAAAGGCACAAGACTCTTATTTAAATGTCTGCATCAAGTGGTTTATTTGAAAATCACTGACCCATCTTTTCATAGCCTATATCCCAGAAATGCATTCAAGTGAGATTTCAAATATCAATTTGTTATTGTTGCTGTTGTTTTTTCAGCTCTAAATAATGGAGGCCTAAAAATCCCCATCAAACTTACCAAAGTTCCTGCTCCTCTAGCTGCCACCTCATCTAGTTGTAGGGGTAAATATTGAAATGCACTGGCATTCAGTTACTAAACTGAAGACATCTAGGTGGAATGAGCTGATTCAAAATCAAATACATTTTATTTATTTTTAATGTGGATGTTAATCTCCTGCACCCACCCCAAAAGGTAAATTGGATCAGAGAAGCTGTTATATGTGAAAAGGACAGTCTGAAGTGATTTTCATTGAGCTATGGCTAAAGGGCAAATAATTGTGTTTGTATCATGCTTGTTGCTATAAAAAGTAACACTGATATTGATGACTGGAATATTCCTTGATGTGGAGACTGGGAGAAGAAGCTGTAGTAGAAAGGTATGTCTGTGTTCCATATTAGCATTAGTTGCACTGCTGCTTGTGCACAAAAGTTGCAAATATACCAACCTGTGTGACCCATCGCAAACAGAACGTAATTTCCTTTGGATGTGCCCTTTATTTTTCAAATGATTGCCAAGGGTTTTACTAAACAATTTTTAGAGTTTCTTCATTGAACTTTATCCATAATCTGTCTTTTTAATTTTCTGTTTGGCCGCCTGAATCTTCTGTTGCAAACAGGAAGGAAATTTAACTTTCAAAGAGGAGTAGTGCATGGTTTCACTACTGTGGCCGTAGCTCAGGGAAAATCCAATGACTCTGTCCTTACCTCTGATAGCTGAGTGATCTGTTCCTTGTCTGTATCTGCTCAGCATCTGAAAACCCACAGTATATTACAGAACGTACAGGACAAGAAACATTTTGCACAGGGTATTTGCTTCTTCTTCCCAAACGTAAAGATGAGCCAGGGAAGAAGAGAGAACAGATTTCTGCTATCATTAATCATTTTTGTTAAAATCCACAACTCTTCTATGATTTATTAGCATTCTCTGAAAGAGTGGAAAGTTGTCCAAATAACCATGATTCAATAATGTTGTAATTCCCTACCAGTCACTGTGCAAACCAAACTTGGATTTTACATTTATGTAGGGATTCACATAACAAGTTTATATATAATCTCATTACCCAGCTAGCTCTCTCTTTACAAACCATGCTGAACAAAACAAATAAAAATAGCCCAACCTTTATTGCTCTGCTTGCTTTTTTATGTGTTGGAAGCCTGGATCATTTTTTCACCACACATAAACACTCCCTAGAGACAGATGTCAGAACAGTTCAGCCTAAAAAAACAAGGGTAAATGTTCAGGTTCTGGTACGTGGTTGTTGGTGCTTCAGTTTTACAACATTTGAGAAAGGCAAAAACACAACAAAGAGGTAAAAATCTTCTTACTTACTCAGTCCTCTTCTGTTGTCTGCTTTGGACACTCAGGCTGGCAAGTCCTAGCACTATGTGAAAATTTGACCAACTCCTGCAGCAACAAGGCCAAATGATTCCTCCATAATTTTGCAGGAAAGCAGAATAATTTCCCTGAACTTGAGTTCTTATGGCAAAAAAAAAAAAATCACAGAGAGCAGGAGTCTTTGGTTAGAAGTTTCCCATTGTTTTGGAAGTCCAATAGTGACAGTTTGAAAAAAAGAAGTTATCTGTCTGGTGGGGCTAGATGTCCAACCAGGTTGTCTTGGAGCTGAAGTGTCTAAATGAGTAGATACTATCAAATGTTCACAGTTGGCATGGGTAGGGATTGCACAGCTACAAAGAGCTCTTTATATCCATGAAATAGATGTGTCCAGCCTAATTAATATTGTGACGTTAATTAATTACATAAGGTAATAACTTTTCCTGGGCCAATGGTTTCTGATTGGTTTTGTTGGTACTATAATGGTGTCATAAAGGACTTACACAGGAGACAATCATTTGACTATTGTTCCAGCCTCTAGAGATGAGGTTTACTAGGATACACTGGAGAGAGGAGGAAACATTTCTGGCCCATTCCTTGCTTTCGGTCCTGCACTGCAGAATGGTAGTTATTGTAGAGGTATCCACATGAGGTCTTTCTTCACAAGCTCTCTGAGCGCTCCCGTTGTCTCTCGTGCTCTTCAAATCTGTCCTCCTGAGCTGATATCTCAAATAAAATCTGACGTGTTGAGTTTACTGGGATAAGCTAGAAATAAAATATATTATGGGCAAGTGTTGCATTGAGCCTACTCATTGCAAAGTGATTTTTACACAGGTTTTCTCCAGAACACCACCAACCTAAAGGGCTGACAGCAAATTGCTCTTCATATTGACAAAATCAGTCATCCCATGCAAAACATCACAGGACCCATTCTCTAACATTGATGATCCCAGGGGATTTCTATTCTTCTTTTCTTTACTGAGTCCAATTTGGCTTTTCTTTCAGCTCTGGACTCTTTGTGTCATCTGTTTCTGCCAGCACGCATTCCCTGACACATCTTACAGCCTGGTTCTTCTTGTTTTGAGGAAACCACCACTCTGTCCCTCACTGGTCACTCCCGTCATCAGCAAACATCTACACCTGCTCCTGTGTGTACCCACAGTGCTGAGATACAGAAGCAGCTCGAAGCATCAAGCCTGTACATCTGAGACCATGAGTAAGGCTGAAGTGATGGGCAACAAGCAGCCAAGAGAGGTGCTGCTTTGCTTGGAGAGCAAGAGTCCTCTGCAGCCAGCAGAACTGAGATATTGGCATGGACCTCTGCAAGCGATACAAAGAAAACCCACCCCAGCCAAAGCTGGACTCTTGGCACGTCTGTGACTGCTGGAAGAGTTATACAATTTGAAACAAAAAAGCATTTCTAAGGTCAGTGGGGAGGAGGAGGAGGAGGCTTCTACCTACATAACAGAGCATAGGTTTCTGCCTACATGCTGTGCAAACCTCATGGAGCTCAACAAGGCCAAGAGCAAGGTTCTGCACGTGGGTTAGGGCAGTCCCAAGGAGAAATGCTGGCTGGGTGGAGAATGGATAGAAAGCAGCACTGAGGAGAAGTACTTGGGGGTGCTGGTTGATGAAAAGCTCAACACGACCTGTCAATGTGCACTTGCAGGCCAGAAGGCCAACCATATACTTGGCTGCATCAAAAGGGGCGTGTCCAGCAGATCAAGGGAAGTGATTCTACCCCTCTACTCCACTCTGGTGAGACCCCACCTGCAGTCCTGTGTCCAGCTCTGGAGCCCTCAGCACAGGAAAGACATGGACCTGTTGGAGAGGGGCCAGAGGAGCCACAGAAATTATCGGAGGGCTGATGTGAGGACAGACTGGAGAGCTGGTGTTGTTCAGCCTGGACAAGGCTCCAGGGAGACCTTATAGCATCCTTCCAATAGCAAAGGGGAGCTACAAGAAAGCTGGAGAGGGACATTTTACACAAGCATGTAGTGATAGCATAAGTTGTAATGGCTTTAAACTGAAAGAGGGTCGATTTACATTAGATGTAAGAAAGAAATTCTTCACCATGAGAGTGGTGAGGCACAGGAACAGGCTGCACAGAGCAGCTGTGGATGCCCCATCCCTGGAAATGTTCAAGGTCAAGTTGGATGGGGCTTTGAGCAACCTGGTCTAGTGGAAGGTGTCCCTGCCCATGGCAGCGGGGTTGGAACTAGATGGTCTTCAAGTCCCTTCTGACACAAACCGTTCTATGATCCTATGATAAAACTTTTCATGCACTGTGTGTACAGACATTTATATTTTAGTGGCATTGGTGATATAACTTTTCTTTTTGAAGGTATGTGCATGTGCTGCAACAAGAGAGAGTTACTGGGAGTGGATAACCAGCTGGAAAAATGTGGTCGAGGTTAAACTTTTCAGGTCCATTCATGCCTGTGAATTAATTTAGCTTGCTGTTTTATGATCTTGAGTTACGAAATGTTCATGCAAAGCATCAGTGTTTAAGCAGTCCAAGAGACCATCTGCTATGCCAAACTCTAATCGCTATGTGGTAATTAGACTGTCAGTTACACAAATCACATAGCGTTTGTGATATTTCGAAATGAAGCAACAACCAGTGCCATGTGTTAAAAACAGGGATTGGTTTAAACAGGTAAGAGTCTCTTTATTTGACAGTTGCCAGCTTAATTTCTAAGCAAATGAGTATTCTGTTCCATTCTGCCTGTAAACCCTGTTTGTAAGAAGAGTTTACAGAGACATTCTCAGTGCTGTCCCACAGATAATAAAAGAAAAAATTGCTAAGAGCACAGTAGAGATTCTTCCTTTGAATTTCAACGCAGTGGCAGAGTCGTATTCATCTCATTCTCAGACCTAAGGGCACTTATTTAACACATACACCAGCAGAAGTTAAATATCACAACAGCCTCCTGAAGAGTTTAGTGAAGCCTGATTAATGGTTGTTGAAAGTGAGCTTTTTTTAAATAACCAAAATCAAAGTCATGTGCAAAAAACCCCAAACATTTTCCGGGTTAAAAGATGAAATCAATATTTTGCTATATTAGGGGCCCAAAGTACACTTAGCTGTCATTGTGCCCATATTTTACTCCTAGGCTTGAGGTAAGCTTTTACACACATCTACCCATTGACAGCTCCCTCGAGCCTGCTAGTTGGGAGTGGCAGAAAATTAAGATGCACTTGAGTCATTGCACTCATGCACATTGCGGGTTTTTTTAGCATAAATGTAGGTAAAGAAAACATTTAAGTTCAATGGTAGAAACAGTAACTAATCCTGATTTGAGGTGAAATAAACAAAGACAGTGATATTTTATATTCAAATAAGCCATTTAGGGCTCACACAGCAACTTGTGTGTGGCTGAACTGTCCAGCCTCATAGCAGGGAAAATATCACACAACCCTGCAAGGAACCATTGCAGCAGGTATTTGACATTTTGGGTGCTGCTGATGAAACATTTGCATTTACGGAATAAGAATTGATTATTGAAGATATGGATGTGTAATTTTTGGCAGTGAACAAACTGGTTTCTACAATGGGCAAAAAAACTCATGTTTATTCCTCAGTGCAGAGATCCACTGTCTTTTTCTTGAGAACATCCATGTGAGCCTGCAGCTTTAATTTCAGGTAGAAGCAAAACTAACCTTAGGAAGGATTAATCTAGTATTGAAGAAGGAAAGGCTTGTTAGAGATCAATATTACCTCTTTTCATGGTTTTATTACAGGTTTTGCAATATTTTATTTTTTGTGTGTGAGATCACTCTTGAAAGCATGCATATAGCATACTGACCTGTTATTTAAAGAAGTGGACGCCTATGTAACTAGAACTCCTGCCTGCAGATGGACTTGAATGTCTGGCCAAAAGAGAATCTCTCTCTAAATACAAAAACTGTTATTTCATAAAATTATTTTTGAACACGGATAGGCAGTTCTCAGTCCTGTACACATATACACACATACTGTACATATGAGCACACAGATATAGACACGAGTTTACCTGCTCAATAAATACCAGGGACATTTTCCAGTTGATACACTCAGAAGCCAGCATTAATGCTTTGGCAGCTGCTGCCAGGAGCAACCAGCCCCCCCACGGCCATTTTAAAGGCCAACAGATACAACTCCAAACATCAGCAAGCTGTGAGACAGCGTGAGTACTTTTACTGCCTTGCACAAGACCAGCACCAGTTGCTGGTGGGTCTGTGTTTGTCAGAGATGTTTGTTTGGAGAAACAGTTGCTGAGACATTCAGACACTATATAGACATTTGGAAACTTATTTTACTTTGTCAAAATGCCTTTTGTTTTATTTACCCACCTATCTGGAGTCATGTTAAACTTATGCAGATATTTGGCAGATACTTAGGAGTAGATTCTATGAAATCTCAGATAAATCGAGAAGGGTAAACACTGCAAAGGACAGAAAATACTATTCAAATATTTACTGAAATTGAAAACAGGGCAACAAAAAGAGGCTTTATCTGTGGCATTTAAAGTGCCCAAATATCAGCACACATAGGTGTTTTGTAGTGCTGAAATGCACTAATGCTCACAGCAACATTTAGTTACAGAAAGTTATATTGCCTTCTGTTCCATAGAGTAGGAAAGTAAATGCAGACCTCCCAAATCTTTGCTGGTATCTGAAGCCCTCATTCTTCAATTATAACTAGAAACATACAATGTAAAAAATTCTGGGGAATCAGTTGCTGCCAAATGAGAACAAAAGGAGAAATGTGTAGAAAGAAAGAGAGGAAGGAAGAGATATGGAAAAAGATTTTGAAAGAGACACAGATACGGCATTCAACATGACTCTGCAATGCAATATAGTAGCAAGAAAAATATTAATTACAAGCTGTGGGACATTAGGTCACGGGGAAGAGGGGTTGTATGACTCTGTCCATATGGTTCTGGTGAGACCATATCTAAAAAAATACATTTGATTTTGAACAACGTAGTATAAAACTGATCATGCCAAACTGGAATGGATTCAGAGAGCAGCAAAACAGTTATTAAATGGCTGAATTTATGAGGAAAGATAAAACAGCTAAAAATATACATAGTTTGGCTATGCTATATCTAAAGGGAGACATTAATTGTCTGTTAGTACAGTATTCAAAGACTTAAATGCCAAAGAGGCTGAAAAGTCATATGAATTATTTAGTGAGATACTAAGAGGATGTTGTTAAGGCTAATGAAATGGAATAGTCTCAAATGATAGTGCTTGAGAAAGGACTAGCCCTCAACCCTGTAACTTATGAATAGTCTTTAGTTTAACTGCTACGTTATCTGTTCACAGGTTTATGGAGAGTACATGTGTGTAGGTCAGGGAGCACAGAGGAATGCAGTAGAAAGAATTTCACTCAAAAACTAATTTGTGGCTAATAATGTGCAATTTATGCTCTGGGTGAACAAATGGCTTCATTTATGTACGCAAACTCTTCAAATTCTTGTGAAAATGGAGTGTTTGGTATAAAGACTACAGCATTTAGCTATAAAATATTGGAAGTTTCTGTGCTGTAGATCACATGCAGGCTGCACATTCATTGCAGACTCTGATATTAGGCTTTCCATTGCTGGTTTACATCTGCAGAAAGTGCATATGCAGTACAACTCAATAAACTTAAACTGTTCAGTGGATTTAAAAGAATGTACTTTTCTGCCTACTGGATTTTCAAGCATGAGAAAGATATCTCCAGAGGTTTTGTTTGCTTGTTTGTTTCCATGTGAGATGGATGAAGCTACACAAGCACAGAGACCCCAAACTCATTTAATCTCCCCTCATTCCCTGGCAAAGATCTTGTAAAACTTTGGAGATCTCTGGTTATGCTAAAAAAATAATAGACTTCATCCATTTCCGCTGTGGTGTTACGGTTTTTATCTATGGTGCTTTGTACGGAAGTTGCCAAACAACATCTGTGTTGCTTATGAAAAACAAATGAAAATGTTTTCAATTTGTTTAGATCAGCACAAAAATATATTTTCAAGTGAAACCAATCTTGTTCTAGCAGCTATCTGATGAAGAACTGACTCACAAACACATGAGTCAGAATTGCTCCTGGCATTTTGCTGCCTTAGGTGAAATACTAGCCCAAATATCCATTCAGTTCTTCATCATGTTTGACAAGTTAATTTAAGAGTTCTTTCTATTCAGTCAGAATTTTGTGAAATAATTTGTCTCTTTTGTTGTTGCTGTGCTTTCTGCTCTTACCCTATTGCCTTCAATCAGCTTCATGCTGCAGCACATCTCTTTCCTCTCATTACACTTATTTCCTTAGGATATTACAATTATTTTTACCATCTAGCCTCTCTTCATGCTTTTCCTTCCTCTTCCTTCTCATGCACTGTTTTGTCAGAGTCCCATATCTTCTGGTCCAAGCCATCCCACTTGTCACACTTTGTCAGCTAATAAGCCCCGAGGCTCATGAGTACTCTGCACCTTGGTAATATTTGGGACTGGGATTTATGGAAGAGTTAGAGCAATCTGATGGCGAAGAAGGCTGAAGATCTCTGAAGAGAGAGAAAAGGCAATAGCTTCAGCTGCAAAACCACCCTTATCCTGTTTTTTATTTCGATTTAAATTATTTTCGATGCTTCTATTTCAGTATCTGCAGTCTTTGCTTCCTAACTTTGAAATATTGCCTCTCCAAATCTCAGAGCAGAGAAGATCTTACAATCCAATCTGCTGGTACTGTGTCAGATGACCACTCCTTCTGTGTCCTTCGCTTTGAAATAGACAGGAAGGACCATCCAGATAAGAGTTTCCTGACCTTATTGGTTCTGCAGGAACAGCTGAGACATGACTGATGCAGATTCTTAACACACAAATGTCATCTTTTGGAACAGCTTTAAAGAAGTTGCTGGCAGGAATGCTCTGCTGGGTCCCAAATGATTTTGGTTTAGCAAAAGCGCCCAGTTTCATGATCTGGATACTAAGGATGTGAGATGGGTGTGACAGCACAGAACCTTATTACGAGTACAGGTCAAAGGCCTGAAACTCGTGTGTCCTGCAAACCAGAGATATTTCCAAGTCCTTCCAAAAAGCTGTAAAAGGGCCAGAAGCAGACAAGCTTCACAAAGAATACACTCCTTTCCTGTCCTTGGCTGTGAAGTTTTCCTTGGTGAAACCCAGCAAGCTGAAGCAACCCTTTGTAACAGATCTCCACAAGGATTTCAAGTTTAAACAGAGATTCAGAATGGGAGATGTGATACGCATATAGTAAACAAGTATGCATACACATATGCATATGCATGTAAAATATATATATTAAACCTGTTGAGTATTTATCTCATTAATAGAGTATAGTTTAAAAGTTAAGATAAGACATTCAGTCAGGATTCTTCTCTTAATGCTTTGCCCTGCTTGTTTCTGAACATAATTTCTCCTGGTCTACTTTCTACAGTTTTCAGCAAGTGTTTTTAGGAAGATGCTCTGTGTGAAAGTGAGACCTTAAAATTCCCAGATAACCACATTCAGACTGTCTAGGGAAACTGTGAAACCTGATGCATGAGAAATAGGGTGCAAACCGATTACAGAGAAACTAGAAAAGAATCCAGGAGTTTGGGAGTGTGGCCATTTTTTCCAAGCACCACAAAAACACTAAACCATGTTTCAGATGGAATGTATTACTGAAGTTCAGTTTTTCCTTGACTTAGTTTTAGACAAATACTCAAGAAAATCTGAGGCCTCTCCAGGACACACTAATTTTTGGTTTTGCAGTTGCAGCTGTCCAGTGAGATTAAGGAACTTGGATCAGTTCCAACCTTCATTTAGAGTTGTCGAAATAATAAGATTCGGTTTGCTGTGTCACATGATGGTGCCTTTAACGAAATGCATGAATTTGTGTCCTACCTGTCACACTGAAATAATAAAGGTAAATAATAATTGTTACTCTTTCTTCCTGTTTCTTAGTTTACTAAACTTTGTTACAGTAAACTTTGAATATGGAAGTGCATATATGACTTTCATTTCAATATTAGACCCAAACACTGCTTCAGATGAGCAGGTTCCTGCAGCCTCAAGATGCTCACCAAACTGATGTGCAAACCTGCAGCAAAGACCATAATCCTGTGTCATTCATAAGAGGACAATAAGTGAGACATAGCTATTTGAAATGTTTAGAAGAAATAATGCAGCATCCAACTCCTAACATATTCAAAAGAAAAATAATACACCAAGGGTGCTGGTCCTGCTGGTTTTGCCAATGTGAATAGGCTTTCCTCATGGAAATAACTCTGCTGTCCTCACCAGGAGGGAAGTACCCTGCAGTGGCTGAAGAATGCAAGAAATGTTCCAGAAATCATTTCATTGTTAGCAGTGTTCAACGTGTGTTTGAAAGCCTGTGTTATAAAAAACAAATGGATGTTTCGATTAGAACTTCACCAAACCTGTGTCTTTGTTGAATCTATTATAATAAAAAAATGACAAATTAGAGTTCAGCTGTGGAAAAGGAACATTTTGTTACTACTGTTCCTGAACACGTCTGCAACAAAACAAGGGATGTATGAAGCCTTTTACTGGCTACCAGCAGGTAACATCAACTGCTAAATTCTAGGCACTGTTAATGAAATCACCAGGGAGTATGACTTAGGTCAAAAGCTTGGCAGGAGGTGCTGGCAACTGTTAAATCAACAGCAATCAAAACCAGAAAACCAACATGCTTGCTACCATCAAATTTAAAAGAGAACTCATTGTGCCCTAAACACAGCAGCAGGTTTAATAGAAAAGTAGACATGTTTATGGTTTCAGATTTACAACAAGACTTATAAACACCTTATTACTCAGAATCCAGTCTGCTGCCCCAGAAACCAAGAATGTTACTTTTTTGAGAAGGATCTGTTGACACAAACATCTTGCCTAAGTTTGCCATTGTGGTTAACCAAAATATGTTTACTACTGAGAAGGTGAATAAAAGCAAATAAGATGCCTCTTATAGTACAATACAGTAGGGTTCAAACTGACCAAGCTTAATGCTATGGTATAAATATGCTTAATATTTATGGAATTTTTCTAGAAGCTGTTTGCCTTGTTTGGCTTAACGTCTTATATGAGACCTACTGAATGGGAATGTGTTTTCGGTATTACATGTGCTTTAAGACCTCATCAAAAATATTCAGAGGAGCTGTCATGAATATCACAGTTAACCATGGTGCAAATAAAATGGGTCATGGTTTACTCTTACATTAACATGAATAAATCGATCTTGTCCCATGTAGCGTATGTACACAGAAAAATTAACTGACAATTAAATGATAGCACTAATGGAAATGATGCTATATAAACGTAACTCAGCTACACAGACTGTGCTGCAGTAACACAGAAGCTCTTAAATATGCAGGAAAATTGAGAAACGGGGAAACCCAGATCTGGTGTCCGGGCTCCTATTCAGGGCTTCAGGGTCTTACACAGTTGCTGGGCTACTTCTCCACTAAGCAATCAAAAGCATGCCCAGTGTCATCTGGTGCTAACAAAGAAACTGCAGCTCACGAAGAGGCTCATGTTGTCCAGTCTTGGATTGTTCACACCACAGGATCAACTCCTCAGTTTTGTCTTTCTCCTACATGGAGGAGAAGGAAGACAAAAAGAGAGACAGAGAAACTACTGAGAAGAAAGTAGGGCCATAATATATGCATTTCAATACACAGTCTTGAACTGGATCAGGTTGGTTTACAATCTCAGAAATCCTGAAAGGCAATTCCTTTTTTTTTTTTTTTCCCTCTAAATTCATGGTTTACACTCCTTAAATTCTGTTTTTAAAATTAAACTTGAAGACATTAAAAATAATACAGAAGACCAGCCTCCAGTGACTTTTAAAAACATCTGTTATTAAGTCTTTCTTCAGAGCACATCTATGTGAGTAGAAACTGAGCATTAAACTGAGTTTGTTTTCTCAGCAGAAATTCTTAGTATCTAAGATGACCCCCTCACACACATCTGTCTGCAAGCCTTGAGCCTCAAATCAGAATTGTTACAATTAATATGAAAATACAAAACAGTCAGCGGCTGTTTAAGATGGAGAGAAAGAAAACTGCCAAGGAACTAAGATCCTGTGATTGTTCAGTAGGGCTGTGATTCACACTGTGCCACATATCAGCATAGGAAAGGCAAATTCTGCTCAGAGATCACAGATTCCTTCAGAGAAGATCCCTACAGCATAGCTGTGATTTTTCACAATCTGTGGCAAAACCAGTCAGCTAAATAATGCTGAAAAGTAGAAGTTTTATATCTCCATAGATAAAGCCCCAGGCCCTCATTTCTACAGATTTACCTCCTTTTTCTATTTGTTGTTTGCTGGTTTGTTTGTTTTTCTTTGTTGTGGTAGTAGAGGAGGGAGAACATTTCTAGTCACAACGTTTCTTACATTATACTCTGGGTTCACGGTTCATTTGTGGAAGATCAGCACTGCCCTGAGATGTCATTCTCACATTACTCTGATGTTCAGATGAAGCACTGTAAACACTCCTTCACCATGTGGTTACAAAATAAATCAGATTCCATTTTATTAGAAGTGTTTAGAACTGGGTATTGTGTGTGAGCTGAACAGCAGTGACTTCTGGAAAGACTCCAGCTGGGAAGAAAATGGTTGACTGACCATACTTGGGTATCCTGATTTCCACTTGTACCTTGCCACACTGAAAACCTTTCCACTTGGTTCACAGAGTTTCTCTGCCATTTGTTGTAAAAAAGGAGGTAAGCTAGAAGAAGGGAGATAGAGGCATTATTTACAGTAACTGAACCATGGTTTCCTGGAGGGCTATCCAAAGGACTGGAATCAGACTCATTTTTGAACTGTATTCAGAATTACACAGGTGTTCCAACCTCCCAGAACACTGCTGCCAAAACACCTTCATCATCTTCTTGTTTACAGACCCCACTGGCAGGTGATGTCCCCTCTAACTTCACTGAGTTCCTCAGCTGGTCAGTGTCATTGTAAGGTCCCTCTCCATGGTTTTTGAAAATTCACGGTGATCTGGACAGGTTCTTGAGAAACAGAACAAAGAAAATGTCATTCCTGTCTTCAAGAAGGGCAAGAGAGAGGATCTGGAGAGCTACAGGGTAGCCAGCCTCAACTCAGCTCCTGGGAAGGTGAAGGAGCAAGAGCTTACCACTTTTGTTTGAAGGTCAGAATCCTGTATCAAAGCATGAAAAGGTAGAACAGATAAACTAATAGCAGGTAACTTCATTGATACAGTCTTCAACTCAGGAAGTCCTTAGTCTTAGCTTCAGAAAGGTGAGAGTAGACTGGAGGGAAGATCAGTATATACAGGCCATCCTTACACTCTCATCATAAGCATTCACTGCTGCTTTCTGTCCCAGACATCACAGCATGGTAATACTTAAATACTTCATCCCTATTTACAAGCTTCTAGGCTGAAACCAAGCCATTTCTCAACCATAACAGAAAATCAGTCATTTAGCTAAAATGGTGAGTTATTGTTTCTTGAAAAATAACATAGAAAATAGATAAATTAAGATGATAAAAATATAACTAGTAAATTATAACTAAAACTAAATTGGTAACACATCAGAGAGAGAACAGATGCATTTGTATAGTGAGTTCATAAAGCAAAAAGAATTAAAATATTTTCTCTTAAATGTTGGCACCAGAATTTGGCTTTGAGAGTTAACATAACTCTTCCAAAGAATAGGGAGCAAAGAGTTTTTTTGTAATGTTCATATGACACAATAATCCCTATCCTTTCAAAAATGTTTTCTTAGAGACCTTAATTTTCTCTGAATCCAGCAGGTGAAGTACAAATATCAGTCTCAGTGCACATAATGCTCAAGTGGTGTTTCAGGCTCTTGGTACTTCTACAATTTTACAGTAAGAGTTCCCTCTTTACAGGAAGTGGAAATGTGGATTGTAGGTGGTTCTATGCTGGCATAACACTAAATTCGCTGTGGGGCTGAGATGTTTGTGTGGGTGTTTGGCTCTTACGATTTCAGTTAAGAAGACCCATAGTTTAGTGTTAGTAAGGTTGGTGTGATGTCTTTATTAGTAATTTCCTGGAATTGAACTATGACATTGTTAAGAAATGCAATTGAGCAATTCTGATACTAAATTAAAAATTTTGGTTTAAGGAAATAATTTTCTTATTTTATACTTACATATAATATGTCTAATATTTTACATATACTTATATACTTGGTTTTTTTTTTTCTAATACAAGGAAACAATTGTGGTTTTGAAGAACTATGAAAAATACACCTACTAAAGCATTGCATCACTGTTCCAAGTGTTGTTCACTATTTTATCACTGTTCAAGTGTTGGCTAGAGGTTTAATTATTAATCTCCAGGAAGTGTAAGTTAAAGCAGCTTTAGAATTGATTCACCAGAGGACAGTTTTTCCTTTCTAAGCCCTTTTCTAGGCTAAAATATCTGGAAAACCAACCACATGAGCACACTCCAGCCTTGTTTATAAGAACACATGCTTGATTCAAACTCCATTGGAAACAGACTGGTTTTCAGTGAGATTAGCAAATGTTGGCAGGGCTCCCTGGTGTACCTGCTCCAGCTATTGAAATAAATAATGTGCCTTTAACCTGGCAACTGGCTTATATTTAAGACACTTAAGAAAAATTATCTGTCTTTGTTGGGTTAACATCTTTCCATGTAGAAGCATTCTGTCGAAGATCTCCAGGAGTGTTGAGTGCCTTCTCCTGGGCCAAATGTCCAGGGAGGCCATGCTTTCAGCTGCAGAACTTTGAGAAGTTGTTGTTCCTGATTGATGACCCACATGTCAGATGCATGTGATTAGTAGATCACAGCAATAAACATGAGTGATAGCTGCAGAAAACCAGACAGGTAGGTCAATCACCTGTTTTGCATTTGATTTGTGAGGCTTCATTAATCAAGCTCACAGTTATTTTGCATTGTACACAGCACTTTCAGCACACACAGTGATTCTGGCCTTTGGTGTTAAGGTCTTGCATTGGTTTTGAGGAAGGCACTAAAGCAATTTGTTCATTTGTTATGCTTTCAATTTCTTTTTTCTTGGAAAAATGCTTACACGCTGTCTAAGGATGGTGTCTTTGTCAAGATATTGCAGATAAATGTGACTCAACATACTAAATTTAGAGACAGAATAAGCTCTCTTGCCTCTGAACACCTTCTACATCAGCTGATTCACCGAACAGGTCTACAGAGCGAGATAGGTAGTAGTTCTCATGTACTTCACTTCCTTCAGAAACAGTTCAATATGCAGTCCAACTTCGCTGCTTCTGATTGTGCTGTTAACAGAGATCATTGTGACAAAAAAGTTAGGGCATGGATTTTTTTTAAACTTTGAGCTTGGAAATCTATCACCCTGAGGACATTTTTACCTCTAAAGGGTTACCTAATGTCATGCATGCTCTCCATATAAGGCCATTAACAATATAATTATGTTTTTTAAATGATCGTACCATGAACCTTTCTAATACCCAAATTGATACAGAACAATTGTTTCAGTGAAAGATGCCTTTAGGGTACTGGTCAGGCTACCTCCTACTTCAGAGGAAACAGAATGACTTTCACGAAGAGAGATTAGACATTTGTAGAGGTATTAGACTGCAAAGGCAAGACTGGCTGGAAGAACAAGGATATACAATAATAAGAAAAGATCATGCATTTGCACAGCCTGAAACTCTAAATATCAGCTGATCAGGAGGGTATCAGCCAGTCAGATGCTGTAAGGAGAGGCCTTTCTTACCAAAAACAAAAATGTAGATAAACTATAGATTTTCTTCTATTTCTTCATCTCTGTCTTTAGAAAGAATTTTTAGCTATGTGGGCTATTTTGAGTACCATGGCTGATGCTTGGATTTGCATTTTGTCTTGATTTCGCTTAATATAAATATGATTTAAGGTAGCTAGAGAACAAAAAGGGTGGTGTAAATCTATAAACCAAGACAGTGGGACATGTTAATGAGTGTCCTAATTACCTTTCCCCAGCACATCTTAGGGGTAACACTGCATTTCCGATTTGGGCTTTTATAGGTGAGAAGAAAAGCTAGTTAGGTACCTCGGTGAGTGGTGGTGGGAGCAGAAATGTCTTCCAGCAATTGCTGGTGATACTTAAGGCATGTTAAGGGGCGAAGGCAGAGTGTCCCAATTGTCATCTTAAATTCTGCTTTCTCTGCTGTAAAAATGGGAAATCCAAATAAATACTATTTCATCACTAGAAAAATCAGATTATTTTTCATAACAAGAGGGACTCTACCCATCCACAGACTGAACATGACTCAGATTAGCCAAGATGCCACTCCTTAAAACAAATCTGTACCTGATATGAAGAATTTCCTTTTCAGCCTGAGTCAGAGGAAAGAAGTTTCAAGCCATGACAGCATTACTGTTTCATAGTGATGAAGCCCATGAACTCATTTGCCGCTCTCCATTTTCTGCTGCTTATTAACATTCACAAAAATCATTAACATTCTTTTTCATAAATAACATTTTGTTCATGAAAATAGTACTAGCTGTGAAGTGTTATCTGTAAAGTCACCAAGGAGAAGGTGCTCGCACCACTACCTACGTCATGTCTGTGCTCTAAAGACTGCAGGAGCTTCCAGTTTGTTTCTTGGTATAATTGGAATTGCATTGATATGGATGAATGGAAAATGGTTGGTTGACTTTAGGACTGTTCCCCTTTTTGTTTTAAAATTACTCAAGTGTCCCTACCTTAAACACTTGGAAATAAAATCTGTTTGTTTTTCTTTTGTTATTTTAAAAGGGAGACAACATTTATTCAAAGATGGCATGTTGGAGTGAAGACTAGTTCAATTTCCATATGACTTTTTATTAACTTGAGACTTATGCTTCTAGCACAGAGATATAAGAGCACCATGGATCAAACCAAGACACAAAGGCTCAGTTCCGTGCAAGAAGCCTGTCAGGAACAGTAATTGAGCTGTTGTATTCCCACTGCACTCCTTATTTACCGGTAGATGTCCCTGTGTCAGATTTTCCCTTTGTCTGGTCTCTGACAAAAAGTCTGCATTTGAACACTATGCTATAAAAGGATGCCTGAGATTTTAATTTGCACCTGCTGATCTATAACTATGTCCAAGTGATTTTGAAATGAATTCAAAGAATCTGGTTTGTCTAGATTATTTTAATATGTAAACCAAGATATTTTTTAATAGTCAAACTACTAGCAATTAAAGCAACATTAATTAAGGTGTTTTCATCTTGAATATCTTCGTGTTATTTATGAACTAACCTAATAGATGAAGTGCTAGTTCAGCAGAAGCACATCACAAGAAAACTATTGATATAAGGAAAACCTGAGTTGATATAAAAGAAGAAAAACCCTACAGTAAAGGTGGCTGTGAATTTCACGTTATCTCAATGCACACATTCGACCAAACGGAAAAAAAAAAAAAAAAGCAGAAACCTTCAACAAAATGCAAATATCTTTCCCTCTAAATGTTAATTATCCTTAAAAAAATTAACTGAGAGAAAAGAGGCTACTAACCAATAACAGAAATTATTTGTGACATGCATTTCACACATATATATGACAGTCTGTCAAATATAATTTTTTCTGTTGCTGATAAAGTTAATCTTATTAGCATCTGACAGGGTGCACCAGTCCTGAATCCAGAGATTGTGCCTATGCTGGAGTGCCATCCCATGGTTATATTTCCTCTCAGTCCACAAAAAAAACAAACAAACAAACAAAGAAGATAGAAAGAAAAAAACAGGCATGTTAGTAAATGAGCTGTTGCTTAGAGAAGAATTCAAGTCCGGTGAATGCTCTGTCTGGTCGTGAACTGAAAGTAACATAGTGTGTGCTGTGACCACTGGGATCTTTTGCTAGCACCAGTGAAAACATTACCCACACTTTCAAAGTTTAGTGCCATTTTGGAAAAGGATTCCAGCCTCTAGCATAGCCCGAAGCCTGAATGGACACAAAGATTAATGCTCTTAGTGACCATTATAACTCTAGGACACTTCCAAAAAGATAGTTGATCTAAAGGACAATAATAAGAGCTTCAGGTCTCAGTTAATTTCAGAATAGCTATGCAAATGACTAAAAAGTAGATCTTCAAGGAATTCCAGGAAGAATTCCCTCAGTTTTCCATGGCATTCTGCAAAACCACTACAGAATGCAGCAGAAATAATACAGGGAATTTCTTCACTGAAGCTTTGTTTTCAAAGACAGAACATGACTATTTTAAAATTAGTTTCAAATCATGAAAGAAGTAGGTGTAGAAGTAAAAGCTTCCTGGCAGTTTAGTGGAACACACTCATCATTTATGGAACAACTGACCCACATGTACTGGATATGTGAAAACAGTGGATTTTCTTATGCATTAATTCTTCTCTGAACTAAGGCTCTACCCTGAATTGCTCTACTAAATTGTCACATTGTTTTTTCTTCATAGTACTTATTGAGAAAATCAACTTGTCTTGGTCAACCTCTAAGAATCTCAGAAACAGAAAACAGAACAGCAGCTCCAAGTTGCAGGTTATTTTGTAATCTCCTCCTGAAAGACAGCTACATAAGAGAGGATTTTAATGCTAAACACCCAAAGAAGGTGTTCATACAGTTTCACTTATGGTAGTCTTCCAGGAACAGTTACATCAGAAACTATCTTCCTTTCATTGATTACCAAAAGAGGAGTCCAAACTCCTAATTGGGATGGCTCTTTTAGATGTTAGTTTGCTGTCAGTGCTGTGACATTAATCTCTCCTCCAGCGTGGTTTGTGCTTGACAGCATGTTCAGGTTTCCTGGGGGGAAGGGAAGGGGAGGGGAGGGGAGGGGAGGGGAGGGGAGGGGAGGGGAGGGGAGGGGAGGGGAGGGGAGGGGAGGGGAGGGGAGGGGAGGGGAGGGGAGGGGAGGGGAGGGGAGGGGAGGGGAGGGGAGGGGAGGGGAGGGGAGGGGAGGGGAGGGGAGGGGAGGGGAGGCGAAGAGAAAAGGAAAGGAAAGGAAAGGAAAGGAAAGGAAAGGAAAGGAAAGGAAAGGAAAGGAAAGGAAAGGAAAGGAAAGGAAAGGAAAGGAAAGGAAAGGAAAGAAAAGAAAAGAAAAGAAAAGAAAAGAAAAGAAAAGAAAAGAAAAGAAAAGAAAAGAAAAGAAAAGAAAAGAAAAGAAAAGAAAAGAAAAGAAAAGAAAAGAAAAGAAAAGAAGAGAGAAAAGAAAAGAATCTCAGCCCCTGAGAAAAAAAGATTGAGTCTGGTACAGGAAAGAGTCAAGTTGTCAGTTACTGGACATCATACATTGTTTCGTGTTAGTAGATTTTTCTCCCCCCTAAAAAGAACCTCTTACCTTTTGTTTTAGTTCTGACTGGGTGAGCTGAGTAAGAATCAATCCAAAGTCTTCAGTCAAATGAAAATCAAACCTATGAATACAAGCATATTCATTAAAGAAATTTATCCATCTGCCTTTCTTTTCAAGTTTCAAAAGTCAGCTCCGTCATCATCCTTTAGAGCCTTGTATCTGTGTGCACCTCCTACCTGTTGCTTAACACAGCTTTTTCAAATACCTGCCTCCAAAATATACTCAGTTGCCTCCAACCCTCAGCATCTCAGTGCACTTGTTAAACATCCTGTCTTCCTTTTCTGTTCTGGATTTGCAGTCCTGTCTTCTGACTTCTTTTAAACTCATCTCACATGTTTGGTAATTTCTTCCAATATTATATTTCCGTATCACTCTAGCTTGCAAGAATATAAACAAGCACCTGTGTAATCCCACTGAAGCTGACTTCCATTCTACAGCTATTTTTAAAGAATGGCCTCTTTGAGTCCTGCCCAGTAACAAATGGCTTAAGGACAGAAGAATTATCCTTCTGAAGAAAAACTGTGATGTGAACAGGTGTTGACCCATGACATTTCCATTGAAAGCAGAAAGAGTTAGACCAGCTCTGATAAGGTGAGCACTTCTGGAGGAAAACCAGCAAATTTAGCTTTGAAAAAAAATCTCTCACAAGTTGAACAAAAATGGAGAGAAACATGTAAATATATATCTGTCTGAAGGCTGTGGTGAGGAATTTTACTTCTTTGTATTTGAAAATGATTAACTGAAGAGAAACATTGGCATTAAGCCTATCTGGCTAATTAACTATGGTGAATAATAGCAGTGACTTAGCACCGTTCTCTTGAATGCAAATCATTACGTTACTTGTAAGTGAAGTGTACAGGACATGGAAGTGGTGGAGCTGCAAATGTAAGAGACTTAGAATTTGTGTATGCAACCAAGCAGTTTGTAATCACCGGCAGCCAAACAAACACAAAGATCTTCTAAAGAAAGTAAGCAGTCCTGAAGTCTGAAGGCATTAATATTTCATTTCATTAATTTAAATACTCATAGGGCTCGCAATTACCTGGGTACCTAGAAAGCTCTGTATGGACAATACATTTAGAAAGCTTCTCACGTCATTTCTTTCTACCCTCACAAAAAATCTTCAGAGAGAAAAAGTAATCAGAAGTTGTCTAAGGAACCTCCTGCATGAAAAAGAAATCCAATATATCATTGTTAATTCAAGAGCTCCCTCATTGACACTGTTTGACAACAAAACAGTGAAAAAGAAATAATGGTTTTCTTCTCTTTTATCGCAGTCATCCTTTGATGAACAAGCCATCGTGCCACTCCTATCACTATTTAAAAGTCTAAGATACTCAAGGCATTCTCTCCTTCTTTCTGCATCATGTTCAAAATTCCCCCACTTTCTCTCTGTTTCTTCCCCACCAATATTACTACCACGTGTACAACCTTCTCACACAAGGGCTGGGTTTTTTTGGTCTCTCTTTTGGTTTTTTTTTTTTTGGCCTTCCATACAAAAATGTAAAACCTGTAGTTCTGGGTATGTTACCAAAGGAAACAGTTTTACTTAAAATCTTGTTTTTGCCAAAATATTTTCAAAGTATCTGGAGAGGAGTCAAACCACAGTGGCTCTTGGTTGTATTTCCTTTTACTATTTCCCCAGGTACTCCCAGCACAGCATCAAGTAATTGGATAGTCTTTCAGGGGGAAAAAAGTCTACACAAGACAGATTGTAGGTTTAAGAATTATCCTTTTGGGGCTGGGGACTGCGAGGATGGACACTGAGCACATGGTTGCCAAACTTGAAATCCTTGTTTGTGTCAGTTTTTCTGGAAGACAGGAATCAAATATGACAATTTGTACTAAATACACTGATTATGTTCAGCATTTGTAATCGTTTTTCAAATCTGCGTAACTTTTGAAAATTAGGACTCAGAGATTGAAATTATCTGTAATTTTACTTGATTTTGATATCTGATCCTACCTCTATTTCAGATCAGCCTTTTCCTATAATGTGGATATGAATTATGAGTTTACATATACATTACTCATCAAGCATTAATAGTGCAGTGGGAAAAAAAAAAGTATCCAATGCATCCAGGTTTGCCAAATTAATCGTATAATTATACGTTACAACTGCTATCATTCCATTTTACATGCCATCTAACTAAATTTTGTTACATCCCAGACTTCGACTTATATTAAAAACACAGCTGCAAGGCTTCTTAGCAAAGCCAAACACATATTCCTTGTGTACTGAGGGTCTTCCCACAGGCCACCTGTAGTCTGTTATTTTAAAATTTTACTTAATTCTTCTCAAGCTATTTGCGGTCTTGCTGACATCTCCAGAAGGCTTATTCCACATCCCCCTTCAGGAGTGTTAAGATCTTGAGAACACAGGCACTTTGCTTTGGCACTAAGGATTCTGTCTGCTTCTCTTGACGGTTACTGAATTCTCTCCCATGAAAACTGGAAAAAATGTTTTAAAGATGAAGTAGGAAAAGTCTTTTTGTCCTCTGCCTTCATTATCCTCATAGAAAACTTTATGTGAATCATTTTTCATTATGTTTTAATTTCTTTGCAGGATCATAATTTCTGAAGAAAGAGGGGTATTGGACATTTTTTGGTAAAGAGCACATGAGAGACTGGCTGAGGGAGTAACAGAATAAACATAATTAAAGTATCACAGCCCACAAGATACAGAGTTTATGGTTAGCCCCAGAAGGATGTCTGTTGTATGCAGTGCATGCAGCTAGGGGTTTGTTGGACAGACCTTTCAGTGAGTCAACTGTTCCCTTACATCTTTGAGAAGCCAGTGTTAGCAGATGGACTTTGTCTAATGGGTTTGTAAAGAGGAGATGACAGTTCCCTGGAGTACACATTGCTGCTATTCAGTATATGGGCCCTGTTGCAATAATGTCTTACAGCCCTTAATATGCCTTCTCAAAGATTATTCATTTGAAAATCTGCACACATAAACAATATGTATACAGCTGAAACAATGTCCAAAGCACGGCACCTTTCACCTCAAGCTGGGATTCTCTCATCACCCAGTGTTATAACAAATTTCCATTTCCAAAAAATATTGGGAAGAATTACATACTCTGCAGCTTGAGTTGAAAGCCAATATATTTACACTTCATGGGATGGAACCTGATATGATTCTATTCCAGTGTGGTGTTGGTTTTGGCTGGGATAGAGTTAATTTTCTTCACAGTAGCTAGTAAGAGGTGATGTTTTGCATCTGTGCTGAAAACAGTGTTGATAATACAGGGATGTTTTAGTTGTTGCTGAGCAGTGCTTGGATAAAATCAAGGCCTTTTCTGCTCCTCACACCACCCCACCAGTGAGCAGGGCAGGGGTGCATGAGAAGCTGGGAGGGGGACACAACTGGGACAGCTGATCCCAGCTGACCACAGGGATATTCCACACCATATGACATCATGGTCAGTATAGAAGTTGGGAGAAGAATGAAGAGGGGGACTTTCAGAGTGATGGTGTTTGTGTTCCCATGACACCAATACACATGATGGAGACCAGCTTTCCTGGAGATGGCTGAACATTTGCCTGCCGATGGAAAGAGTTGATTTAATCCCTTGTTTTGTTTTGCTTGTGTGTGCAACTTTTGCTTTACCTGTTAAACTGTCTTTACCTCAACTCATGAGTTTTCTCTCTTTTTGCCTTTCTAATTCTCTCCCACATCCCACCAGAGGAGGTAGTGAGTGAGTGGCTGCATGGTGCTTAGTTGACAGCTGGGGTTAAACCACAGCAATTGCCCTGAGTGGGAACAACTAAAATGTGCACCAGAGAGGAAATTATTCTCAACAATAATACAAATACTGTACTGCCGTACACTACTGATATCTTAAAATGTCACAATATCTTATTGCTTCTTTCAAGTGTAAAGTCAGATTTGGTTGCATCACTGAGAGCAGTCCATACTCTGAAAATGCATTTTGGATCCATGTAGGTAATAGCAAGTAAAAAGCCATCATAGCTTTTCAGTCTCAAATCCTTGTTCCTGGGCTCATGCAGCAGAATATTTCACTTCAAATCCTCTTTTTTTAGCTACTAGGCTCACAACATGTGTGAAGTAGCCTCTCCTGGAGAAGATGTGGCATATGGCAAAATGTCTCAAGGACCTGCAGGTAGCATTGTTAGATCACAGGAACTTTTTTCATTCACTATTCCAGAAAGAATAAATCATCTGTTCATTCTGATCTCCAAAATCAAGATAAAAAAATTTCTGCCCATAACTACTTGAAGGAGTTACAGAGACAATGAAGCTGAACTCTTTGATACAGTGGCAGATTAAAAAACAAAACCTTCAGCCACAAGTTAGGTTTGGAAAGGTACAGACTGGACATCAGAAAAACTTCTTCACTAGTAGGGCTACAATACTGCAACAGGCTGGTCAAAAGAGGAGATGGAATCTCCATCCTGGAAGGTTTTCAACACTTCACCGTACAAAACAACTGATGTTTTGATCTAGTATTGGCAAACATCCTGTTCCAAGTGAGATAGTGGACTGGTTGACCTCCATAGTTTCTTCCAGCCAATATTTCTATGCTTTAATAATAAATGCAACAAATAATAAGAACAACAATAAGAAAGGATAGCAGAATAAAAATCAAGTCAATCCATCTTTGCAGGAAAGATTGTAGGATGAAAAAATAGCTATGAATATCTACGAATATGTATGTTCTTATTCTGCTTCACTGCCAATGAAGCTAAGCAACATCTGATAACAGGTATTCAAGAGCATCCCTACAAAAACGGCATTTGGTAGCATCCTTCATCCAGTCTTCCTTCTAATGCTCTTCCACAATCCTCTGAATTTATTGCAGGGACAACAATATAGGTGACCAAAGAGAATATGGCTTTACCAGATCACAGTAAATCCTTGTTAGTTTTGATGTGGAGACCACATTGGAAGATAACTGTTGAAGCCAGCAGAAGCAGAAAAACGATGTTCACTTTTATTGTATATAGATGTGACTGTGCCGCAGTCCCTTCTGAGATGTTTGGCAAATGTCTACAATGAATGTTGGTTTATGCTTTGAATTGCGCTCTGTCTTTCTGTAGGGAAAGTAGACGCATAATGCAGGCTTAATAATCCCCATAACAATCCAATTTCCTGTGTTTTGCCCACTCACACAGGCACTTTCCTTTTTCCCAAGGATGAAAGACTCTGTATTTCTTTAAAGGTATTTATTTTAAAATATTCCAGGTGCTGCCTTCCTGTTGGCTGCTAATTTTAAGGAGAAAGAATTCACTCAATTTCATGCTGCAGTCAGGCTCCAAAATGAAATAAAAGTATTTATTTTTGAAAACCATTGTTTTTCTTGAAGGC